>NC_061509.1:133300751-133390032 GCF_022539505.1 Lolium rigidum | reverse complement strand
GTAATCGGAACAACTGCGGGAACCGTGGCAACTTTAAACCACGACAACAGAGAACTCCCGAACTACCCTACGCTGAGCAGATCAACGCCCCCTGCTACCTGCATTCGTATACCGATTCCAAGGACGGTAAAATAAAGTCTAGCCACCTGCTCAGAGACTGTCGGCAGTTCATCGACATGCATAAACTCATCCAGCAGGCATGCCAGCAACAGCTCCCACCGCCACCACCACCACCCCCACCACAACACCCAGCAAGCTCAACCTCATCAACCCAACGAGGCATTTCCACCACCACGTGGGCAGATGAGTATGATCCACAGGACAGACGTTTCAAGGAGGGAAATGAAGAAGCTCACCCGAGAAATCAACCTGGCCGAAAGCGTCATGGCGAACATCCCTGAGTATGTCGTGTGGTCGTCTCAGAACATCACGTTCAGCCGAGCGGATCACCCGATGACTATACCAAAACCAGGACATGCCGCCCTAGTGGTCGAAGCACAGATAGGAGGGTTCAAGATGAGCAAAGTATTCATGGACGGAGGAAGTGGACTGAACCTAATATTCCTTGACACAATTCAAAGCATGGGGATCACTATGAGAATGTTAGAAGAATCAGACACTCGCTTCCATGGAATCCTCCCTACGTCACCAGCGTTCTCTCTTGGCAAAGCGCACCTGAACGTCGTCTTCAGCAAAACCGACAATTTCAGGAAGGAGAAAATCGAGTTTGAGGTAGTGAACTGGGAATCACAGTATCACGCCATACTCGGGAGACCAGCTTATGCCAAGTTCATGGCTGTGCCGCACTATGCATACCTCAAGCTGAAAATGCCTGGGAGCAACGGGACAAACATCACAGTCCATGGAAGCTTCTCACGCTCGGACAATTGTGATCGTGACTTTCAAAGGATTGCTGCAAAGTTTGGGTTACAACGAGAAATTGTCGACCCTCCGCCCAAGCTGACGATACGAGAAATCAAGGAGGAAAAACATGACAAAGAAACCAAGAAGAAGCCAACCAACCTTGCCCCTGAAGCCTCGGCAGCAGAAGCTCCTGCAACAAAAGCTTCGGCAGAGGACGGCATAGAAGGCACAGGAAACAGCAAGACGCGCGGCAATCACCGCCTGGACCCTCGGTGAAATCAATAACGCCGCAGCTACCACTAGCATGGCGAAGAAGCCAGAAGATGTTGTCGAAGATGAGAAGAACCCCTTCCTTGATTAAGCACCTCCTTAGCATTTAAATTTTTTCCCTTTACTTTACACAGGGCCTCCCTGTTTCGCCCTCTTGTTTCGTACTTACCCTATTAATGAGCACTTAAGTTTCGATTCCTTGTTGAGCATTGCAGTAATTCAAAGCATCTATTACCGCACCACCGTGAACCTTGCTTACAAGCAACGGTACAACGTAACGCGCGGCAGAAGATCGCGCCCCAAGGGAAAAGCTTCTACGAGTGCTGCAAAGAAAAAACAAGGACATTAATCCTTCCCTCTGCTTTAGATACCTCCACGAGTGCCGTAAAAAGCAAGAGTTTGGAAAACATATACACAACCCACGTTCGATATTTTACTTATGAAAATATCAATGAACAACGGGCTCATCGGCAGAATCATTGCACCCGAACCATTCGGGAGTGACTGTCGAAACTTACAATCGGTTGAAAGCAAAGTTGCGCATACAACAGGTTTAGCAAAACCTGCAACACGAGCTGATCACTCATAATGTTTTGCTGACCAACCAGTATACATGCATATAACGGGCAATTATGATTTGCTCCTTCAAAAATTTGCCAACGGCACGGTAAAAGTACATATTCATGTATTTACCAACTAACAAGTTTCGGCTTAAAAATCCTAACACTTGGATGGATTAGCCAATGCAATTCATTTTACAAAAATAACTTTACATCCTAACCCTTGCGGGGTTCCCCTTCTTCAGGTACATTTGACTCCTCCTCAAGCCCGTCGACAATTATGTTGGCAGGTACTAAAACCTTTGGGTACAGTCCTTCAAAATCACCAGTTGCGTTGGCGATGGATAGCAAACATACTGAGGGATAACGAGCAAGCACAAGGGCAAGCGTATACTTGGCCCCTGCGAAAACTTGAGCTCGCACCAAATCCCGAACCTTCTTGGCGTTTCCAAACTCGGACATCAAAGTCAAAAGCGTGGGGGGAACTGCATTCAAAGGAAACATTGTCTTCCAAACCACCCTCATAGCTTTATAGCACTTATCAAAATTGGTGGACTTGTTGGACTCGATCCTGAAATTTTGCAACAGCCGAAGCCTTCGAGTGATCCCGCCAGAAAATTTCTTCGGATGAGGAAAGCTGGGTTAAAGCATGCACTCGCTCGTGTATCCGATTGTTCTCTTCTGCACGGTTCAACGCTATGACTGGCAAAAGAATCAGTAAAGAGTTAGACAAGGTGTTGTTAACAAAAGGGCAAAGGAATCAGGAAACTTACAGTTCAAACTCTCAGTAGCTTTATGCAGCTCAGTAAGAGTGTACCGTTCCACGTCGGCTGCAATCTCGCTCTTCTTATTGACAATAGCAGCTAAGGCATAAGTGTTGCGCAGGTCCTTTTCCATCTGCGTAATCCGATCCTTCATACGCTGGACCCGATCACTTTCAGGAAGGGCACCCGAAGAGTCGTCAAAAAATGAGGGTACTGGGAAGACCTGCAGGAAACACCGTTGCAAAAGGGTGATGGATATGGTACAGCTAAGCATCCGAAATAACTCCCATCGGGAGAAATACAAGAAGAAATATCATAACAAAAGTGTGCTAACAACATTGCTAGCACGGAGTTTATTACAAGCATAAGTTTTGCGGCAGAATAATGTTTCACATCAGTTCAAGCATAAAGTTTGCTACAAGGATCAAGGGGCTTGGGTCTGAATCGATAAACTAGGTCCAGTCGACGATTTCCTTGATGAAACCAGTTCAAGGAGCTGGCAGGCACAAGTGAGGGCGGACGCTTTAAAGGCGCTTAAATCAACAAGCTGCCCGTCTTGCTCTTTCGGCAGCTCCTTGGTCATTCCTTCGAGGTCACCCTTAAAGCCGTAACCCATCATAAGCTGGAAGGCAAGTACGGCACCATAAGTGCGCGATGTACGCTTGAATACCTCGATAACCTCCTTGGTGTCAACCGCGAAGGCATCGACCAGCTGCCCCAGGGACTTCTCCTGCTTGATCTTGGGGAAAATCATCGAGTGCATCCGCACCAGGGCACCCTTCCCCTTTACAAGGAGCTGCCGCGTAAGCTGGTGAGAGGCAAGAATCATCGACACAGCGTTTGCTGGAGAGTTGTTCGGAACTCTATCCAGGGCATCAGCAGGGATATTCGCTGCTTCTGCAGGAAAAAGAAAGAAAAAGTACATTGGCAAAAGGATCGAATCCATAAGTACATCAATCGACAGAGGTGTGCAAAAATTACCAAGCAAGGCCAAAGAAGACTGACGAAGGACTTCATCCTTTTCGGCTGCCCGAGCTTCAGTCACCAGCCTGGATGCTTCCTCCTCCTTCAACTTCCCTTTCAGCTTGCCCAGTTCCACCTTCAGAGAGTCAACCTCTCGGCGAGCCTCAGTAGCTATCTTGACTGCGCCATCCAATTTCAAGGAGGAAGATTTGACTTCCTCTTGTAGCCGAGCCTTGTCAGCTTCCAGAGAAGTGAATTGGGAGGCGAAGGCTTCCAAAGAGGAAATAACGCCTCGCAAGTCCTTACGAAAGAAAGATATTTTACCAGGAATTGTCAAGCAAAGCACGCTCCAAGAGATTGGCATCACAGTTAGAAAAAGACTTACAAAAGGAGGAGTCGCGGTGGCAGCAGTTGGAGAGACGTCTTTCCCTTTGGAAAGAGAAGAAGCAGTCGATGCTTGAGCCATAGGGGCAGCCTTAGGAGCCGAAGCTTCGGAAGCCACTACGACCGGCGAAGCAACATCAGATTTGGCTTTTTTAGACGGAGGCTCGATAATGCCTTCGTTGCTGCAAAGGTGAAAGGAAGACAATGAAGAGTAAGAAAAATAAAAGGGCAAAGTATAACTATAGAAAAGAAACTACTTACATGTCGAAGAGATCATCTTCATCGGCAAAACCGCCGGTCGATCTCTTCACAGGTGAAGCCCTGGCCTCCTCAGCAGCTGCATCAACAAAGGTACCATGATCAGCGTCGTCATTACGCATTGATCCATCTGCGACACCAGCGCCATCGGCTGAGGAAAGAAGATCGGTGTGGGCAACTTCAAAATCTATCGGACCATTATAATTGTCCTCTGGGCCTGTGTGCTCGACAGTGTGAAAATCTACGGGGATTGAGGATCCTCTCCCCTCAGAAGTATCATCCGGCGAATCATGCATATTTTCAGAAACTATGGGGATCTGTCAAAGAAAATAACAAGTAAGAACAATGGAAACCATGTTAGCCAAGAAAAAGCAGCATAATGAGGACGTGAAGAAAGAAAAATACCTTTGATGGTGGATGGTCAGTGTCAAGGGGAGTGTAAGAAGAAACCAGCGGAATCGAATCTTCCCGAGTAAAGGAAGTAAGACGACGAACTTCATCAAGTAACTCCTTTTCCGACAGATCGGCAGCGTTAATCCTGGTCTCGTCCTTTGGACCTGAGTACAACCACATCGGGTGAATTCTGGCCATGGCTGGTTGCACTCGACGTTTCAAGAATACCGCTGCCACCTCTGTGCCGATCATAGTTTGGCCATCGGCCTCTTTGATTCGAAGGAATTTGGTAAATAATTCTTCGGCTGCTACTCTTTCATCGGGTAAGAGGGTATTCTTCCAGGAATTCTTGGGCTTGGCTTCGAAAACATCGGCAAAGCAAGGGAGCTGAGATTCGGGTGACAGGGAGTCCTTGATGTAAAACCATTTCAGCCTCCACCCTTGCACGTACTCTCTCATTGGGAAATTGAAGTAATTGACCTCCGAACGTGCTACAAATCCCACTCCTCCGGTGACAAAGTATCCATTACTGCTGCTGTATCTCTTCACATAGAAGATCTTTTTCCACAGCCCGAAATGAGGTTCGATACCCAGAAACGCCTCGCAAAGGGTGATGAACACAACAACGTGGAGGATTGAGTTGGGGGTAAGTTGCCATAGTTGAATTTCGTACGTCCGCAAGAGGTGGAGGAGGAATCCATGAGTAGGAAGCGAAAGGCCTCGATACAGGAAAGATAAGAACATCACGGTAAAGCCAGCAGGGGGATCAGGCCGAGAAATTGCACCTGGAAGGATCACATTTCCCTCTTCGGAAGAAATCAATCCTAGGCTTCGGGATCTCTTCTCGTCTCGCTTGGTGACGGTTGATGCCACCCAATCTCCGGGCTTTGCCTTCGAACTCGGCCAGCCGGCGGCGCCGGAGGCTGGGGGAGGAGCGCTTGGAGCGCTCCCTTCGAAGAGAAGAAGAGGACTTGGCGGCGGCGCCTCCGTCGGTGGAACTAGCGGCGGCGGCAGGATTCTTCTTCTTCACCATTGTGAGATCTGATGAAGATTGGAAAAGCAGTGGTGGCGGCGCAGCAACGGCAAAGGGAGGAAGAAGGAGAAGAATGAGAAGGTGCTACGGAAAACGTGGAGAAGATTAGAGATTTCTCGCCCTTTGGAGGTTTTGAGGAAAAGATAAGTGCTGTGCAAGCACGTGACGCTTGAAGAAAGAGTGGAACCGGCGGCCCATTGTTCCCACGTTGTGCAAAAATCGAGGAGACACCTCGATCGCCACGCGTGCAATGGTCAAGCCCTAAAAAACTACCCGCGCAGAGCTAGGGTAGGCCCGTCAGGTCACGTCCTGTCAATCAGCTCACAGCAATTACACGTCATCAGTGATGTCATAAAAAACTAGAAGCATTCGAAGGGAAAAGGGAAAAGCTATCGGATGAAGGACTTGAGTCTACGCCCGGCTGTAGACATCCGTACCTAGACTCGGGAGCTACTCCCATTGGGAGCGCTGACGCGCACCCGATAAAATGAAGACTCGACAAAATGAGCAGTCGAAGGAAGAAGGTTTGAGTCTGCACTCGGTTGCAAGCGCTCGCACCCAGACACTCGGGGGCTATTACTCCCATCGGGAGCGCGTGATGCACACCCGATAGAAGTTTTTTGCACTCCAGGATCATGCCCGGGGACTTGATTCTGTGTAGGGTAACGTTGTTTTGCCATCGGCAGTTAACCAAACAACAGTTGGGCACGTTACTCATTATCCTTTGCATAAAGAAAATATATCGGATGACCTATGAAGATCTGTGGAAAACATCGGCAGAGGAAAATATTCGAGTGGTACAACTTGAGTCTACGCACGGACTGCGAGCATCCGTACCTAGACTCGGGGGCTACTCCCATCGGGAGCGCTAACACGCACTCGGCAAAATGAAGACAGAGCAGGTTCAAGATAAACAAGGACAATGAAGGAGAAGAACATCAGGAGAAGACATACTTTAGTCTCTACCCGAACTATCTTCGGCTAGACACTCGGGGGCTACTGACGTGGGCACTACCCTTCGGGTAACCCACATTACCATATCTTGTATTGACTAATTGGAGGCCCATGAAGACACTTGAAGGCGAGATGGGCCACTAGGACGGCGCACCAGAAGGTTCCTTGACGGGCAAGACAAGGAAGCGATCGAACAAGGAAAGAATAGATCTAAAAGTACTGTAAACCTAGTCGTACTCAGTTAGGACTCTTGAGACCTGGCCTCCTATATAAAGGCCAGGAGAGGGGCTGCCGAGGGACACGATCAATCTTAGCAATCTTAGCCAGCAAAAGCTTAAAGCTAGGGCACCTTAGCAATAGCCATCTCGACGAGATCTCAGCCGAACTATTCGGCACCCCATTGTAACCCATTATCATCATAATCAAGAACAGACAGGCAGGACGTAAGGGTTTTACCTCATCGAGGGCCCCAAACCTGGGTAAATCGCTCTCCCCGCTTGTCTGTGAACCGATGTCTCGTGTCAGCTTGCAGGATTCCATCAACCCTAAGCCCCTATCGGAGGGCATTGGCGAGGAGTACCCTCGACACCGTCATCGGAGACTAACGACTTAACCAACATTCCTTCGTCTTTGTTGTCTCTTTTGAAGGAGTTTCAAGATGTCTTCCTCGACGAACTACCTCATGGGCTTACACCGCTTCGGGGCATAGAGCACCGCATCGACCTCATACCCGGCGCACCACCCCCAAACCGTGCCGCCTACCGCACCAACCCCAAAGATACAAAGGAGATTCAACGCCAAATACAAGATCTCCTCGCTAAAGGGTACGTTCGTGAAAGCCTTAGTCCTTGTGCGGTTCCCGTGATTCTTGTGCCTAAACCGGATGAGACGCAACGAATGTGTATGGATTGTCGCCCCATCAATGCCATTACCGTTCGTTATCGCCATTCCATTCCGCGTTTAGATGATATGCTTGATGAGCTTAGTGGTGCCACGATTTTCTCTAAAGTCGATTTGCGTAGTGTCTACCACCAAATCCTCATGGCAATCGGTGATGAATGGAAGACGGCATTCAAGACCAAGCTTGGTCTATATGAATGGCTTGTCATGCCATTTGGTCTTTCTAATGCTCCATCAACTTTTATGCGCCTCATGAATCACATCTTGCGTCCTCTCATTGGCAAGAGTGTGGTTGTCTATTTCGATGATATTCTCATTTATAGCAAAATCTCGAGGACCATGTGCAACATGTGAGAGAAGTCTTATGTATCTTGCGCCATGAGAAGCTTTATGCAAACCTTCCCAAATGCACATTTGCCCAAAACAAATTGGTTTTCCTTGGATTTGTGATTTCCTCCAATGGCATTGAAGTCGATGCTTCGAAGGTTGACGCCATACATAATTGGCCCACGCCTACCACCGTTGGTCAAGTTCGAAGTTTCCATGGACTTACCGGTTTCTACCGCCGCTTTGTGAAAGATTTTAGCACCATTGCTTGCCCTTTGAATGAGCTTACCAAAAAGAATGTTCCGTTTGTGTGGGGCAAGGCCCAACAAAATGCTTTTGATGAGTTGAAGAAACGTCTTACCGAAGCTCCCCTTCTCGTCCTCCCAAACTTTGCAAAAACTTTTGAAATTGAGTGATGCAAGTGGAATTGGCATCGGTGGCGTTCTTATGCAAGATGGAAAACCCGTGGCATATTATAGTGAGAAGTTGGATGGCGCACGCCTCAACTATCCTATTTATGACAAGGAGCTCTATGCTTTGGTTCGTGTTCTTGAAATTTGGCAACACTATCTTTGGCCAAAAGATTTTATCATTCATTCCGACCAAGAGTCTTTGAAGTATTTGAAAAGCCAACACAATTTGAACAAACGACATGCAAAATGGGTTGAGTTCATTGAGTCATTTCCGTATGTAATCAAATACAAGAAGGGCAAGGACAATGTAGTGGCAGATGCTCTTTCCCGCAAAAACACCCTTTTGCTTACTCGCTTGGATTTTCATGTCTTGGGACTTGAGGAGATCAAAGAACTCTATCCTTCCGATTATTTCTTTGCACCTATATTTCAGAAGTGCTCCGTTGAACGAGGATTTTATGACTTCTACTTGCATGATGGCTACTTGTTTAAAGCCAACAAAATTTGCATTCCCGAATCTTCTCTTCGAAAGTTACGTTTGCAAGAGTCACATGGAGGTGGCCTCATGGGACACTTTGGACGTGACAAGACACTCGCGATGCTATCCACTCATTACTATTGGCCAAAGATGAAGCGAGACGTGGAGCGCCTATGCAACCGTTGCACTACATGCCTTCAAGCTAAGTCCACCACCAACCCTTATGGTCTTTACACACCATTACCTATTCCATATGCACCATGGTCCGATATAAGCATGGATTTCGTCCTAGGATTACCACGAACAAAACATGGGCATGATTCGATCTTTGTGGTAGTGGATAGGTTCTCTAAAATGGCTCATTTCATACCATGCCATAAGACCGATGATGCTTCACACATTGCTTCATTGTTTTTCAGAGAAATTGTTCGCCTACACGGAATACCGGCAAGCATTGTGTCGGATCGAGACGTCAAGTTTATGAGCTATCTATGGAAGTCGCTCATGGCAAAGTTTGGAGTGAAGCTCTTGTTCTCATCATCCTCCCACCCGCAAACGGACGGACAAACGGAAGTGGTCAATAGAAGCCTCTCAACTCTTCTACGCATACTAGTGAAGAAAAACTTGAAGTCATGGGAAGAGTGCCTTCCGCACGCGGAGTTCGCCTACAATCGAGCCACGCACTCTACAACATCACGGAGTCCCTTCATGATCGTCTACGGCTTCGACCCTCCCACGGCACTCGACATCCTACCACTCCCCTTCATGAGAGGACAAACATGGACTTCGACAAGCGCACCGCCGCCATGAAGAAACTACATGAAGAAACAAGAGCAACCATCCAAGAACATGTGCTTCGTCAAGCTACCCGCCTCAACGCCAAGAAGAAGGAAAGAATATTTGAAGAAGGCGACCTCGTTTGGATCCACCTCCGGAAGGAAAGATTCCCTCATGAACGCAACTCAAAGCTCAAGCCAAGAGGAAATGGACCCTTCAAGGTCCTCAAACGCATCAACAACAACGCCTACGTCATCGACATCCCGACCTCCAAGTACTTGGTGAGCAACACGTTCAACGTCTCGGACTTATCGCCCTATCATGGAGATGAGGAGGAAGCACGAGTCGAGGACGACTCCTTCCCAAGGGGGAGATGATGTAGCCCCGCCACCGAACGACACTACACCAAGACCAACAAGTCCCCCAAGTGGACCAATGACGCGAGCTCGAGCTAAAGCGCATACATGATAGAGGTGAACTCGCTCCTCACTACACTCGATCTCGGTACCCTCATTGGATGGATTGCTACCTCATGCCGACACGCTTTGGCTTTGTGCATTAGGTACGAAGGTGCGTCAAGACCCTGGAGAGGAGGACACACCATGCGTCAAGAGAAGGAGAGGAGCAGCCGGTCGTGAAGATGGACATGGAGCCGGACTCGACGTCATCCAAAGCGCGCGAAGGAAGATGGGAGCCGCCGCCCGGTCCCGTCGACCGGCCCATGACCGGGCGGCCCGGCCCGGACCCACCCGGCGCACACCGAACCCTGGCGTCAACTGGCGACACCGGTGCCAACCGGACGGACATCTGCGACGCTTCCGGCTGGCGCCCGGTCCCCGGCCCGGTTTGGACCGGACTCGCCCGCGCCCAGGTCCGGTCCGACCGCACCGCTGACCGGATTCGTCGACCTGTCCCTACCAAATCTGCCTAAGTCGTTCACTTATGTACCTTTCCGATTTGCGGGCCATGTAGACCTATATAAATACCCAGGACGCCCCCTTTTACTCTTTAGACATAATTTGAGCTTAAAACTACTTTTGAGCTTTGTCTCCCTAGGGTTAGATCCCCTTTGTAACCAAGGCAACTTTTGTTGTGGATTTGGATATTTGTGAGTGAGATTCTAGTGTGCTCCACTCTCTCTCTCTCACCGGTCTCCGTCTCCAACCCCAATCTCTCACACGGAATTCTACCTCGCATCTCTTCCGGGTGATTCTATTGGCGTGGTCCATCGAGCCACGAGGGTAAGATTCGATTGTATCGGGTTGGTGTGCGTGTGTTCGTTCTTCGTGTTCTTCACGTTCTTTATTCTCTCCCTCTTTTCCCCCTTTGGATTTGGGTCAATCGCGAGATCGGGCCACGCCCTAGATCTTAGATCTCATCAGATCTTAGATCTCATCAGGTCCGCCACACAGATCTGATCGGAGCGCCATATGTGCGCCTGAAAATCGCGTTTTCCTTGTACTCGCGCTTTTACAGGCGAATTTGCAGGATCTGCTAGAGTTGCTCCTAGGGCGCTGTCGGGACGGTGGGGATGCCCTAATGGTCGTGCATGTACTATGCAAATTGTCCTGTGCCTACGCGAGAGATAGGAGCAGGACTGCTACTTTGCTTGGTCATTATTCCAGGACAGTGCTGGGTGTTTGTCCAAAAGACAAAGTTGCGTTCAAAGACAGAGAGATCAGCAAGCAGGCATCGCCACCTGCACCCACCACCACTACCAACAGCGAACAAAAGGCCGGAGCGATCCCAGATATTGACCGTGCAAACCTGAAAGGAAACACAAACAAAAAACGTAGTAAAGAAAAAACAGGCGAGATCGGGACGGATATCGCGTCTAGTGACAACATGAGTTCGAGAGCTGTTCAAGAACAGCAGCAAAGCGGCCGCTACAATCTTTCTTAGCCACTAACCTCTCTAGCTACGAGCATCCATGAATTAGTAACAGCGCTCCTACTCTCCTTCCTGTCATCGACTCATCCTACTACATGGTAATTTTATAGTCCTAGATTGTGAGTTCTACCGGATAATTTTTCTTTCTCCCTAACTTCCTTTTTGCACAAATTCTAATGTGGATTCCTATTAGCTCCTAGCGAAAACTAATATATACATATGCAGCGTCAGCAAAGGCAGCGAAAAGCTTCAAACGGGAGACATAGTGGCGAACATACGAAGGATGCTGCTGCAAACTCTTGTTTACAAACTACTTATTCATGTATGTATCCATCTTTATCTTGGCGAAATAGATAATGCACGTAGCTGTCAGTAGATAGATATAGTATGACAGCAAAAGGGTCCATCCCAGTAGCATCAATCAATTAAATCCAGTTTCGGTTGAGAGATCAGCCTCCCAATGAAGTCTCGTTTGGTGGGGGCTCGATACGCGTAGTTTAATTAGTTCTTGAGCTCTGCATTTGGATATGGTATTCCACTACTTGCTTAACTTTGGGAGTTGGCATCAGTTTGACCAAGACCAGCCGCAAGCGCTGTGCGGCCGGGTGGAAGGGGAGGCCACCAGGCACCAATCATTCGTGCTACTACCATTGTTTTCTGCTCCGTGCATTGGACTGAATTTTCTTATTCTTTCCAGGCGGAGACGAAAACGATCGTCTGCTTCATGCCATAGAGCATGGATAAAACACCCACAGGCCACAGCTGCGTCAGAACATACTATCTTCCGGCTCAGGTCTAGGAGGAGGAATCTTGGATTACTTGTCTGAAGATAATATTGAGGATCAATTAGTAGTCAAGGAAAAGCATATCTTTCGGCTCCAATGGTTAGCGTGAAGGGGAGAATCCTGGACCGGCGAGGGGACGATTGTTGCCTAGGCACGGCACGCCAGCGAATATGGCGGACGGTAGCGCGATCCACGTCTTCTCTACGCGCGACGACCACCGCTTTTCCCCCTACCATCGGTGCGCTCGCGAGATGCCAGCCAGCTCTCCTTTTAATCGACTCCCCTAGCTAGATTATGGCACCTCGAGCAGCCAAGACACAAAATATGTTTGTTTTGGTCCTTCGTTTAGATCGGATCGCGGATATCAATTTGGATTCCTTAACATGAATACCGGTTTGGATTTGAGGTAGCGAAGCCACCTCGCTAAATCTACAGAGGGATGAAGAGGTAACGATTCACCAACTCATATCATCCAAAAACCAAATATCTTCCCAGGCCGTCCAATAGCAGATGAGAAGCACATCCAGTAAAGCAGACTCTCAGCATACGCCAACGCACACGCCATAGAAGCTGCTACCGTCATCTTCCTCGACTCCATCTTCAAGAGAGATCATCGCATTGAGCATGCCGGGTCTGCCATCGATGCCGCCACGGCGCCAGCCGACTCCACCATCCTACGCATGTCCATCACACTGCATTCGTCCCGAAACACCACTGCACCATGCCACGCCAACTCGACGACGCCGACACAGCAAAAGCACACCGCTTCACTTCAGCACCACCGCCATCCGTTGTCTGCTCCGAAAACGATAATCCCCAACAGGGAGAATGGCGTGGTGCGCCGCTATCGTCCGATCCGGGAGACCCGGGTCTAGGGTTTCCCCTGGAGCAGCTCAGGCGAAGAAGCGCAGACTGCAGAGACAATGCCTTCAACAAGGTAACGACGAAAGGCGCCGACATCATCCGCCATGACCGAAGTCCGGGCCGTCTTTCAACGGCAGCTGCGCCTCGCCATCGGGAGCTAGGCGACGGATCGCAAGATCCGCCACGGCTAGCCACACAACTAGCCGATCTCCTCCGAGGAGAGAGAAGACCTCCACCGCGGTGCCAGTCAACGGCACCTGACGCCCGCCACCTGCCACCAGGTCAGCGCCGTCACCACCATCGCCATCCAGGGCCGCCGCCCTTGGTGCCGTGGTCCCAGATCTTGAGGAGGAGCAGCACGAGATCCACCCCCATCCCCACTCGCTCGGCCATGCCAAGGCGAGGAAGGAGGAGAGGACCGCGCCAGGGTCAGGGGCCGCGCCGCCGCCCCCATCACCGCCCTCCCGGCGAGGCCACGGCGAGGAACAGCGGAGAGGGCTGCGCCGCCATGGCCAGGGTCGTGTCGCCGTCCCCAACACCGCCCGCCCGCGCCGCCATCGACCAGAACCGGGACCATCCCCCCGACGCGGAGGCGTGCCTCCTACCGCCGCACCAGGGGACCACGCGAGGATCCCCCCCCATCACCGGCCGTGCCAGGCTTCGCCGGCGGCGGCCTCCGGGGACGACAAGGAGGGGGGAGGGGGGGAAGGCGGCGGCGGTGGGGGCTAGGGGAAGGTAGCGGCATGTAATGCCCCAACTACTTTCCAAAAATGCATAACATCTATCTTTACCTACTTTGATATTATGCATTATTAATGGACGACTTCTTGATGGCGCGTGATGCACACGTCCGTTGGGAACCCCAAGAGGAAGGTGTGATGCGCACAACAGTAAGTTTTCGCTCAGAAAGAAATCAAGGTTATCGAACCAGTAGGAGATGAAGGCCACGTGAAGGTTGTTGGTGAAGGAGTGTAGTGCGGCGCAACACCAGGGATTCCGGCGCCAACGTGGAACCTGCACAACACAACCAAAATACTTTGCCCCAACTTAACAGTGAGGTTGTCAATCTCACCGGCTTGCTGTAAACAAAGGATTAAACGTATGGTGTCAAAAATGATGTTTGCTTGTGAAGAACAACAGAGAACAGAGATTGCAGTTGATTGTATTTCAGATGTAAAAGAATGGACCGGGGTCCACAGTTCACTAGTGGTGTCTCTCCAATAAGATAAATAGCATGTTGGGTGAACAAATTACAGTTGGGCAATTGACAAATAGAGAGGGCATCACAATGCACATACATATCATGATGACTACTATGAGATTTACTTAGGGCATTACGACAAAGTACATAGACCGCTATCCAGCATGCATCTATGCCTAAAAAGTCCACCTTCGGGTTAGCGTCCGCACCCCTTCCAGTATTAAGTTGCAAACAACAGATAATTGCATTAAGTATGGTACGTAATGTAATCAACACAAATATCCTTAGACAAAGCATTGATGTTTTATCCCTAGTGGCAACAGCACATCCACAACCTTAGAACTTTCTGTCACCTGTCCCTGCATTCAATGGAGGCATGAACCCACTATCGAGCATAAATACTCCCTCTTGGAGTCACAAGTATCAACTTGGCCAGTAGCCTCTACTAGCAACAGAGAGCATGCAAGATCAAAAACAACACATATATGATAGATCAATAATCAACTTGACATAGTATTCCATATTCATCGGATCCCAACAAACACAACATGTAGCATTACAAATAGACGATCTTGATCATGATAGGAAGCTCACAAGATCTAAACATGATAGCACAAGAGGAGAAGACAACCATCTAACTACTGTTATGGACCCATAATCCAAGGATGAACTACTCACGCATCAATCCGGAGGCGGGCATGATGATGTAGAGTCCTCCGGTGATGATTCCCCTCTCCGGCAGGGTGCCGGAGGCGATCTCCTGAATCCCCCGAGATGGGATTGGCGGCGACAGCGTCACAATATGTTTTCTCGTATCGTGGCTCTCGGTACTAGGGTTTTCGCGACGGAGTGAATAAATAGGCGAAGGGGCAGAGTCGGGAGGCGGCCGAGGGGCCCACCCCATAGGCCGGCGCGCCCCCCCTCCAGGCCGCGCCGCCCTATGGTGTGGGGCCACCTTGGCCCCTATCCGTATCTTCTTCGGTGTTCTGGAAAGCTCCGTGCAAAATAAGACCGTGGGCTTTTGTTTCGTCCAATTCCTAGAATATTTCCTGTGTAAGATTTCTGAAACCAAAAACAGCGAGAAACGAGAACCGGCGCTTCGGCATCTTGTTAATAGGTTAGTGCCGGAAAATGCATCAAAATGATATAAAGTGTATGTAAAACATGTGAGTATTGTCATAAAACTAGCATGGAACATAAGAAATTATAGATACGTTTGAGACGTATCAAGCATCCCCAAGCTTAGTTCCTACTCGCCCTCGAGTAGGTAGACGATAACAAGGATAATTTCTGAAGTGACATGCTGCTATCATAATATTGATCAATACTATTGTAAAGCATATGAGATGAATGAAGTGATTCAAAGCAATGGTAAGGATAATGACTAAACAACTGATCATATAGCAAAGACTTTTCATGAATAGTACTTTCAAGACAAGCATCAATAAGTCTTGCATAGGAGTTAACTCATAAAGCAATAAATTCTTAGTAGAAAGTTTTGAAGCAACACAAAGGAAGATATAAGTTTCAGCAGTTGCTTCCAACTTCAACATGTATATCTCATGGATAATTGTCAATACAAAGTAATATGATGAATGCAAATAAGAAAGTATGTAAGAATCAATGCACACAGTTGTCTCAAGTTTTGCTTCTAAGATAGAAAAAGTAGGTAAACTGACTCAACAGAAAGTAAAAGAAAGGCCCCTTCGCAGAGGGAAGCAGAGATTACTCTTGTGCTAGAGCTTTTTATTTTGGAAACATAGAAACAATTTTGTCAATGGTAGTAATAATTCATATGTGTTATGCATAAAACATCCTATAAGTTGCAAGCCTCATGCATAGAATACCAATAGTGCTCGCACCTTGTCCTAATTAGCTTGGATTTCCATGGATTATCATTGCATTACATATGTTTCAACCAAGTGTCACAAAGGGGTACCTCTATGTCACTCGTACAAAGGTCCAAGGAGATAGATCGCATTTGATTTCTCGTTTTTGATAGATCTCAACTTAAGGACATCCGTACCCGGAAAACATAGACAACAGATAATGGACTCCTCTTTAATGCTTAAGCATTCAACAACAGATCATTCTCATAAGAGATTTGAGGACTAATGTCCAAACTGAAACTTCCACCATGATACATGGCTTAAGTTGGCGGCCCAATGTTCTTCTCTAACAATATGCATACTCAAACCATTTAATCATGATAAATCACCCTTACTTCGTACAAGACGAACATGCATAGCAACTCACATGATATTCAACAAAGGTGTAATAGTTGATGGCGTCCCCATAAACATGGTTACCGCTCAACAAGCAACTTATAAGAAATAAGATACATAAGCAACATATTCAATACCACAATAGTTTTTAAAGCTATTGAGCTATGTATTGCAAAGACAAGGAATAAAAAATTTAAAGGTAGCACGCAAGCAGTTTACTTGGAATGGCAAAGAAATACCATGTAGTAGGTAGTTATGGTGGACAAAAATGGCATAGGTTTTGGCTCAAGGTTTTGGATGCACGAGAAGCATTCCCTCTCAGTACAAGGCTTTTGGCTAGCAAGGTTGTTTGAAGCAAACTCAAGTATGAACCGGTACAGCAAAACTTACATAAGAACATATTGCAAGCATTATAAGACTCTACACTGTCTCCTTGTTGTTCAAACACCTTAACCAGAAAATATCTAGACTTTAGAGAGACCAATCATGCAAACCAAATTTCAACAAGCTCTATGCTAGTTCTCCACTAATAGGTTCAACACTACATGATGCAAGAGGTTAAACATGATCTTTTTGAGAGCTCAAAACAATTGCCAAGTATCAAATTATTCAAGACAATATACCAATTACCACATGGAGCATTTTCTGTTTCCAACCAAATAGCAATGAACGAAGCAGTTTTCAACCTTCGCCATGAACATTAAAAGTAAAGCTAAGAACACCAGTGCTCATATGAAACATCGGAGCGTGTCTTTCTCCCACACAAAGAATGCTAGGATCCGAGTTTATTCAAACAAAAACAAAAATAAAAGCATACAGACGCTCCAAGTAAAGCACATAAGATGTGACGGAATAAAAATATAGTTTCACTAGAGGTGACATGATAAGTTGTCGATGAAGAAGGGGATGCCTTGGGCATCCTCAAGCTTAGATGCTTGAGTCTTCTTGAAATATGCAGGGATGAACCACGGGGGCATCCCCAAGCTTAGACTTTTCACTCTTCTTGATCATATTGTATCATCCTCCTCTCTTGACTCTTGAAAACTTCCTCCACACCAAACTCAAAACAAACTCATTAGAGGGTTAGTGCATAATCAAAAATTCACATGTTCAGAGAGGACACAATCATTCCTAACACTTCTGGATATTACCCAAATCTACTGAAAGTTAATGGAACAAATAAATCCATCCAACACAGTAAAAGAGGCAATGTGAAATGAAAGGCAGAATCTGTCAAAACAGAACATTCCGTAAAGACGAATTTTTTAGAGTCACTTAACGTGCTCAGATGAAGAAGCTCAAATTGAATGAAAGTTGCGTACATATCTGAGGATCACTCATGAGTTTTCGCAGATTTTTCTGAGTTACCTACAGAGAGATCTACTCAAATTCGTGACAGCAAGAAATCTGTTTCTGCGCAGAAATCCAAATCTAGTATCAACCTTACTATCAAAGACTTTACTTGGCACAATAATGCAATAAAGTAAAGATAAGGAGAGGTTGCTACAGTAGTAACAACTTCCAAGACACAAATATAAAACAAAAATTGCAGAAGTAAAATAATGGGTTGTCTCCCATAAGCGCTTTTCTTTAACGCCTTTCAGCTAGGCGCAGAAAGTGTAACTCAAGTATTATCAAGAGATGAAGCATCAACATCATAATTTGTTCTAATAATAGAATCAAAAGGTAACTTCATTCTCTTTCTAGGGAAGTGTTCCATACCTTTCTTGAGCGGGAATTGATATTTAATATTTCCTTCCTTCATATCAATAATATCACCAACAGTTCGAAGAAAGGGTCTTCCCAAAATAATGGGACAAGATGCATTGCATTCAATATCCAAGACAACAAAATCAATGGGGACAAGGTTATTGTTAACCGTAATGTGAACATTATTGATCCTCCCCAAAGGTTTCTTTATAGAACTATCAGCAAGATTAACATCCAAATAACAATTTTTCAATGGTGGCAAGTCAAGCATATCATAGAGTTTCTTAGGCATAACAGAAATACTTGCACCAAGATCACATAAAGCATTACAATCAAAATCATTGACCCTCATTTTAATGATGGGCTCCCAACCATCTTCCAACTTCCTAATAGAAGTTTCAAGTTTTAATTTCTCTTCTCTAGCTTTAATGAGAGCATTTGTAATATGTTTTGTAAAGGCCAAATTTATAGGGGGTGGTGTTTTGGAACATGGGAGCATATGCTCCCTATATTTTGAAATACATCTTACACATATTTTAAATTTCAAAAAAATCGAAACAAAAAATTCGCACGTACATCTTCACGTGCTACTCGCTCACAAAGTCGTTTCATAAAAAATGAACTTATCATGTGACGTGTGTAAAAAAGACAAAATTCAGTGCTGAAAACAATGCTTTTCACGGGATAAGTTTTCTCTTTTTTCATAGGCCACAAAAAATATTATTTTTTCGTGAAACTTGACGCATACACATATATTATGGAGATGTACATGCAGAATTTTTTGTCATAATTTTTCCGCACTTTGAAATATGTTTTGTTGGTAGAGGGAGCATACGCACCCGGGAGCCGAATTGAATTTCCGAAATTTATAGCACTAGCAAGCAAGTTTATGCAAGAACTTAATAACTTCAGAGATATGACAATCATCAAAATCTAAACCATTATGATCTAAAGCAATGGGATCGATGTCCCCAATATTCTGAAAAATTTCAGCACTTTTATCACAAGCAGTTTCAGCAGTTTCAGGCAATTTTGCACGCTTTGCACTAGGAGTAGAAACATTGCCAACACCAATTACTTTACCATTGATAGTAGGAGGTTTAGAAACATGTGAAGCATCATCATTACTAGTGGTGGTAATAATCCAAACTTTAGCTACATTATTCTCTTTAGCTAGTTTTTCTTCTCTTTCCCACCAAGCATGCAATTCAGTCATCAATCTAATATTGTCATTAATTCGAACTTGTATGGCGTTTGCTGTAGCAAATGATTTAATATCTTTATCTTCATTAGGAATAACTTTCAATTTTAAAAGATCAACATCAGCAGCAAGACAATCAACCTTAGAAGCAAGAATATCAATTTTACCAAGCTTTTCCTCAACAGATTTGTTAAAAGCATTTTGTGTACTAATGAATTCTTTAAGCATGACTTCAAGACCAGAGGGTACACTCCTACTATTGTTGTAAGAATTACCATAAGAATTACCATAACCATTACCATTATTAGAAGGATATGGCCTATAGTTGTTACCAGAATTATTCCTATAAGCATTGTTGTTGAAATTACTATTTTTAATGAAGTTCACATCAACATTCTCTTCTTGAGCAACCAATGAAGCTAAAGGAACATTATTAGGATCAACATTAGATCTACAATTAACAAGCATAGACATAATCACATCAATCTTATCACTCAAGGAGGAGGTTTCTTCAACAGAATTTACCTTCTTACCTTGCGGAGTCCTTTCAGTGTGCCATTCAAAGTAATTGATCATCATATTATCAAGAAGCTTCGTTGCCGCCCCCAAAGTGATGGACATAAAAGTAACTTCATCAGCTGAATCCAATAGGTTCCATGAAGAAAAATTCAATCCTGCATAGAAGGTTTGGATGATCATCCAAGTAGTCAGTCCATGGGTAGGGCAATTCTTTACCAAAGATTTCATTCTTTCCCATGCTTGAGCAACATGTTCATTATCCAATTGCTTAAAATTCATTATGCTACTTCTCAAAGATATAATTTTAGCAGGAGGATAATATCTACAAATGAAAGCATCTTTACATTTAGTCCATGAATCAATACTATTCTTAGGCAAAGATAGCAACCAATCTTTAGCTCTTCCTCTTAAGGAGAAAGGAAACAATTTCAGTTTTATAATGTCTCCATCTACATCCTTATACTTTTGCATTTCACAAAGTTCAATAAAATTATTAAGATGGGCAGCAACATCATCAGAACTAACACCAGAAAATTGCTCTCTCATAACAAGATTTAGTAAAGCAGGTTTAATTTCATAAAAT
This sequence comes from Lolium rigidum, assembly GCF_022539505.1. Classification (NCBI taxonomy): domain Eukaryota; kingdom Viridiplantae; phylum Streptophyta; class Magnoliopsida; order Poales; family Poaceae; genus Lolium; species Lolium rigidum. The sequence continues at coordinate 133,369,716 of NC_061509.1, read as the reverse complement.
TCTGTAGTAGCAGGTGGAGCAATAGGAGTGCATATAAAATCATTATTATTGGTGCTAGTGAAATCACACAACTTAGTGTTCTCAGGAGTATTCATTTTAGCAGTAATAAAAATAAACTAAGCAGAACATAATTAAAATAAAGTAAAACTAGTAACTAATTTTTGTGTGTTTTTGATATAAGGAAAGCAAACACGACAGAAAATAAAATAAAGTAAAGCAAGACAATAAACAAAGTAAAGAGATTGGATGTGAGAGACTCCCTTGCAGCGTGTCTTGATCTCCCCGGCAACGGCGCCAGAAAACAGTCTTGATGGCGCGTGATGCACACGTCCGTTGGGAACCCCAAGAGGAAGGTGTGATGCTCACAGCAGTAAGTTTTCGCTCAGAAAGAAACCAAGGTTATCGAACTAGTAGGAGATGAAGGCCACGTGAAGGTTGTTGGTGAAGGAGTGTAGTGCGGCGCAACACCAGGGATTCCGGCGCCAACGTGGAACCTGCACAACACAACCAAAATACTTTGCCCCAACTTAACAGTGAGGTTGTCAATCTCACCGGCTTGCTGTAAACAAAGGATTAAACGTATGGTGTGGAGAATGATGTTTGCTTGTGAAGAACAACAGCACAACGAGAGATTGCAGTTGATTGTATTTCAGATGTAAAAGAATGGACCGGGGTCCACAGTTCACTAGTGGTGTCTCTCCAATAAGATAAATAGCATGTTGGGTGAACAAATTATAGTTGGGCAATTGACAAATAGAGAGGACATAACAATGCACATACATATCATGATGACTACTATGAGATTTACTTAGGTCATTACGACAAAGTACATAGACCGCTATCCAGCATGCATCTATGCCTAAAAAGTCCACCTTCGGTTTAGCATCCGCACCCCTTCCAGTATTAAGTTGCAAACAACAGACAATTGCATTAAGTATGGTGCGTATTGTAATCAACACAAATATCCTTAGACCAAGCATTGATGTTTTATCCCTAGTGGCAACAACACATCCACAACCTTAGAACTTTCTATCACTGTCCCAGATTCAATGGAGGCATGAACCCACTATCGAGCATAAATACCCCCTCTTGGAGTCACAAGTATCAACTTGGCCAGAGCCTCTACTAGCAACTGAGAGCATGCAAGATCATAAACAACACATATATGATAGATCAATAATCAACTTGACATAGTTTTCCATATTCATCGGATCCCAACAAACACAACATGTAGCATTACAAATAGACGATCTTGATCATGATAGGCAGCTCACAAGATCTAAACATGATAGCACAAGAGGAGAAGACAACCATCTAGCTACTGTTATGGACCCATAATCCAAGGATGAACTACTCACGCATCAATCCGGAGGCGGGCATGATGATGTAGAGTCCTCCGGTGATGATTCCCCCTCCGGCAGGGTGCCGGAGGCGATCTCCAGAATCCCCCGAGATGGGATTGGCGGCGACGGCGTCACAGTATGTTTTCTCGTATCGTGGCTCTCGGTACTAGGGTTTTCGCGACGGAGTGAACAAATAGGCGAAGGGGCAGAGTCGGGAGGCGGCCGAGGGGCCCACCCCATAGGCCGGCACGCCCCCCTCCAGGCCGCGCCGCCCTATGGTGTGGGGCCACCTTGGCCCCTCTCCATATCTTCTCGGTGTTCTGGAAAGCTTCGTGCAAAATAAGACCGTGGGCTTTTGTTTCGTCCAATTCCGAGAATATTTCCTGTGTAAGATTTCTGAAACCAAAAATAGCAGAAAACAAGAACTGCGCTTCGGCATCTTGTTAATAGGTTAGTGCCGGAAAATGCATCAAAATGATTTAAAGTGTATGTAAAACATGTGAGTATTGTCATAAAACTAGCATGGAACATAAGAAATTATAGATACGTTTGAGACGTATCACTTCTCCGTCTATAAAACCTCTTTTAATAATTGTCTTACCAATCTTGATAAGGTTTTGCAGAGCTGAGAAGATACTAACTTTGTTTTAAACTAGGAGAAATGCCACTTCATGATCAAAGAAGACATAGTTTTTGTGTTGGAAAGAGGAACAGAAGTTGATAGAACTAAAATAGAAGCCATTTAACGACTACCACCGCCTCGCAGCCTGAAGGATTAAGAAGTTTCCTTGATCATGCGGGTTTCTATAGAAGGTTTATAAAAAAAAGTTCTCAAGTTACAATTCCTTTGACTAAGATATTACAAAAAGGAGTTCGCTTTAAGTTTAGTGATGAATGCATGGTAGCCTTTAATCATCTTAAGCAAGCTCTTGTTGATGCACCCATTATGAAACCACAAAAGTATGATGAATATTTTGAAATGATATGTGAGGATAGTAATAATTCAACAGGAGTAACAACTCTAGGCCAATATATGGTGGTACTTTTAACATTGTTCACTTTGCAAGTAAGACTTTGAACGAAGCTCAAAGAAAATACCCTATGGCCGAGAAAAAACTGTTTGCTGCAGTTTATAGATGCGATAAGTTTCGATCTTGCATTCAGTTTCGGAAGTTAAAGTCATACATATCTCCAAACCTAAAATAAATCATAACATAGAAGGATGATAATACATATCAGTCTCTAGTCGTGGCTCATTCCCGGTACATCCCAGGCTTCCATCCGGTCGAACGAGTAGTCCTCCTGATAGAGTCTGGGACATAAGGTCTTCCAGTCGGCTGGTAGTCTGAATCAGAGGATGATCCCAGGGAGAAATCTGTTGTCATGAAATGATTATTTAATGCAGCATAATCCTCCCCCGGGGTGTACTCCCATGTGACTCCATCATAAGCATTCCCTCCATCTGTGTCCGACTCTATCATTATTGGATACTCCTCATAATCTCCCCTACTGTACTGATGGTTCTGATACTGGTTTATGGCATCTTGATCCATCTCGGGATTACATCTAACTGGATCACTATCCGTCCCCATGAATGATCCCCAACGCCAACCTGTGGAGTTCTCAATAGGAGTCTCAGAACGTTGATGGTTTCCGGATTCCTCTTCGCCCTCATATCCACCTTCGGACCTACTAGGAAAGTACCTAGGTGTTATAGGTGTGGTTTGTGGTTCTGGATGGTCAATACTAATAAAATCACCAGCTAAATAAACTGGCGAGTGAACCTCACCCTCCATTGGTTCCTTTCCCTTCGACTCCTCCTTGGGCTTAGTGAATTCATCCAACATTGTGTCAATTGCTCCCGACAAATGTCGGTTCAACTGAAATAACAATGTCAGTAGGTTTCGGCAGTTATCCATATACTTAGCGGCTTCTGCAGGCTTTCGCTTTGCAAACTTAAAGTGGTTCAACATAGGATCATCTTCCTCCTCCATATGTGGAATATGTGCGAATTCGGAACCAATAAGCTCCTTGGTCTTATGTTCCCGAATATCTGTGATGGCTTTCATTATGGCTATGTGATAGGCTGTTCTTATGGTCCTAGCCTCTCCTGCTGGCATCACTGCACTCATTCCTAGGGATTCTGGTAGTTTTAGTCCTACCCTACACTTTGCCAATACTGTACCATCGTAGTACATGTATTTCATTACTCGGATTTGGGGATCGCACCCAAATTCGAGTAACATTGCACGGAGAATGTCAACGAGTCCTCCGTCATAATCGTTCAGAGTTGATTCCTTCACTTTCACATTACGTCCAGAACGTGAACTGGCCATTTTAGGCAGTGGATAAGAAAGAATATAATATTAGTAATGATGCATCATAATAGTGATAATAAAGAATTATCGCACTAAAAAATATGATTGTTTTATTCTCAAGTGAATATACACCATATTTTTAGAGAATTCTTTACTAATCCTATTTGACTCCTAACGTTCTGTCCCATTTACTAGGTTCCAACCTAAGTTCAATGCTTTTGCTCTGATACCAACTGTGGTGACCCTGCATACCACTGCATGTTGTAGTATGCCAGTCGTTGATATAACATTCACGAAGTACCAATCCGCAAATATTACATCCCTCGGAGTAGTACAACGGAACATAGCTAGTCCATAACTCATTCATTTATTATTACAAACCATATATACATATCATCACGGAGTTCCTCCTGGGTCCAGAGAGGAATACTCCTGGATTCACGGTGAACCCAGCTTAACTTACAATATAAAAGTCTTGGCAGGTTATACATTTATTTTCCTCGAGCAGCTAAGTACTAAGTGTTCACACTGCTCGGTTACTACTAATACTCCACTATCCTAAGCTTGTTCTCCTTCGTAACCGTTCCCGGCTCTGTAGACTATGAGGTAGTCTACACCTTCTATACCTCCGGAGAGGTCTGGCTCTTTATAGCAGATTTCTTCTGCTCCTTCCTAATTGTCGGTGTCCTCCTCAAGATGATTCAGGCAATATAAGCAGGTGACATAGGCATCCCCAATGGGCCTGCCGAAGATGGTACCCGGGGTTTAATGAAGGCCCACGACCCGAAGGATAAAGAGATTCGGAAGCCCAAGATACTATTAAGGAAAGCTAGAATTGTAATAGGAAACATTGTTTGTAATCTTGCGGGACGGGTTAGAAACCCTCCCGGACTCTGTAAACTTGTGTGTCACGAATCCCTCGGCTCCGCCTCCTATATAAGGGGAAGTCGAGGGACAAAGAGAGGATCGAATCATTGCTTCACAAACCCTAGCTTTTACATCGTCGAGTACTTTTCGGCTGAAACGTTCGAGATCTACTTGCCCTCTACATCCAACGAAACCCTAGTCTACTACTCGTAGGCATTGACAAGTTAATACCTTGTCAATTGGTGCCGTATGTGGGAATTAGAGGCGACAAGGAGCTGATCTCGATGGCACATTCAAGATCGTCGACTTCATCAACTGCAAGCAACGCTTTGGACAGAGGTAAACAGATTGAAACTGGTCTAGTCGATTTTGTTCCTCACCCGCCCTCCCGTTTGGATGCATATGCGTATCTGGAGGAGCCCATGGAGATGACGTTTGGAAAGTTCCACTTCCACGTCGAGAAAGAAGGAGTGTATCGTCTCGAAGTTCCGCTCTCGTCGGGATTATCGGCGGTCGATCCCGATTTTTCAAGCTCAGCATCATCCATCAAGTCAAGCGACGAGGAGATTTCGTCGCCACGCTTCATCAGCACCAAGGCAAGCGAAAAACTCGCCAAGATCTTCAGCGACATGTCCTTCGAGTCATCCGCGGACTCCTATATCAACGATGATTAGAGTGACACCGACAGCTTCAACTTCATCGACAAATCCATCACTGTTGGAAAGGTCTTCACCAATCTCTATGATGGTGTCACCAAACCCAGCAAGGTTCAGAATCCAAAATATCATCAGATTTACGCCATTGGAGAAGCAAGTCGCGATCGGGAGGAGACATCAGAGGCTTTCGACGAATTGGGAAATCCATATGTCGATCCCTCTGACTTAAGGCGAGGTTTGGGCAATAAATATGTCGGGCCTACACCACGTGTTAGGGTTCAACTCCCACAATCAGCATGGGATAGAGCCGCAAGAGCTATGGATGGTTCAGAACCAATGGCGACAACTGCTATGACTGAAGAATTGCAGGCCTACCAATATAGGCTCGCTCGAGCTGGAAGAGAATTGGAAAAATAGACAACTGCTCTGAACAGAAGAAAGGAGGCAGCTTCCGCATCAAGCAGGCGAAGAGCGGAGTTAAGTCGACAATCAGGAACTTCGGGAGATAGTCACAGGGAAGCTCGAAGGAGAGCAAGATCTCGGCTGCAAAATATACCTGAAGCTGAAAGAGAGACTTTAATTCAAAACCTCGATATGTCTTTTATGTCAATCGACACGAGGGGGAATATCATTCCAAAAACACCGGAAGCAGGATACATGGCAACGCAAGCTTTCATCCTAGCGTCCAGGCCACCTCCCGGGGATCCAAGAGAGGCGTTGTACAACATGGCCATGGCAGGATGTGGAGCCATGGGAGCAGCGTTCGCAGCCACACCTCCCGAAGGAACTGCAAGAAAAAATAGCCCGAGACCTACTGCAGCAGTGCAAGATCCACCAAGAGCAAGTGGAGTCAGAGATACGGCGACTCAGGCCAGGGTAGATAGAGCGCAACAAGATAGAAGAGAACATCGGCATTCACCAGAACTTGCTGAAGAAGATATGTGTGGACTCCCGTGTTTTACGCGACGGGTCCGAAAAACTCGAGTCCCATCAGGATTCAAGTTGCCCGATAGTTTCAAGAAATTTGATGGCCTGCAAGATCCCGAGGATTGGCTAGTCGATTACCTCGAGACGGTAAAGTTGATAGGTGGAACCAGAGCAACAGCCATGCAGAGCATTCAAATACACCTGAGCGGAGCCGCAAGATCGTGGATAAAGAAGCTTCCCCCAGGTTCCATCGACAGCTGGGACAGTTTTGAGGATGTGTTTGTCAAGAACTTCCGATCAACCTGCAAAAAGCCTGCGACACTGGAGGAGTTGAGATCATGTCGACAAAAGCATGATGAATCAATGAGGAAGTACATTCAAAGGTGGAACATCATCAAAAACTCGGCAGAAAATATATCTGACGAGAGAGCGATAGATGAGTTTGTGGCAGGAGTTCAACGAGGAGATTTTGTGGAGGACTTGGGAAGAACCAACCCAAGGACAATATCAGCATTAATGGAAATAGCAAACAGATGGGCAGATGGCGAGGATGCTGTACATAATAAACGACACAGATCACCAGAGGAGGACCGCAGTCGAAATTTTCAAAATAGACGACGATTTTCTCGACAATTTTCGAGTTACGATGCACCTGGCCAAATCTCGGCTGGATTTCGAGCAAGCGCTGGAGGAAACAATAGAGATGATTATCAAAGGAGCAACGAGCAGCGAGGCAACAATAGAGATGATTCCCGAAATAATAGGCCAAATAATGGGCCTAGGTTCCAGAGACCTTTCGTGTCGCCTGAGGAGATGATGAACGGGCCATGCCAGATGCACTTTTATCTCGACAACAATGGAAAGAGACAGTCAGGACACCTGCAAAAGGATTGCCGAAATTTTCAGGCAATGCTAAGGTGGGCAGGGCACGCCAATACCCAGGCGACAAATAGAAACCCACAAGGACCCAGAAGTGAGATTCACTTGCCACATCCTCCCGCAATTACGGACGAAAATCGACATCAGCTCAGAATAGCGGCAGCACCAGCGCCACCACCTTACGTTGATCCCAACTCCAATGGAGCGGTCTCGATGATTCAGAAAGGCAGACCATCCAATAGAGCTCAGAAAGTAATCTCGCGACAGGTGTTCATGGCAGAGAAGATGCCTCCACCAACAGTTGAGTACCTCAATTGGTCAGGGCAAGACATTGGCTTCACAATAGCGGATCATCCGCAACAAGTTCCTCGACCAGGGCAGTCAGCACTTATCTTGCCAGCAGTAATCACGGGATTCGACGTATCGCGAGTATTCATAGATGGAGGCAGCAACCTAAACCTTATGTATGCAGATACACTAAGGAAGATGAACATATCTCTAGCAAATCTGAAACCAACCGATACGTGTTTCCATGGAATTACGCCGGAGAAGCCAAGTTATCCGTTGGGGAAGATAAATCTCAACGTTCAGTTTGGGACCCGAGAAAACTACAGGATAGAGAGGCTGGAGTTTGAAGTCGTGGATTTCCCATAACAGTATCACGCCTTGTTGGGACAGCCAGCATATGCCAGGTTTATGGTGGTATCACATTATACATACTTGTTGTGGAGGTTACCTGGACCTAAGGGACCAATTACAGTCAAAGGAAGTTTTGCGCTAGCCGATAAATGTGACAAGGATTTTCATCGACTGTCAGAAACTTTCGGCAAGCAGAATACATGGAGTCAAGGCTTACAACTGATTATGATGTGGTACCAGATGTAGGGAGGCCTAACAAGGAGCCAACCTTTAACACTGCAAAGGATTCCAATGAGGTGCAGATTCACCCGACAGATCCGAAGAAGACGACGTCTATCGCGACAAATAAGGACCTCGCATAGGAAAGCGCGCTCGTCGAGTTCCTCCGTGAGCACTTGAAAATCTTCGCATGGTGTCCAACTGACATGCCAGGAGTACCCAGGGAACTTGCCGAGCACCATCTAAACTTGGATCCACTAGCAAAACCAATAAAACAACCTCTGAGGCGTTTTTCGGAGCCAAACCGCAAAGCTATGCTGTCAGAAATTGATCGACTAAGAGAAGCTGGTTTCATTAAGGAGCTGCATACAGAGGCCACATGGGTAGCAAACCCAGTGCTGGTCCCGAAGAAAAACACTAAAGTCCTTCGCATGTGTGTCGACTTTACGTGTCTCAACAAACACTGTCCAAAGGATCACTTTCCCCTCCCAAGGATCGATCAAATTATCGACTCCACGGCATGATGTGAATGTCTTTCCTTCCTGGATGCATACTCTGGTTACAACCAGATCAGATTGAAAGAAGAGGACGAAGTCAAAACAGCGTTCATCACACCTTACGGCGTGTTTCGTTACCGAACAATGCCCTTTGGTTTGAAAAATGCGGGTGCAACATATCAGCGGATGATGCAGAAGTGCTTAGCAACACAGATCGGGAAAAACGTACAAGTATACATCGACAACGTCGTCATAACATCAAAAAAGGGGGACACGCTAATCGAGGACTTGAAGGAAACTTTCGACAATCTCGATAAGTTCTGTCTCAAGTTGAACCCGACGAAGTGTTCTTTCGGCGTCCCTGCAGGAGAACTTCTCGGGTTCTTAGTTTCAGCAAGAGGGATTGAAGCAAATCCCGAAAAAATCCAGGCCATCGTAACGATGAGGAAGCCAACAAAGTTGAAAGAAATACAGCAGCTAACTGGGCAAGTCGCAACTTTAAGCAGATTCGTCGCCAGGTTGGGAGAAGAAGCGTTACCGTTTTACGCCTTAATCAAACAAGGAGTGAAGTTCCAGTGGAATGAAGAGACATATAGAGCCTTCGAGGATCTTAAGTGCACAATCTCGACACCACCAATCTTGGTGGCGCCTAAAGAGAAGGAATCCCTCTTGCTATATATTGCGGCTACACCCCAAGTGGTCAGCACGGCTCTTGTTGTCGAAAGAGAAGAAGAAGGAAAACTTCATGGAGTGCAGAGGCCGGTATATTTCATCAGTGAAGTTTTATCGCCTTCAAAACAGCGGTACCCGCAGTACCAGAAACTAGCATATGGAGTGTTTACAACCGCAAGAAAATTGCGGCACTATTTTTCGGCACATCCGATAATAGTGGTCAACGAGGCGCCTTTATCCAATATACTAAACAATCCAGAAGCTACAGGTCGTGTCTCCCTTTGGGGAATAGAACTTTCTCCTCGGGACATCACGTATGAAAAAAGAAAAGCAATAAAGTCATGAACCAATGTGATGCAGTCAATGATAGCATGGTGGCATACAAAGAAGTGTACAACGAGCTCGAGAAATTATTTGATGGATGCGAGGTAAATCATATCAGCAGACTGAGCAACGATGAAGCCGATGTTCTTGCAAATATCGGGTCGCAGTGCCTCGCAATTCCACCAGGTGTGTTATGGGAGGAAATAACAGAGAGATCTACAAAGCCGAAGAAACCAAAGAAGAAGGAGAAAGAGGAGAAATCCTCGGGGGCTGCAAAAGAAACACTAGAAGAAGAAGAGGAACAGGATCTAGTATTGATGGTGCAAATACCATGGATGCAAGCGTACATATCATACATCCTAAGGAAAATAATACCTGACGATCAAGTAGAAGCAAGGCGAGTTATTAGACGGTCCAAAGCTTTTACAGTGATCAAAGGGGAGCTGTACAAACGCAGTATCTCGGGTGTGTTACAGCGATGCGTAACACCCGAAGAAGGAAGGATAATCTTGAAGGACGTACATGAGGGAATTTGTGGTCATCACGCGAGCAGTCGAGCTATTGCCGCCAAGGTCTTTCGAGCTGGATTTTACTGGTTGACAGCAATCGAGGATGCAAAGGAGATAGTACGAACTTGTGACGCGTGGCAGAGATTTGCCGCGAAACCTCATTCTCCGGCAGCAGAGCTGATGTCAATACCATTGTCCTGGCCCTTTGCTCAATGGGGCCTCGATATGGTGGGGAAGTTACATAAAGATTCGCCAGGAGGATACGAGTATATGCTCGTCGCTGTCGATAAATTTACCAAGTGGATAGAAGCCAAGCCGATAAATTCACCAGACGCAGCATCTGCAATAAAGTTCGTGAAAAGCATTGTTATTCGGTTTGAAGTACCTCACAGCATTGTCACGGACAACGGCAGTAACTTTACATCTAAGGAATTCAAGGCATACTGTGCAGAGGTAGGCATCAAATTGCACTTCGCGTCAGTCGCACATCCACAAACCAACGGCCAAGTCGAGAAAGCCAATGGTATCATCTACAACGGTATCAAGAAGCGCTTGTTAGGACCATTGGAAAAAGCTCGACACACCTGACCAGAGGAGCTTCCGAGTGTATTGTGGAGTATTCGAACAACACCAAATACGGCGACACAGGAAATTCCGTTTTTTCTGGTCCATGGAGCTGAGGCAGTATTGGCAATAGAGATAGAGCATGATTCCCCAAGAGTTACGGAGTATGATGAAGAAGTTTCTAGAAAGGCATTGGAAGATGATGTCGATGCATTGGATGAGGCCAGAGACGAAGTGCTATCACGGGTCACCAAGTATCAGCAAGACTTGAAAAACTATCATAGTCGACGTTTGAGACCAAGGTCCTTTCAGGTGGGAGATCTAGTCCTACGACTCAATCAACAGAGTACTGAAAAACTCGAGTCACCATGGCTTGGCCCTTACATCGTCACGGAAGTCGTCGAAGGAGGAGCATACAGGATCAAGGATAAGAAGTCAGGGGTTCCCGAGAAAAACCCCTGGAACGTGGCACAGCTAAGGCGTTTTTACGCTTAGTGTCGAAATATAGTCCTCTTTGTAAAAATACAATGTACTGAAACGCCCGCGAGTTTTCAGACCCACTCTTTTCCTTTTTCGGGGCACCGAGTGGGGCCGGAAAAGGTTTTTGATGAGGCGGGCTCGCGGTGCTGCAATATAATAAAGATAGTCGAGATATATATCTTTTTCTTCGACAGGCTCGGGGGCTTGTGCTCAAGACTTACAATATATATTTCCGAAAATATTTCGCCTTGGTGCGAAAACACCTCGCAAAATAAACAAAGATACAAAATAGAGATCAACAAAAAGGCACGGGGGCTCGTACCCGCAAATATAGCATATTCAATATAATTTAGTTGCCTTGGTTTAAAACCTTGCACATACAATAAAGAAATTCACTACCGAGACACTCGGGGGCTTGATGAGGAAAAATAGAAACATTTATTGACTTTACAATATAGAACATGTTTACAACATACAAGAGGCAATTCCTGAGAAAACTCAATGAGTTCAAAGAAAAAGAAAAGTCAATTGCGGCCTAGTATATTATCTATGGTCATCCGATTTACAGTACGAGTACTGTGTTCAGCATAGCTGCCCTTCTCGAAGAACTCAGTGTCCATCCGAAGAAGTTCATCCATCATATCTTCTGCTACAGGGGTCACATGATCATCAATTTTGCCAACCTCCCTTTTTCTGTTCTCCATCTTGGCCAGGCACTTAGTTACAATTTGACTCATGTCAAACTTGGGATAGCAGATTTTGATCATCATCATAGCAAACCTGGCGCCGGCAGATAGTTGGGCCCGAACAAACCCATGGATTTGAGGAGCATCCCGAAATTTTTCCATTAAACCAAGAAGAGTATCGGGCGCCTCGTTCCGAGGAAACATCGTCTTGTAAACCAGGGACAATGTTCTAGTGCAGAAATCAAGAAACTCGCGAACCTGACAGACGCGGTCTTGAAACCTGACAATCTGTCGGGTCCGCTCTGGTGTAGCCCAGAACAGAGAACCATGGTCAAGAGAAAGGTTAACGAGAATATTTGTCCTTGCGTTTACCCTTTCATCTTCAGCAGCAGCATCGAGAAAGGAACCTATTTGGCGACGGCACAAGAATCTTAAAAAAGGATACAGTAGGAAGATAGAAGAAGTTTTGAGTTGAAGAAGCATACCTGACATATCCACACTGGCTTCATTCATCAATTCGAGCATAAAATTCTCTCGAGTGGTTGCTATGGCTTCTTGAGCTTGTTGAAGTGCAATTTTCTCTTTTTCGGATGCCTTGCGGGATTGCTCCATCATCACAAGTGTTTGCTTCTTCGCATACTGAAGCTGTTGAAGAAGTTCTTCCAAGTCTTGCGATAAATTCTTACTCGAGGAATCTTCACCAAGCTCAGCATTAACAAGCGCTTTCTTCGAGCAAGAAGAAGTAGGCAAAATATCGGAAGGAGCAGGAGTTGGAGTATAGTTATCAAATATCAACTGAAAACAAAAGGTTCGACATCAATCATCAAGCAAAATAGAATTCCATTGATTTTCAGAATATTTACAAGGCATTACAATGGAGGACACCCTAACGAGCTAGTGGGATAATTGTCGCCAAAAGCTACTTTGGCGACAGCATCAAAAGGAAGAAAGAAAACGAAAAAAGAAGGAAAGACAGGTGGTCTACTTGACCTCCGGCTTGGATGAGCTGGGAGTAGGAGTTGGCTTGCATCCGAGGTAGGCAAGGATTTTCTTCGCATTAGGCCTGGCAGCCTTGATCAAGGATTGCCACCTCTTCGTTTCCATTGTCATTGTGTCGCCAACTTTCATCCAGTCGACATCTTGTTGGCTGTCAGCAACCAAGGTGATAGTGCCCTCGACGCCAACTTTCAGACCTTCTTGGCGAAGTTTGAGCCCAAGATCTTCTTGGGAGTTGAAGTGCTTGGCAAGTTTTCTGAAAATCTTGGGCTCCTGTGTCTTCGGGAAGAAATAAGGGAAAAGACGCGACAGACCTGCTCTGGCGTCAGCAAGGCCTTCGCGTGCTTCCTCTGCATGAAATTCAAGAAGGGAAAGCTCGTCAAGCAGCTGATCGCCCTCAGGACACTCCAAGTCAAAATCCTGATGTGTTTTCCCTACAAAGAAGAAAAAAGAAAGATTGTCAAATATTGTGCAAGGGTAAATTAGACAACCCGAAGAAGTAGCAAAATATTAAGGGCTTACTGACAAAACGTCGCCTTTGCGATTGCAAGCGACTGAGGATTTCAGCTTCACGAACAGTTTGCTCGGATATATTGTCGCCTAAGGCAGTTTCCACGTCATGAAGTCTCTTTCGAAGATCTTCGACGGTGGCGGCTTCTGCCTTAGCCTTTTTGGCATCTGCTTCAGCCTTCTTACGAGCTTTTTCACTTTGCTCCAGTTTACGAGCAAGTGTGTCAGCACGCTTGTTGGCTTCCGCAAGATTTTCTGACAAAATAGTCGACAGCAATAAGAATCATGACAAGAAAAAGAGGAAGATGTCATTTTCCAAAAGAAGAAGCAGAGTATTACCTTCGGCTTTTTTAGCATAATCGTGGTACCCGACAAATTGGGTACCAAGACGGATGAATTCCTTCATCAAGGGCTGACAAAGGAAAAAGAGAAGTAAGTGTCAAATAGGGTAAAAAGATCGACAGCAAAAAGTAAAAAAAACGCAGAGAGGATATTTCATAGGCACTAAAAATTCTCTTGCACAAAAGAGGAGAAGTGAGCAACTTACGTTATCCAGAGGAGGAGTTGTGGAGCCACCAGGTTGAAGAGCAGATTCTGTGGCTGGCTCGACCCTGGCCCTCTTTGGCGAAGGGACATGGGGGCTTGCAGGTGGAGTTGGACGCTCGATGTCCTGTTGAGGAGGCGAGGTTTCCTCCACATCAGGTTGAGCATCCGAAACAACTAAAGTACGTGACGTACTCGTTCGAGCAGCCACGTCAATAGGAGGATTTTCTTCCTCGTCACCACTGCAATAAAACGTCGACAACATAAGAAAATACGATGACAAGTATTTCGCAAGATAAATAACAAAGAGTGATAAGGACTTACGAGCTGACAAGGGCATCTAAGTAAGGGTCGAAAGCTGTCTTCCCTTCGGAATTACCAACTTCTTCGGCTTTGGAGGAGCCGGAATCGGCGACTTCATCCCTCTTCCGCTTATTCCTTGGAGAAACAGCGGGAGGAAGGGAGTGTGTTGAGGCAGTGGCCTCAGACTCGGCTTCTTTTTCAGAGGAAGCCGCGGATTTTTGAGAACCCGCGACTTCACTCTCAGGGCGAGAAGTACCCTGGTTGTCATCATCGACAACAGTACGTTCTTCAACTTCTCCACCCTCAGGAAGAGGAGGAAGAGAAGCGAGAACGGGGTGGTTCTGAGAAAAAGAAAGAGTATCGATAAAAAAGAAGTTATGCAAAAAAGCTAGCAAGACAGTAGTCGATAAAATAGTAAAACTCGAGGAAACAATATAGCAACTAAGAGGAAAAATTACCTCGGGGAGGGGATTGGCGCCACTATATGGCGTAATGCGACAGGAGGATGGAATTGGATCCTTCTTGTTGAGCGATGAGAGTTTGCGGATAAGCTTTTCAAAATCCTTCAAAGGAAGGTCTTTTGAGAGCCTGTCAACATCTTCTTCACCAGCATACTTCCAGAGGGGATTTTTGCGAGCCTGGAGAGGCTGCACTCTAATCCTAAGGAAATAGGCAGTAATCTCAACACCCGAAAGTTCCTCGCCGCGGGTGTTCTGTAGCTCGTGGATGCGAGTCATCAGCGCTTCTGTCGCCAACTTCTCAGCTTCGGTAGCTTTAGCGTCCCAGGAACGGCGGTGAAGGATTTTGGCTTCTCCGTCGAAAGGGGCGATGTTGTTCTCCACTGGATTGGAACTTTCTTCGTGGATATACAGCCATTTCTTTCACCAACCTTGGACAGAGTCGGGGAATTTGACGTTGAAGTATTCGACGTCAGAGCGAACACAGATAACAACGCCGCCAATGTTGTAGGCGACGCCGTGGGAGCCATTACGGCGGACGCAGAAGATATGCTTCCACAGAGCCCAATTGGGTTGGACTCCGAGGAAGCACTCACACAGTGTGATAAAAATCGACACGTGGAGGATGAAATTGGGCGTCAACTGATGCAGTTGAAGCCCATAGACAAACAAAAGACCCCGAAGAAATTCATGGATGGGGGGAGAAAGACCTCGGATGAGGTGGTCAACAAAACTGACCCGATACTCGATTGGGGGCCTTGGATAGCTCTCCTCGTTGGGGAAGCGGAGCGAGTTCTCCTTCTTGTTGAACCCCATCTTCTTCAGCAGGTTAATATCTTGGGCAGAGATCTTGGATCTCTCCCACTCAGCGCTTCCCAGATCCGCCGTCGCCATCTTCGACTCTGGAGTGTTGTGCCTAGTCAAACGGATGCGAGGCGGCATCAATGAGCTTGGAGGCGAAGGGTGTGAGTGTGGTTGAGCGTTTGAGGCAATGGGAGCAATGAAGGATTTTTCAAAGGAGAAGTAGAGGTGCGGCGCGAGCGAAAGGATTAGAGGAGGAAGACGATGCCTTTATATAGAGGTGCGGTGAATCGACGCGCCGTTGGATGGAGAGATAGTGGGACAGATGGTGCACACGTGGACAAGGGGTAAAAAGTAATTTCATAATGACGAGAAAGCACAGGAGCTACAGTACGTGCGCCAAGAAAAGCGGAGGACGTGTATCCCCCACTTGCACAACGTGTCAATACGATGCATAATTTGGGCCCGCAAGACAGTGAGAGAGAACTTCTCGCGTTTTCCAGGAACAACGATCGTGGCTATCGTCAGCAATGATGTCACCTTGGCAAGAGAAAATTTCGACTCAGCATCTTCATAAAAAAGGCGACAGCAGAAGATTATGGATTATTTTGAGAGCCTTTGATCAAATACAAGTTTTTGATCAAATGCTCGGGGCTACTTGGAAAAAATGAAAATTCGAGAAAGACAAAATAGAAATGACGCGAGCCTATGATCAAATACAAGTATTTGCTCATTGCCTCGGGGGCTACTCCCATCGGGAGCGCTGTTCGCGCACCCGATAGATTTGAAAAAATATGCGACGGGTGAAAAATATAGCGACATAAGGCGTTGAGCCTACAACCAAGCACTAGTTCTTGGCTGTAGCCTCGGGGGCTACTCCCATCGGGAACGCTGTTCGCGTGCCCGATGAAATTATAAAAAAAGAAGAGAGAAGAAAAAGGAGAGGAGAGACAGAAAGAACAAGTAAGTATATTTCGAGTTATACAAATAACTCTACATATACTCCCATCGGGAGAGCAATATAAGTCATCCGTTGACTCAATAAAATGTGCTATTCCAACAGCCGAAAAAGCACTCGACAATATATTCTCAGAACGCCAAAGTTGCGAACAATGTCTGAATGCCGCAAAACTTTGCGAAGGTAAGACCCCAGATCCGTTCTGTGTGGCGTGGCGCCGTTGATACGTCCAAAACGTATCTACTTTCCCGAACACTTTTGCTATTGTTTGGCCTCTAATTTGTGTATTTTGGATGCAACTAACACGGACTAACGCTGTTTTCAGCAGAACTGCTCTGGTGTCTCGTTTTTGTGTAGAAATCCAACTTTCGGGAAAAACCTCGGAATTTATGCAGAAGGCCCTATTTTCCCAGGAAACTAACGGAGCCAGAAGGGCAATTGAAGTGGAGGCCCGAGGGCCCCACACCACCAGGCGGCGCGGCCCAGGGGGGGCCCGCGCGGCCAGGTGGTGTGGCCCCCTCGGCCGGCCTCCGACGCCCTCCTTCGGACTACTTATTCGCCTCGACCTAAAAACGCCTGGAGAGAAGTCGAAGTCGCCAGAAACCCTCCCGAACGCCGCCACATCGCGAAACTCCGTCGCGGGAGCCAGAAGTCTCCGTTCTGGCACTCCGCCGGGACGGGGAATTGGAGGAGATCATCACCGCCATCACCGCCAACGCCTCTACATCAACCAGCCATGTTTCCCCCATCCATGAGTGAGTAATTCCCCCGCTGTAGGTGAAGGGGATGGTAGGGATTGGATGAGATTGGTCATGTAATAGCATAAGATTGTTAGGGCATAGTGCCTAGTGTCCGTAGATGGTACTTTTATGATATTGTTGCAACTTGTTATGCTTAATGCTTGTCACTAGGGCCCGAGTGCCATGATCTCAGATCTGAACATGTTATTATTTCATCATGATATTCGTTGTTTATGATCTTACCTCGCAAGTTGTATACACATGTCGCTGTCCGGAACCAATGGCCCCGAAGTGACGAAATCGGGACAACCGGAGGGAATGGTAGCGATGTGAGGATCACATGTGTTCACGGAGTGTTAATGCTTTGCTCCGGTACTCTATTAAAAGGAGTACCTTAATATCCAGTAGTTTCCCTTGAGGCCCGGCTGCCACCGGCTGGTAGGACAAAAGATGTTGTGCAAGTTTCTCATTGCGAGCACGTACGACTATAATTGGAACACATGCCTATTGATTGATTAGTACTTGGATACCGTTTTATTATTATCTGCAAATGCCCTGCTATGATTGTTACATGAGTTTCTCTCATCCATGCAACGCCCGTCATCCGTCCCCGTGCCTACGTATTTTAATCCTGCTGTTTACTATAATCACTACCGCTCGTCGTTGTTACTCTGCTCGCTGTTATTTCACTATCTGCTATCGCTATAAAGCTGTTACTACTCGATAAACTCTTGCGAGCAAGTTTGTTTCCAGGTGCAATCGAATTGACAACTCCGTTGTTAAGGCTTCCAAGTATTCTTTGTCTCCCCTTGTGTCGAATCAATAAATTGGGTAATACTTCCCTCGAAGACCGTTGCGATCCCCTATACTTGTGGGTCATCAAGACTATTTTCTCGGCGCCGTTGCCGGGGAGCATAGCTTTATTTGGAAGTTCACTTGGATTAATATTGTTCGCTGCAAATTCTCCATCATGGGTAAACCTCGCGATACTAAGATCGCCATATTACCATCCACTACAAGAAAAGGTACAATTCGAGTACCTCCGCTACACTTGATTCACCATCCGTGATTGATAAACTTGTTTCACCGCCACATGCTTCGCATGCGGGTACATCCGCTGAATCTGAACACTCTCATAATACTGATAATATTTCTGCTCGTGCTTGATGATAGTGGTTCATTGGGAACTTTTCTAGATGCTTCCATTGCTAGGTCTAGACAAATTGAAAATGCTGAAATTCCTGATGTTACTACACTCGTTAATTCACCTGAACTTGAATACTCTAGTGATGATCTTGATGAAGATTATGTGGAACTTGATGATGATTTTATTGAAAAATGCAATGCTACTACTGATGCAAGAAAAATTAAAAAGTTGCTTGCAGAACATACCGTTAGATATAAACTGTCTCCTGATCCTAAATTTGCCACATCTCCTATAAACATTAGGGATAAAGATTATGATTTTTCTCTTGATCTATCTCATATAGCTATTGTTGAGAAAACACCTTTCTGTGGTACCGAAAAAGAAAGTGCTGTTGAACACATGACTGAGTTATCTACCTTGAGTAGCTTGTTTTCTGATGATGTTAAGAAGCGTACTTACTTTGTTGCTAAAATATTTCCATTCTCATTGAAAGATGACGCTAAAACTTGGTATAATAATTTGCCACCTGGTTCTATTAAAAGTCCAAAAGAATTGCTTGCTGTTTTCTTTCGGAAATACTTTCCCGCTAGTGCTCAACATGCTCGCTTTGCAAAGAGTTTATAGTTTTGATCGGGGAGATGAAGAGAAATTGCCCGAGGCTTGGGCAAGATTTTGCTCTCTTATTAGAGCTTTGCCCGACCATGATTTAGAAAAGCATGAATTACTTGATATATTTTATAGTGGACTAACCATTGATTCTAGGGCATACCTGGATAGTTGTGCTGGTTGTGTTTTCGGAAAAGAACTCCGGACGACGCTCGAAGAATTATTGGCTAAAATAGGCCGGAATTATGATGATTGGAATACGCCTGAACCAACTCCAACGCCAATAGTGAAGAAGAGGGGTTTAATTAAATTGAATGATGAAGATATGAGGGAAGCCAAGAAGTCTCTCAAGGAGAAAGGTATTAAATCTGAAGATGTGAAAAATCTACCTCCTATGGAAGATATATGTGAGATAATTCCCCCTTCATCCATGATTGAGGTAAACTCCCTTCAACGCTTTACTAGGGAAGATATTCCGTATTCGAAACCTCCTGCACAATGCTTAGATGAGTTTGATAATTATATTGTTAAGCAAGAAAATTTTAATATGAGAGTAGAGAATCATTTAATGGAAAATTCTCAAGCTATTAGTGAATTGCATGGTATTGTGGAGAGAACCTCCAATGATGTTAAGATGCTTGTTAAACATTTTCAAATGATTCAAACTCAAATTGATCAACTCACTAAAGTGCAAAATGACTTGTTAGGGAATAATTCTAAAGAGAAACATGCTTATGAAGTAACAACTAGAGGTGGTGTCTCTACCCAGGATCCTCTATATCCCGAAGGGCATCCCAAAAGAATTGAACAAGATTCTCAACAAACTAAACCTAGAGCTCATTCTAAGAAAAAGAAGAAGAAACATAAAAATGTTGTAGAATCCTCTGAACCTGTTAATGATCCTAATAGTATTTCTATTTCTGATGCTGAAACTGAAAGTGGTAATGAACATGATAATGATAAAGATAATGATAAGATTGATACTCCTGATAAAGAAGAGGTTGAAGAAGAACCTGAAAAGCATGCTAAAAATAAAAAGTATACTAAAGAAGATTTTATTACTGAGAAACATGGTAATGAAAGAGAACCTTGGGTGCAAAAGCCAATGCCTTTTCCTGCTAAGAAACTAAAATCAAAGGAAGAAGAACACTATAATAAATTTTGTGATTGGATGAAACCTTTATTCTTGCAAATCCCTTTGACTGATGCTATTAAATTGCCTCCTTATTCAGAGTATATGAAAGATATTGTTACTAACAAAAGGAAAATCCCCAATGAGGAAATTTCCACTATGCTTGCTAATTACTCTTTCAATGGCAAAATTCCAAAGAAGTTGGGCGACCCAGGTATACCTACTATTCCTTGTTCTATTAAGAATAATTATGTTAAAACTGCTCTATGTGACTTGGGAGCCGGTGTTAGTGTTATGCCTTTTTCTCTTTATAAGAGGCTTTACTTAGATAAGTTGATACCTACTGATATATCTTTGCAAATGGCTGATAAATCTACTGCTATTCCTGTTGGTATATGTGAGGATGTTCCCTGTTCAAGTTACTAATAACTCGCTTGATATTAACTGATTTTGTTGTGTTGGAAATGCCCGAAGATGATAATATGTCTATTATTCTTGGGAGACATTTTCTTAACACCGCAGGGCTGTTATTGATTGCAATAAAGGAAAGGTTACTTTCAATGTTGATGATAAGGAACACACCGTCTATTTCCCCAAGAGGATTGAAAAAGCGTGCGGAGTTAATACTATCTCTCATGTGAGAACTATCAAAGTGGGAACTATTGATTGTCCCATATATGAGCCTAAAGAAGAATATCAAACTCTCGTTATTGGATCCATATCAATACAATTCAAGGTAACATGATTGATTTGAGGTTTATTTCTTCATATGCTATGTAAAATTTATTTGGTGGCAAGACTTGATCAACCTTGTTAACAAATACTTTTTATATGCATAGAGGAGGTAAACAACATCTCTTTCTTTCTTCCACTTGCTCTAGTTGCTGTAGCATTTTTAATTTGCAAAGTTCTTTAGTTATTTGAAGATTTCAAAAAATTTCCTGGCCAGTAATAATAAACTTAATACCCAGAAAATGTGCATTTTTCAAAGTTTTCAAAAATTCGCGAAAATTATACCGTTGGTCCTATTTTTCGACGAGGCACCTGGGAGCACCAGAGGATGACCTGTGGGGCACCAGAGGGCGCCAAACCACAGGCCGGCGCGGCCTGCAAGGTGGCCGCGCCACCATGTGGTGTGGGCTCCCCTCTGCCCCACTTTGCCATCTCTTTCTCCCAGCACCTTCTCTCTCCCGAAAAAACTCGTACCAAGTTCATCTCTCTCGCGTTTTTGCCCCGAGCTCCAGATTTCTCGATCTCTTTGCTCAGCCCAGATTTCAGTCCGAAATTTGGCACATTTGCTCTTCGGTATGTGACTCCTCCACCCATCCAAGTAGAATTTCGTTTGGTTGAGTATATCTTGAATATTTTGCTGCTGTAGGTAACATGTTTAGTGAGCTTGCATGCTTGTTCTAAGTGATAGAAACCAGTTTTGATGCATGATTAGTACTCTAGCAAGTTCCTATGGTAGTTTCCCTCAATTTTATGTCACCAAATCAAATTTTTATGTTGGTTGTTGAAATTTCAGAAAATGGAATGGAATAGATATCACTTGAACCAGCAAGAGTTGGAAGTCCAACAAGTTATGATAGTCAATCGTGAAGAAGGAGTATACCCCTCTTACTACCCATGCGCGGATTTCATGAGAAGCGCGGGGATATTTGAAGATGTTCAAACTCTAATTTCTCGTGCAGGGCTGAGTGACTTTGTAGAAGGAGAGCCGAGACAATATGTAAAATTAACTATGGCTTTTGTGCAGGACTTCAAGTTTAATTGGTCGCGATCTAACCCCACGGTCCGAGTATAAAATTTACAATAAAGCTGTCAACTTGCCATTTAGTGCTTTTTGTGCAGCAATTAGAATACCGCAATGGGGGTCGTGCGAGAAGATAAGGGGATCGCCGCAAGAACTCTTGGATCTTTACAAGATGATCTGCGATGGAAGGAGTTTCTCAGGTGAAAGTGGTAAAATCACTAGTATTCAGCTCCCGGCCATCCGCTACTTTGCCTATTTTATTACCAAATGCGTTCTCGCTAAAAGGATTGGTGGTAAACTTTCTATCCCGGATTTGGCTTTTCTAGCTGCAGCACTGCAAAATAGTAGGTCTTATAATTTGGGGGCATTAATAGCTTATAGACTTGCTACTAACCGTGAGAAAGGTGGAATTTGTGGAGGTCTCATCGCATCCCGTTTACTAGCTTTTCATAATATAGAACCTCATCATTTTGATATTCCGTTCCCCATAGAAAAACTTGACATAGCCTCTATGATTAAACATGAATTTGTTTCAGATTCCTCCAACTTGGGTAACCTGTATTATAAGATGATATTTTATAAGAAAGTTTGGAGAATAACTAAGAAAACTGAGAAACTAGTAAGATTGCATGCGCCTGTTTTGTCTAACCTTGATTCCAGGGGAGATTGGTCGGTCACGGAAGGTGCACTAGATGCACATATAGAGAGAGGAGGCCAACATGCAAGAGACGACATAGAGGTCGAGGAGCACCTCGACTCATCATCCGATGCAGCAAGTTCCTCGCGCCAACATGGTGGATATGCGGAGCCTCCACGCTTTTCTTCTGCGCAGGAGCTTTATTATGACTATTCCACATATGATCCACCGGCGTGGAACCCAGACCCTCGATGGGGTTGAACTCCACTTAGGCCAAAAGCCTAAGCTTGGGGGAGGTATACCGGCATCACTCATTCTTTGCATATTATGGTTGCTGGATACTTGCACATACTTGCTTTGTTCGTTTGAGTGGTTTTCTAATGAGAGGAAGATGATATTTGGGGAAGTGCTGCCTGAAAACAGATTCTGGGCTGTTACCGTAAAAATTCGTGTGCCCAGCTAGAACAGTATTTTGAGTTGAAAATTTTTGTGCATGTTCCCCAGGTTGTTATCTAACTTTCATTAGTTGAACACTTTTCGAACTGAGCAACGTAAGATTTTTGTAAAAATCGATTTCTGTACTGCTGTCAAGTTTTGGCAGATTTCTGCCATCTTGCTTTTCTGTGTTTCTTTTAGTTTGCTATTTCTTGTTTTTGCTTTGTTCCTTCCCAAAACACAAAAAGACCAAAAATATTTCTGTTGTTTCTCTTCATCATTTGTTTGCTTTGGTTTCTTGCATTTGTTTCGCTTTATTTGCTATTGCTAGTTTGCTATAAGAAAACCCAAAAAGATTTTGCTTTGTTTGCTTGTTTCCTCTTGTTCTTATTTGCAATTTGAAAACACCAAAAATATTTGCTGTTCTTCTTTGGTTTGTAAAGTTCTTTATGAGTTCAATGGTCTTCGGTGGCTGGAGCGTGGTTTTCATTTCATATTATCCAAGCTACACAAGTGAAAAGGCAATAATGACGATCTACGACAATCTGATTGTGGTGAGAGGCTGGTATGAACTCTATTTGTTTTCATTTTTGTACATATACTCATCCATGTGAGCATGCTTAGTTGGTTCATGTGAGGTATATGTTATTTAAGAAAGTCTAGTAGTTCATGATCTCTCATGTTTAGCTCCAATTGATTAATATGAGTAGCATGTCATGGATGTTTGCTTGCATTGTTTTATTCATAAGTAAGTATGGCATTATGGTATCCTCCTCTCGAATAATTCATTTATATCGACTTGGCACATGCTCACGCATGCATATGACTGAACAAAAAGTCAATTAAGCCTCGATGATTTACATTGCTTCAGAGTTCTTGTATCACTTTTATGCCTCAGTTAATTTATTTTGCCGCAAGCATGATTATGACAATTCTTGCTCTCTTGATTTGTCGCTCCCTAGTCTTTTTGCTAGCCTTCACTTGTACTGAGCGGGAACGCTGCTCGTGCCTCCAAACACATGAAAACCAAGTCATTCCAGAGTGTCCACCATAAATACCTATGCATGGCATTTCAAACCATTCCAAGTAAATTCTCATGCGCTACCTTTAAAACCTTCAAAATGCTTCTCAATTTGTGTTCATGTTTCATAGCTCATGAGGAAGTATGTGGTGTTTAGCTTTCAACCTTGTCATTTACTTTTGACGGACTCTCATATGGAATAGTGGCACATCCGCTTATCCAATAATTTTGCAAAAAGAGCTGGCAATGGGATTCCCAGTCCCGAATTAATTAACTTAAATAGACACTCCTCCATGGTTTGTGATTGTTGGACGGCACCCGAAGGATTCGGTTAGCCATGGCTTGTGTAAGCAAAGGTTGGGGGAGTGTCATCATCATAATAAAACTAAAATAAAAAGGCACTCCTTCATGGTATGAGATTGTTGGCAGGCACCCGAGGATTCGGTTAGCCATGGTTTGTGCAAGAAAGGTTGGAAGGAGTGCCAAATAAATATGCAATAATTCATGGGAGCCGCTCTTGAAAGTCCGGTTGGCAAGGTAGTTAGTGAACCCATTACCATTCGTTGACAACAACAAACACCTCTCAAAATAATTTTACTCCTGATTTATAAAAATGAAAAGCTCTAGCGCATGTTAATCCCTGCTTCCTCTCGCGAAGGGTCAATCTTTTACTTTTATGTTGTGTCTCCATTATTTCTTTGAGCACTTTCTTGAGAGCACAAGCTGTCATTCTTAGTATAATATGCTTGTCTCAAAATATGATTGATTGTGGTATAACTTTGATGCTTTTATCTTTGACAATCACTACTTCTAGTCTTTCTATGAACTCCAAAGGTGCCCGGGCATTTATGTTTTGCCAATCAAATACAGGCAAGCGAGATACCACTTTATCATACTCTCTTATGAACATTGCAATCCTGCTTATATACATGATTCATGATGCTTATTATTAATTGTTGGTACCTCTCCATGATTGACATAGCTGTTAGATGATCTTATTTGCATGTGTCTCATTATGAACTGCTTAAGTATTAGCCATATCATGAGAATATATACATCATATGAGCAAATGTGTTCGTGAAAGTTCTTTTATCGCTCGGTTGTTAACTGAATTGCTTGAGGACAAGCAATAAGCTAAGCTTAGGGGGAGTTGATACGTCCAAAACGTATCTACTTTCCCGAACACTTTTGCTATTGTTTGGCCTCTAATTTGTGTATTTTGGATGCAACTAACACGGACTAACGCTGTTTTCAGTGAAGCTGCTCACGGTGTCTCGTTTTTGTGCAGAAATCCAACTTTCGGGAAAAACCTCGGAATTTATGCGAAGGCCCTATTTTCCCGAGGAAACTAACGGAGCCGAAGGGCAATTGAAGTGGAGGCCCGAGGGCCCCACACCACCGAGCGGCGCGGCCCGGGGGGCCCGCGCGGCCGGTGGTGTGGCCCCTCGGCCGGCCTCCGACGCCCTCCTTCGGACTACTTATTCGCCTCGACCTAAAAACGCCCGGAGAGAAGTCGAAGTCGCCAGAAACCCTCCAGAACGCCGCCACATCGCGAAACTCCGTCGCGGGAGCCAGAAGTCTCCGTTCTGGCACTCCGCCGGGACGGGGAGTTGGAGGAGATCATCACCGCCATCACCGCCAACGCCTCTACATCAACCAGCCATGTTTCCCCCATCCATGTGTGAGTAATTCCCCGCTGTAGGTGAAGGGGATGGTAGGGATTGGATGAGATTGGTCATGTAATAGCATAAGATTGTTAGGGCATAGTGCCTAGTGTCCAGTAGATGGTACTTTTATGATATTGTTGCAACTTGTTATGCTTAATGCTTGTCACTAGGGCCCGAGTGCCATGATCTCAGATCTGAACATGTTATTATTTCATCATGATATTCGTTGTTTATGATCTTACCCGCAAGTTGTATACACATGTCGCTGTCCGGAACCAATGGCCCCGAAGTGACAGAAATCGGGACAACCGGAGGGAATGGTAGCGATGTGAGGATCACATGTGTTCACGGAGTGTTAATGCTTTGCTCCGGTACTCTATTAAAAGGAGTACCTTAATATCCAGTAGTTTCCCTTGAGGCCCGGCTGCCACCGGCTGGTAGGACAAAAGATGTTGTGCAAGTTTCTCATTGCGAGCACGTACGACTATAATTGGAACACATGCCTATTGATTGATTAGTACTTGGATACCGTTTTATTATTATCCGCAAATGCCCTGCTATGATTGTTACATGAGTTTCTCTCATCCATGCAACGCCCGTCATCCGTCCCCGTGCCTACAGTATTTTAATCCTGCTGTTTACTATAATCACTACTGCTGTCGTTGTTACTCTGCTGCTGTTATTTCACTATCGCTACTGCTATAAAACTGTTACTACTGATAAACTCTTGCGAGCAAGTTTGTTTCCAGGTGCAACTGAATTGACAACTCCGTTGTTAAGGCTTCCAAGTATTCTTTGTCTCCCCTTGTGTCGAATCAATAAATTGGGTAATACTTCCCTCGAAGACTGTTGCGATCCCCTATACTTGTGGGTCATCAGCCGGCTCTGACGTCGGTTTGCTACTTTTTTCCGTATCAACAGATACGAAGAAAAATCCTAACGGACGCGTTAGGTACCCGATAAATATGACTGTGACTCGACAGAATGGTAAGACCTTAAACGGCACCTGTCGAAGTTTACACCAGTATCCCGAGATCATGTCTAGGGACATGATCTTGAAGTAGGTTTTTGCGGATTGCCACTAGAGCAGTTAACTAGTACCTGATCCGTCAGATGAACTAGCCCCAACTACCATTATCCATGTACAATATAGAAATCCGTATGCAAAGATATGTGCTAAAGTTCAGAGTTATTGAATAAATATAAAGGTGGAGATTTTCCCTGACTCTGCGATTCAAGCAAAATCTCGGGGGCTACTGACATAGGCATCCCCAATGGGCCTGCCGAAGATGGTACCCGGGGTTTAATGAAGGCCCACGACCCGAAGGATAAAGAGATTCGGAAGCCCAAGAAACTATTAAGGAAAGCTAGAATTGTAATAGGGAACATTGTTTGTAATCTTGCGGGACGGGTTAGAAACCCTCCCGGACTCTGTAAACTTGTGTGTCACGAATCCCTCGGCTCCGCCTCCTATATAAGGGGGAGTCGAGGGACAAAGAGAGGATCGAATCATTGCTTCACAAACCCTAGTTTTTACATCGTCGAGTACTTTTCGGCTGAAACCTTCGAGATCCACTTGCCCTCTACATCCAACGAAACCCTAGTCTACTACTCGTAGGCATTGACAAGTTAATACCTTGTCAGCAGGGGATTTAAGAGTGGTATGAGTACAAGCGTACTCAACAAGTTCATTATAGAAAAGAGGTGTTTCATGCACTAGCTACGATATCAGACCAGAAAGTCTAATACCAATGCAGGCTTTGATATTCATTTCTTTAAGAGGTTGCTTTTATTTAGAAGAACTATGTCCGTCAGCCTTCACCGGTTTACTAGAACTTAATGGAGTTCCTTTCCGGCAGCGTTCACAGTTCCAAACCCGGAACAGGGAGTGACAGGTCACGATTCATTACACTCTGCAGAGGTGTGTTGCTTTACCAATAAGAGATCTTAACCATGGTGCCAACCGGGCAGCTTTCCCGTCCACACTTCCTTTGGTGTGAGGCCCGGTATAAGGTCTTAGCCAATCATATTCCTCCGCTACCTCGCACACCCACCCTTTGTTGCAATTCTGACCTTGTGTTCTCGCTGGTCAGCGTATCCATAGGATACCATCCGACCTCAACAACTATCAGGCATCCTGGCCCGATCCTTCGCCGGTCGTTGCAACCCATCATAGACCGCATTACCGTGGGGACTTAGGGCTCCCCAACCACTCTGCTTGTCCTTCGGGATTCAAGTGACTATGGTAAGCGCATCCATTGATGTACAAGAGGTGGAAATACAATTGACTACTCCGTCCCACTCCTGATCTTATGGTAAACACGAGTTTTACAGTACAAGAATCACTAGACGATATTTGTTGTTTAATCCTAGATGGATATAAACCCATTGCAATGGAACCTCCACCATGTCAACACATTCCATGGTTCCATTGCCAACCACATAGTCATATTCATAGTTATGAAAGTAATCCTTTTGCTTTTCATGCAAGAGTGATAAGTACAGTACTTTGCAAGTAATTTGGTAAAAATACTCAAATGACATGAGTGATGAACTTGCCTGAAGACTGCAATGAGTTGTAGTTCGATGGTGTGGACTGACCCTTGTCCTCTGTTGCTGAAAAATAGCATCATTGTCCCATAAGGGCAATGGTTAAAGAAGCATTTATGCATGATTCAGCTTTTAGGGTTTGTTCCCCCCTTCCCGATGCTTTATTATTTCATGTAAGAGGTAATTACTAAGAGCAATTTAGGGATACTCTGTTTAGAGTAAAATACTACCTTGAAATGGTGTCAAGGTGTTTTTTAAAGTCCAAAAGTATTTACGGACTTATTTTTATCATTAAAAATACAAGGTTTATTTTTTAATGATTAATTCCTTGCATTTAAATATGACTCATTTTTAATTGTCTCAAAATTTCCATTTCATATTTTATTATGATAGAGAATTTTATGCTGAGTGATTTTCATATTTTTATTTATTTTTTTAGAGCTATATTTATTTTATAAAAATTCAGTGAAAGATTCACTTAATTTGGCATTTTTGAAATGTCAAAAATGCCCCTCGGGCCCACCTGTCAGGCGGCCGAGCTGGTTAGGTTGGACTAGCCCACTGGGCTCGGTCCAACCGACCCAGTCGCTCGCATCGCTCTCTCCTCTCCTAACCCTAGCTCTCCCCGTGCTCTCGCGATCCATGGTCGTCGCCGCCTTCGCCGATTTATCCCGGCCAACTCCGGCCATCACCGGCGACGAGATGGGTGACGGCTGAACCGCCTCTCGACGACGCATCTAATGATCCACGTCGATCTGGTTTTCGCCGTCGCGACCGTTCGCCCCCAACCCTTCTGCGACACGGCCGCAAGGATCTGCGGCGATACGCCGCCCGCCGGCGCTCCTGGTGCTGTGGCGTCGCCGTGCCTTGCCGTGGTGGTGCTGGGCGCTGCGGCGTTACCATGGCCTGGCCTGGCGCTGCCGTGCCCCGGCGTGTGCCGCCGTGGCTGCCATGGCCGCGTTCATCGACCCGCTTCACCTGTAAGTGCTCCACCGCCTCCTCCTTTCTCTTTCAGCTCTTCTCCTCTATCTACTAGCTTGAGCTGCGGCTGTTCCTCCTCCTGGAGAGATCAAGCCGTGCTGCTGCTATGGCTCTGCTGGCCGCTGCTGCTGTGCTTGCTGTTGCTGTGTGTATGCTGCTGGCTCTCTGTTGCTGCCATGGTTGCTAGCTACTGCTGATGCTCTGTTTGCTCTATCCTATACCATGTTGTTGTCCTCCTCCCTCTGAATTATGCATGTGTGCTTGCCCTCTGTGCTGCTGTGGCTCATGAGCACTTGCTCATGAGCATTCTATGATGCTCCTGCCATGCTAGGTTGTTCCTGAGCTTGCTACTGGTGCTGTACCCTTGCTGTGTAACTATTTAACTGTCCCTGGCTTGATTTCTGTGATGAATCCTTGCATTTTTGCAAGTGCCAGTGCCTCTGTGTGATGTTCATTGGATTTGCTTATGGAAATGCTCAACTGAGCATGATTGTTGGCTAGACAGCTCCCTCTCTTGATGATGTGCTTCTAGATACAATTCTAATGCATCTATTTACTTATCTGTGATATATAGGTTGATTAATTGTGGCTCTGGATGATCATTTGATCACCAGGACCTCCTGTTGGTTCTTGTATATGCATGAGTTCAATTCTTATGCTGCTGTTATTGCTAGGCTTGGCTCTAGCATGCTCTTGCATGCACTGTCAACTTCTGGTGATCATGTGATCACCAGTTGCTTGGTGGTTGACTGCTGTCCTATGACTTGTGGCTCACTGATGCTTTTCCTTGAGTCTATGTGGTACTCAAGCTTGGGCTGGTGCATGTTTGTGCTTGCTCAAGCTTCAGCTGAGGCTTGCAGTGATCCCTTGGATCATGTGCAAGACTTGGTGCTTGGTTTGCTTATCTGTTTCATTTATCTGTGTAGCTCTGATGTATTGAATAGATAAATGATGTGAACTGCTTAGCAGTGGTGATCTCATGGATGGATTTGATGTAGCTAGAGGGATGCCAACCACTGGTTGGGTACCCTAGCTCATACTGAACCCTACTGGGTGATGATGTGATGCTTTAGTGACTTTTCTGTGTGGCTAGGTAGCTGTTGTGACCCTAGCAGACTTTATCTGCTAGAAATGGTTGCTCCTACCTCTATTGGATGCTTCTGTGCACTAATCCTGGTAGTCTTCCATGGGCTGCTAGGATATTTGATGTTGAAATCATACTGGACAATTAACTGTCCATTAATCTGATGGTTTATCGGGCTATAGGTGCTTTGTGAATCTTACTGACTAGATATGATAAATCCATGATGGATTTCTTTGGTTATGTCACTGTGTTGACATAACCAATGTTCCCTTGGCAATTTCTTTCTAGCTAGATCCCTTGCTTGCTAGCACCAAATGGCTTGGCAGCCACATGATGATACAAACAGAGTTCTACCCTTCTTTGCTTATGTGATGCACGTGTATTCTTATTGATGAGCAAAACATGGGTTTGCTCAGGATCATTTGTTTATACCTCACTCCAGCTCCTAGTTTATTTGCTGATGTAGAGGGTTTGCTTCTGTTTGATGTGTGAAGCTTGCCCTGCTCCTTCTGCTGGGCTTGGCTTGATTAATTTCTGGTGGTTTTTTGGAAAGGTTGAACAGCTATGGCTGTTCTTTCTGTTCTTGCTGTTCTTACCCTTGGAGACTTGTCGATGAGCTGCTAGGGTTCTTGGCTGTGAAAAGGTTTTATACCCTGCCTACCTTGCTTCCTTGGTCGACAGCACCACCAAGTCCTTTGGTGACTCCCCTGGCTTGTGTGTGCTGTTGTGCATGCACACAGCCTGGTGGGCTGCATGTGTGTGTGCGGCTTGAAACTTGAGCTTGTGGTGGATCAGATCGGCAGGGTTTTGGTATTATCCCCAAATTTCCATTTCTTCTCTAACCTGCCAAGTGGCATTGCCACTTGGCATAATCCATGTGTTTGCCTTTGTTGTTTCTCTATGCAGGGCTTAAGAAGATGATTAAGGAGATCTTCATCACTTGTTGATCAAGAACTCTGGAATAATTAGCTAGCTTAGCCATTTATATAAATCTTTGTAATTTTCATTTTTCTTTTTCATTTCTTT
The DNA here is from genome assembly GCF_022539505.1 of Lolium rigidum. NCBI lineage: Eukaryota > Viridiplantae > Streptophyta > Magnoliopsida > Poales > Poaceae > Lolium > Lolium rigidum. The sequence continues at coordinate 133,338,788 of NC_061509.1, read as the reverse complement.
GATTTCTGTAATGTGTTGTAATACTAATTATTCATGTGGATATTGTAAATGACAATGTATCTTGTGTGATAATCAATAAAGCTCAAGGTTTCTCTAATGAGCTTTCAATATGTGTGATATTATTTTATATATTTGAGTATTTATTTGTTTAATGAATTATCCCAATTTGAATTATGATATATTCAATTGATGTTTGAATTTGAAATTCAAACACAACTTATTTGAATTCAATCATGCAACTTAAATTGAGATGACATATGTTCCCCTCTTTTCTCGAAAACCCTAATTGAGTTAATTGAGGTCCAAGTTTATCGCACTCTCGAAACCCTAACCCTGTAAGGTGTCGAGAGAGAAACTTGTCCCCCTTCGATGCAGTTTTTATTTAAACGCGCGAAATTTCCCCAGATTTTACGATGCAATGCACATCCCTTTCTAAATTCTACCCCACGATCGTCTCTAAACCTGGGATATTACACCAAAGATGGTACCTGGGGTTTACTGAAGGCTGATAACCCACAAGTATAGGGGATCGCGGCAGTCTTCGAGGGAAGTAAAACCCAAATTTATTGATTCGACACAAGGGGAGGTAAAGAATACTTATAAGCCTTAACAACTGAGTTGTCAATTCAGCTGCACCTGGAAAAGCACTAGTAACAGGGGTGATGTGAAAGTAGCAGTGATATGAGAGCAAGTAGTAAAAGTAACACAACAGACAGTAAGCAGTAATATGAGAGCAATGGCACCGGAAAATAGTTGATACTACTTCCAATGACATGTAGAACGAGTATATGATGATGAAAGATGGACCGGGGTTCCCAGCTATCTACACTAGTGGCAACTCTCCAATAACAAGTGTTGGGTGAACAAATTACAGTCGGGCAATTGATAGGATTGAAATAGCATTAAGACAGAATATCAAGATCATTAATCATGTAGGCATGTTTTCCATATATAGTCATACGTGCTCGCAATGAGAAACTTGTACAACATCTTTTGTCCTACCAGCCGGTGGCAGCCGGGCCTCTAGGGAATCTATTGGAAATTAAGGTACTCCTTTTAATAGGGCACCGGAGCAAATCATTAACACTCCGTGAAAACATGTGATCCTCATATCTAAGCCTTCCCCTCCAGCTTGTCCCAATTTCGTCACTTTGGGGCCTTTGGTTCCGGACATAGACATGTGCATACAACTTGTAGATACAATCTAAGAAATAAGTATAGAGCTTAAATCTAAGATCATGCCACTCGGGCCCTAGTGACAAGCATTAAACACAACAAGATTGCAGCAACAATAACTTCACAAACTTTATAGATTGACAATCATAACGTAACAATCCATCGGATCCCGACAAACACAACACCGATTACATCAGATGAATCTCAATCATGTAAGGCAGCTCATGAGATCATTGTATTGAAGTACATGGGGGAGAGAATACCAACTAGCTACAGCCTAGAACTCGTAGCCCATGGGGGAACTACTCACGGAGCATGATGGAGGCGATGGCGTCGATGGAGATGGCTTCCGGGGCACTTCCCCGTCCCGGCAGGTGCCGGAACGAGACTTCTGTCCCCCGAATTGGAGTTTCGCGATGGTGGCGGCGCCCCGGAGTCTTTCCTGGAGTTCCGTCAATTGGTACTGCGTTTTTAGGTCGAAAGGGCTTAAATAGGCGAAGAGGCGGCGCAGGAGGGGCGACAGGGTGGCCCCACACCAGGCCGCGCGGCCAGGGTGTAGGCCGCGGCCCACCTGTGTGGTGGCCCCCTGGCTCTCCTCCGACTCTCCTTCGGTGTTCTGGATGCTTCCGGGAAAAATAGGATGTTTGGCGTTGATTTCGTCCAATTCCGAGAATATTGCCCGAACAGCCTTTCTGGAACCAAAAACAGCAGAAAACAGGAACTGGCACTGTGGACTATTACAAAGCATATGAGATGAATGAAGTGACTCAAGGCAATGATCTATAGTTGCTAACAAATAGATAACATATAGCAAAACTTTTCATGAAGAGTACTTTCAAGACAAGCATCAAAAGCCTTGCACAAGAGTTAACTTATAAAGCAATAGATTCAAAGTAAAGGCATCGAAGCAACACAAAGGAAGATTTAAGTTTCAGCAGTTGCTTTCAACTTTCAACATGCATATCTCATGGATAATTGTCAACATAAAGTAATATAATAAGTGCAAATAAGCAAGTATGTAAGAATTAATGCACAGTTGACACAAGTGTTTGCTTCTAAGATGGAAGGAAGTAGGTAAACTGACTCAACATAAAGTAAATAATGGCCCTTCGCAGAGGGAAGCAGGGATTAAATCATGTGCTAGAGCTTTTTAAGTTTTGAAATCATATACAGAGCATAAAAGTAAAGTTTTGAGAGGTGTTTGTTGTTGTCAACGAATGGTAGTGGGCACTCTAACCCCTTGCCAAACAGACTTTCAAAGAGCGGCTCCCATGAAGGACGTTATCTCTACCAGCAAGGTAGATCATCCCTCTTCTCTTTTGTTTACACATGTACTTTAGTTTCATTATTTATGGTTGACACTCCTCCCAACCTTTTGCTTACACAAGCCATGGCTAACCGAATCCTCGGGTGCCTTCCAACATTCACATACCATGAAGGAGTGTCTATTTGCAAAATTAAGTTGCTTACTGATGAATCAGAGCAAAACATGTGAAGAGAATTATTAATGAAGGTTGATTAATTGGGGGCTGGGAACCCCGCGCCAGCCTCTTTTTGCAAAATTATTGGATAAGCGGATGAAGCCACTAGTCCATTGGTGAAAGCTGCTCAACAAGATTGAAAGATAAAACACCACATACTTCCTCATGAGCTATAAAACATTGACACAAATAAGGAGTAATAAAGTTTTGAATTGTTTAAAGGTAGCGCATGAAGTATTTACTTGGAATGGCAGAAAAATACCATGTGGTAGGTAGGTATGGTGGACACAAATGGCATAGGTTTTGGCTCAAGGTTTTGGATGCACGAGAAGCATTTCCTCTCAGTACAAGGCTTTGGCTAGCAAGGTTGTTTGAAGCAAACACAAGTATGAACCGGTACAGCCAAAACTTACATAAGAACATATTGCAAGCATTATAATACTCTACACCGTCTTCCTTGTTGCTCAACACTTTTACCGTAAAATATCTAGACCTTAAGAGAGACCAATCATGCAAACCAATTTCAACAAGCTCTACGGTAGTTCTCCACTAATAGGTTTAAACTACATGAAAAAACTTAATAATGATCTACTTGAGAGCTCAAAACAATTGCCAAGTGTCAAATTATTCAAGACAATATGAGGCATTTTCTGTTTCCAATCAAATAGCAATAAATGATGTAGCTTCCAACTTTTATCATTGAACATTAAAAGTAAAACGAAGAACAAGTGTTCATATGAAAAAGCGGAGCGTGTCTCTCTCCCAAACAAGGATTGCTAGGATCCGATCTTATTCAAACAAAAACAAAAATAAAAGCACATAGACGCTCCAAGTAAAGCACATAAGATGTGACCGAATAAAAATATAGTTTCAACAGAAGAAACCTCGATAAGTTGATGAAGAAGGGGATGCCTTGGGCATCCCCAAGCTTAGACGCTTGAGTCTTCTTGAAATATGCAGGGATGAACCACGGGGAATCCCCAAGCTTAGACTTTTCACTCTTCTTGATCATATATCATCCTCCTCTCTTGACCCTTGAAAACTTCCTTCACACCAAACTTCTCATAAACTTCATTAGAGGGGTTAGTACTTAAAAAACTTGAATCCACCTTGGTCCTGTAGTGACACATTGCAAGAACTCAATAAAACATTAGCTACAGCTCTCCACGTGTAGAAAGCCTTGCTTAAAGTCCACAAGAGACAATGCAAAAAACAGAGACAGAATCTGCCAAAACAGAACAGCCAGTAAAGACGAATTTTAAACAGGTACTTCCGTTGCTCAAATCAGAAAACTCAAAACTAACGAAAGTTGCGTACGTATCTGAGGAACACGCACGTAAATTGGCATAATTTTCTGAGTTACCTACAGAGAAAACAGCCCAGATTCGTGACAGATAGAAATCTGTTTCTGCGCAGAAATCCAAATCTAGTATCAACCTTCGATTAGAGGCTTCACTTGGCACAACATTGCAATAAAATAAAGATAAGGAGAGGTTGCTACAGTAGTAACAACTTCCAAGACACAACAAAACAGTAGCAAAATAAACACATGGGTTATCTTCCAAGAAGTTCTTTCTTTATAGCCATTAAGATGGGCTCAGCAGTTTTAATGATGCACTCGCAAGAAATAAGAGTTGAAGCAAAAGAGAGCATCAAAAGAAAATTCAAAACACATTTAAGTCTAACCCACTTCCTATGCATAGGAATCTTGTACACAAATAAATTCATGAAGAACAAAGTGATAAGCATAAGAAGATAAAACAAGAGTAACTTCAAAATTTTAAGCATATAGAGAGGTGTTTTAGTGCCATGCAAATTTCTACAACCATATTTTCCTCTCTCATAATAATTTTCAGTAGCTTCATTAACAAACTCAACAACATAACTATCACATACAGCATGCTTTTCATGATTCACAAACACATAATTTTTATCAAGCTCAGAAATAATAGGATTAAAACTTTCAAACCCACTTTTATCAATAATATAACAAGATGATTGATCAATCTCAAAGGATATGGGACTCATAGATAATGTCAAGACCTCTCCAATCCCATTTTCATTAGTAGTACAATTAATATTATCAAGTAACATAGGACCATCATCAAGAGCTTTATCATACACATTTGCTACGCAAAATTCTTTAGTACCATGCATTTCGACATCGAGCACAAACAAAGCATTATCATAAGATTTATCAAAGTAGCATGGATTATCATAAATAACAAGTAGCATAATTATTCTCACAAGTTTTACTCATAGGGAATATTTCAAGAGAATCCACAGAACATAACATTCAACCTCTTTCGGTAAGCATGGAGGACAATCAAATAGTGTAAGAGATAAAGAGTTACTCTCATTAGAAGGTTGGCATGGGTAGCTAATCCATTCTTCCTCCTTTTGTTCATCACTCTCCTCTTCTTTTTCATCCAATGAGCTTTCGTGTTCATCAATTTCCTCCTCTTTTTCATCCAATGAGCTTTCGTGTTCATCAATTTCTTCTTCCACAGGTCCCCGCAAATTGTGAGTGCATTCTTGTGCATTAATGAGTCTCTCTTTATAATCAATGATATAAGGATTATCAGTGTAACTTTCATTGCAAAAATTAAGGATAGAAGAGACATAACCTTTAAGGTCCTTACAAACAACACAAGTTTCATAATTTTTAACCATGAAGGATTCTATCTCAGAGGCTCCCATAAATATGACAAATTGTTCTACCTCTTCAAACCCAAAATGAATATAGCTATTCCGATTATAGTTCTTAATTAAAAATTCCTCACTAAAGCCACATTGAAATTTAAGATGTTTAGTGTCCCGTTGAGAGCAACAGTTTATATCATGGCGTTTAAGCAAGATTTTAGCAATTGTATTCAATTTTTCTATCACAACACTCATCACTTTTCCCGCTCTTGATTCTCTATAATTATTATAATATTCTATAAGCTCCAAGTAGGTTCTAGGTTCTCCCATAGCAACAGTTTTTAATTTTTCGGTTTTTCAAATTTTTATGGATTTTCGGGTATATGAGGTAAATAAAACAAGACAAAAAGAAACTAGGCAAAAGTAAACTAAGCAAAATAAAACTAGGCAGAAATAAACTAAGCACAAATAAACTAGACAAAAGTAAACTAAGCAAAACAAAATAAAATAAAACAAAAACAGAGAGAGAGGTAGAGTGTACTCCCCAGGTGAACTTATGAGTAGAGCTATGCCTCCCCGGCAACGGCGCCAGAAAACAGTCTTGATAACCCACAAGTATAGGGGATCGCGGCAGTCTTCGAGGGAAGTAAAACCCAAATTTATTGATTCGACACAAGGGAAGGTAAAGAATACTTATAAGCCTTAACAACTGAGTTGTCAATTCAGCTGCACTCGGAAAAGCACTAGTAACAGGGGTGATGTGAAAGTAGCAGTGATATGAGAGCAGTAGTAAAAGTAACACAAAGAGCATGTAGCAGTAATATGAGAGCAATGGCACCGGAAAATAGTTGATACTACTTCCAATGACATGTAGAACGAGTATATGATGATGAAAGATGGACCGGGGTTCCCGACTATCTACACTAGTGGCAACTCTCCAATAACAAGTGTTGGGTGAACAAATTACAGTCGGGCAATTGATAGGATTGAAATAGCATTAAGACAGAATATCAAGATCATTAATCATGTAGGCATGTTTTCCATATATAGTCATACGTGCTCGCAATGAGAAACTTGTACAACATCTTTTGTCCTACCAGCCGGTGGCAGCCGGGCCTCTAGGGAATCTACTGGAAATTAAGGTACTCCTTTTAATAGGGCACCGGAGCAAAGCATTAACACTCCGTGAAAACATGTGATCCTCATATCTAAGCCTTCCCCTCCAGTTGTCCCAATTTCGTCACTTTGGGGCCTTTGGTTCCGGACATAGACATGTGCATACAACTTGTAGATACAATCTAAGCAATAGGTATAGAGCTTAAATCTAAGATCATGCCACTCGGGCCCTAGTGACAAGCATTAAACACAACAAGATTGCAGCAACAATAACTTCACAAACTTTATAGATAGACAATCATAACGTAACAATCCATCGGATCCCGAAAAACACAACACCGATTACATCAGATGAATCTCAATCATGTAAGGCAGCTCATGAGATCATTGTATTGAAGTACATGGGGGAGAGAATACCAACTAGCTACAGCTAGAACCCGTAGTCCATGGGGGAACTACTCACGGAGCATGATGGAGGCGATGGCGTCGATGGAGATGGCTTCCGGGGCACTTCCCCGTCCCGGCAGGTGCCGGAACGGAGACTTCGTCCCCGAATTGGAGTTTCGCGATGGTGGCGGCGCCCCGGAGTCTTTCTGGAGTTTCGTCAAAAGGTACTGCGTTTTTAGGTCGAAAGGGCTTAAATAGGCGAAGAGGCGACGCAGGAGGGGCGACAGGGTGGCCCCACACTAGGCTGGCGCGGCCAGGGTGTAGGCCGCGCGGCCCACCTGTGTGGTGGCCTCCTGGCTCTCCTCCGACTCTCCTTCGGTGTTCTGGATGCTTCCGGGAAAAATAGGATGTTTGGCGTTGATTTCGTCCAATTCCGAGAATATTGCCCGAACAGCCTTTTTGAAACCAAAAACAGCAGAAAACAGGAACTGGCACTGTGGCATCTTGTTAATAGGTTAGTTCCGAAAAACGCATAAAATCATCATAAAGTGCAAGCAAAACATGTAAGTATTGTCATAAAACAAGCGTGGAACATCAGAAATTATGGATACGTTGGAGACGTATCAAAGGCCCACGACCCGAAGTTTATGAAGCCCGAAAGCCCAATTAAGAGATAGTTTGGAAATATAGAGTTGTATTGGGAATACTTGACTTGTAAATATTACGGGACGAACTAAAAGAGTCTCCCGGACTTTGTAACTTGTACATCACGAAACCCTCGGCTCCACCTCCTATATAAGCGGGAGTCGAGGGAGAAAGAGAGGATCGATTTCATTGACAACACAACCCTAGTTTTCTAGCAGTCGAGTGCTTTTCCGGCTGAACCCTCGAGATCTACTTGCCCTCTACTTCCTATTAAAACCCTAGTCTACAATCTGTAGGCATTGACAAGTCGATACCTTGTCACCGAGATTTCAGCACCATGGTTATACCCGATGCCAAATCGAAGAACGCATCCGCGAAAAATGAGCCATGGGTACTCGGTAGCCAAGTTGACCAATGCTTCTTCATCACCGACCCGTCGAGGCATAGCCGTGTTATCGTGAGGAAGGGAAAGAGGAGCATCATAGGAATGCAAGGAGACGCCAACGAGGAAGACTTGGACAAGAACGGTGACCCGAAGATCAAGGAGGAATTCGACAAGCACTTCGACATGCCTACTACTAGTAAAGTAAGAAGGAAGACCTCCCTACACCCTAAAGGTTGTCCATTCACGCGAAGAAATCTCAAGGTGGCCGGCATAAAGCATTCAACCGCCAACAATAGAAAGGGCAAGAAGATTGCGAAGAGACGCTAGAGCTCGGAGCCATGACGAAGAAGATCTTTTTTTTAGTCTATACACATGTGTGTGTGTGTGTGTGTGTGTGTGTGTGTGTGTGTGTGTGTGACAAGTACATGCATGTGTGTGTGAGAGAGACAAGAACATATGTGTGTGAGACAAATAATTTATAATTGATAATCTCTAATAACTATTAAATGTTGTATTCTTTCTTGAAAATGGAAGAAAAACATTTTTAAAAAATGTTTGGGCAGCCAGGGTTCGAACCTAGGCTACCAAAGACTAACAGTGGGCGCAACCACTGGGCTAATGCTGTGTTTCTGAAAGAACACATCATCGGCTCTTTTTGTGTATTAAGTCCACAAATTCTGTGGCGCACTAGGTACTAGGTGCGCCACAGAATTAAGAAATTATGTGGCGCATGACTGAGCTGATGCGCCACATAATTCCTTAATTCTGTGGCGCACATAGTACCTGGTGCACCACAGAATTTGTGGACTTAGGCTTAGAACGGTTCGGCCCTCCCCTTCTCTTCCATTCTTCCCCAGTTAGTCCACTCGAACCCTAGCGTCGCGCCGATGACCCTCTCGCAACCACCGCCACCACCTAGCGCCGCCGCCTACCGAGGAGGACGAGGACACCCCACCACAACCACCGAGGAGGAACAGGAGAAGAACGCCCCGCCGCCACCACCGCTGAGGAGGAGGAGGAGAACACCACCGCCACATCAACTGCTCGAGCCGACGAGGAGGAGGACCACCACCGCACCCGTGGAGGAGCCCGCCGTCCACACCCGCGCCCGCCGTCCTTGCTGGTAAGGCCCCTCCCGAACCTCCACTTCTTCTTCTCCTCTGGTTCTTGCCCTTTCTTCCCCTGATGCTCCACCTAGGTTTTTCTCGCCTGTTCTAGACTTGTAGGTGGAGAAATGTGCATGGGTAGCATTTGGCAGTGGTGATCCTTTGCTATTGGGAAGATTTTAGAACACATGCTTAGCAACTGCAACAAAACAATCTGGTCATCAGTTGTTGAATTGCTTCCCTAGTCTATTAAAATCAAATGTGAGGTTCTGTAAAGAAATGTTCCCAAGAATTGCCTCCCTAGTTGACATGTTCTTGACTGTAATTTAGTCCAATGCAATGCCACTGCCTAGTTAATTTAGTCCAATGCAATGTTACTGCCTAGTTGACATGCTACTACCTAGTGTTTAATAGAAAATGGAGCACAATTTAGAAAATGTTGCTAAGCTATGCTGTTATTTGCCCCTACAGCCAGTAGAAAATGGAGCACAATCATAGTGTTCAATAGAAAATGGAACCAGTAGCACAATCGTAGTGTTCAATAGAAAATGGAACCAGTAGCTATGCTACTGCCTACTATTTGAATGAACAAGCTAATGATGAAATGCTACTGCCTAGTTGATTTAGGATTTAAAAAAATTATTTGTTCAAATTTCTGAATTCTATGCTACTGCCTACTATTTGAATGAACAAGCTAATAATGTTTCTAAGTTGGTAGTAGGTTTAGTATGCAATGGTTAAAATTCAGTACCCAATAATGTGGTTAACAATGGTTAATATGCAATGGCTAACAATGATCAAGAATTCACTACTACAAAAACCCTTATTAGTGACAGGCACATTTTGCTCATTAGTGACAGGCAATATGTCTGTCACTAGTGTGCAGTCACTGGTACTGCCTGTCACTAGTGATGGGAAGAATGCATGTCACTGGTAGGTGAACTAGTGACAGGCTGAAAAAATGCATGTCACTGGTACAATGAAAGGGCGCAGCCATGTTGGGTTTTCTAGTGACTAGTCCATTATCCTGCCTGTCACTAGCATGAATTTTAATATTAAAAAAATTACATTTTCGACGCATATGCAGTAACAAGTAGGTACACGGTACAATATAGCATTTCATAGGTGTAATCTCATATTAAATGCAAGAAAAGCACATTACAAAGTGTATTATATCAGTTACACAAATTTTAAAACTAGACGGAAAGAACTCTACGCCAGCTACAGACGAACTAAAAGAAACCAAACACCAGTCACTTCCACATCTTCTACTCTACGAACCAAAAGACACCAACATCCCAGCTTTTCGACATCTTCTACAGACTATATCACCTCCAAGTTGAGCATCATCTGTCCCAGCCTTGCATTCCTAGATAACAAAAAATGAGAGCACTCATATTTGAAATCAATATTTCTCAAAGGCAAGAAAAAACATATAAACCAGTAGTGTATCATCGTACTTGCAAACAGATCACCAACAGTAAAACCAGAAAACCCGCAGCAAACAAAATATTAGCTGCAAGTAGCAGTAGTACTCAAAACCAATGCAGCTGATGCTCACCCCACTTGAGTGCAATATATTTATGTACATTGCACGGGTTGAACCAAAGCACACTATATCAAAGAGCAGGCAAAACAAAATTAGCAACTGTCAACATATTACTCTATAAATTTACATTAGAAGTATTTACTACAGCTTGCATTTAAGCACCCTTTTTCATTTTAATTAGTAGTTGTGAAGAAAGTGAATTTATGCACCTTTTTATTTTACTTTTTTTTTTGTTTCTAGTTCAGAGAAATAGATATTGGATTCATTGACATCACAACATGGAAATTTGGCAATAAAGACAGAAAATTTCATAGTACGCTTCTGTTCCAGATCACACAATAAATCATCTGGGTTGTTTTATATGTGGAACATGGATGTATTTCTGCTTGAATTTTCAGCCAGAAAAACTGTAGCTAACTAACTCAGTGTTATGACTTATTAAGCATGATACATGCTACATGTTATGATTATCAAAAAAGTGAACACACCCCTTGTTAGCATCGGCCAATGCCACATAGTTTGATGTCATTTGTGTCATCAGACCTTCCCCCATTCTGGCAACATCTAAATTAACCCGCGGGAACAAGAAAAAGCATTGCTAGTCTTGAATTCTTCTATAGTGCAAATAGTAATGCCCCATACCTTTCCGGTGAGCATGCATGGTTACATTGCTAGTCTTGAATTCTTCTATAGCGCAAATAGTAATGCCCCATACCTTTCCGGTGAGCATGCATGGTTACATTACAGACTATCGAGCTCTACTAGCTGCATAAGGCTGGCCACCTACCTTGTCTTCACGAGACATGGAGAAGGATCCCATGTCTTGATGGACGTGACAAATACAGAGAAGTATTATGAAAGCTTTCTAGCACTGTGTGTTCTACAACATGTGCAAACTAACTGTAAAGTGCTGCAATGCTAAGTGCGAGCGGCAACTTCTAGCATGTCAGGTCAGGGACGTGTTTGGTTTGTAGTTTTGTAATGTAACTACATAGCAGTCCTAACATGTTCCATTAAATCGTGTTTGTTTGTGTTGCTAAGATAACACGGTATCGGTTACCAGCCTAGCACAAATTTGATTCCGCCGAGGATCCCGCGTAAGCAGATAAAGATACTGGAAAAGCACCTTGGCATTTTTGGTTCGGTCTTTCCGTAGCAACCTGTCCGCTCTCCTTGCCCTCCCCAGTCATCCGCTGTAGTCGCCGTCGTGGCTACCTTCTGCTATCGCGCTGCCACCATCTGTCATGACCACGTCCGCCGCTGCAGCCGTCTGTTGCTGTCACGCCACCGCCTATTGTCGCCGCCGCCCGCTGCCGCTGTCGTGACTGCCTGCTGGTGTCGCACCACCGCTGTCCCCGCCACTACCTAAGAAACCTTTTCTGCAGAGAAACAACTTGGTGGTCACATATGCTACATATACCCTTGTTTGTTTTATATAACTAGGTTTAACTTTAAATATCGAATGTTTGATAATGTCATCTCCTCTATTTTATTCTTGCTGAGTATACCCCATAATCATAATTATATTTACTGATATGTGCAGATTATAATGAAGAGCAAGAGATGAACAAAGGGCTTGGGGTGTGACAGTTACCAGTGGATTCCCCCTTTGCTCAAACAGCTAATACTTCCATTTTGAGTATGCTGAAATGCAGAGTTCTATAGGTGTCTAGAATTGTTGCACAGTGGCACAGTGCAAATAATAATGCCCCGTACATCATCCGATGATAATGCATGCTTGATCAATTGGGTTGCAGACGCCTTTGTGCATGAATCATGAACCTCCGGCGAGTCATCATCGCCATAGAAAACCCAGGTTCCGAGGCGACCTCTGTGTTGAGGCGCTTGCTGCATCAAGTTTGATTTAAGTTAGTTTACAAGTGGTCAATAATTCAGCTTCCCATATTCCGAAAAAATCACTGCTAATATTAATACAATACATGAATACTACCAAAATATAAAAGTGGTGAGAGCAAATTGCTGCTATGAAGTAGCTGCTGCCAGTACTCAGCCCTTCCGTGTCTGAGGTGAGTCTGTTCAGTAGAAGTAAACAATCACTATTAAGAGTGTTAGCACGCTGGCTGATTCTTACTCTGCTAGAAATTATAAACATGTTGATCATTTCAAACAGAGATGACTTTTCTTCGATTCAGTTTGGCTATTACACAAACATGTATTATGTATAAGACCTCATATATCGTATAACATTACCCAATATAATTATAATTAATAATTCCATATGGATTGGTTAATTTCTTATTCTTTTAAAATGTGTGTTATCAACAGTAGAAGAGAGACGTATCATTTTTCATATTTTTTAAGAACTCATGCTAATGTTCGAACTAATTATACAAATTCAACTAAAAGTATACACAGTCCTCCCAGAGAAGGAAATACTAAACATGCAGTAACTTTTATAACATCGTGCTTTGGTTAAATTATTGGTTTCATACAAGCTGCCAACATGTAAACGGTAGGTATGTACTGATTGAGAAGATTAACTACCTACACTAATAAAGAGCTTCTTTAATCTTTCCTACAAGCTCCATCACAATGCCAGTGGGAACCGTGGAGTAGCTCTATCGCTGCAGGTAGAAGAAATGCAAGGGTCTCCCATGTGCCCATCTTGGAACCACCAATCAAATCCCTTAACTGCAATACTGCATTCCGTTCGGTACATATTAATACCAAAGAAACTTCGCTTATTGACTTGGAACTTCAGAAAACGATGCAAACAATGACAGATCTGAAGTAGTAATACCTCAAAAACTAAGGCACAGAAAGAGATCAGATAACCTATAGATGGAGTTCGTGCCTGATCCATGCATTAAGGATTGAGTTGGGGCCAGCGTCGGGGATGCAGATGGTGTCTGCTTCATTCCCGGCGCACCGGGCGATGGAATTGCTGCTGACGGCACCAGACGATTGAGCTACTGTCGGCGTCCGGCCGGCGGCGGCGCCGGGTGCTAGAATTTGTGCAGCGCCAGGCGATGAAGTAGTGCGACCTCGGATATCTGTGTCAGGTCTGCGGCGGCGTTAGAGAGGCTGGCGGCCGGCACCGTGTTGGAGGGGCGGCGGCGTTGGACGACCAGGGCGGCGACGGTTGGGGATTTGGAGGAGCAAGAGCGGCGGCTCGATCTAATGATCCATGATTTTTTCCCACTAACCCATGATTTTCTTTGACTATGTCCTAGTCTGATAGCCCAGCTGTGGAGGTGCGCAGATTTTTTTTTTTGAGCTATGGAGGTGCGCAGATAAGCCGGCTGGATATGAGGCACGTGCGTGGGCCGGCCTAGGAAAAATGGCGAGCGTGAAAAGGCCGAACAATGACACGCAATTATAAAAGCCTGTCACTAACATATTTCCTGATCCGGACGGTCTCTTTAAAAGTATACCGGTGACAGCCTTTTTCCTGAGCCAGTCGCTACTATTCTGTATTAGTGACAGGCACGCATAGGCCTGTCACTAGAATATTTACTAGTGACACGCATAATTTTGCCTGTCACTAAATACCTGGCGGTTATAAGCTTTTCTGCAGTAGTGATTACTAACAGTGGCTAACAATGCAATGGTTAAAATGCACTAGCAAGAACCCCTCTTGCAAACAAACTGAGGCATATAAAACAAGAATGCCTCTGCCTTGCTCATGTCCCCTGCCATTTAAATCAATTGTTTTCTAGCTACATCATGCCCAAAATTGAAGAATATTTGAAAGAACCTACAACTGACAGATTATGAAGAATATCCCTGAACCAAAAATGGACAGTCTCTCCTGACCCATTTTGGAGAATATTCCCAATGGCTTGGCTCTGACCCATTTTGGAGAATATTCCTTCTTGTGGATTGACATCACAATTCAAAAAAAAGAAACTGATGGCATTGTCCTGGAGTGCACAACTATTCAGCTTGTGTTCTACTCTCTGTGCTCTCCATCCTATATAAATGCCTAGTGTAGTAAACCAGAAAATCACACCAAACATGGACAACCTCTCCTGGAGTGCAAAGAGAAGGAGCACTGGCTCCAGTGGTGCCTCTGGCTCCAGGGATGCCTCTCTTTCCAAGACTTTTTCTATGGGTAGGGCTGACAAGGAGTTGCTAGTGTATCATAGGAGAAGTGCGCAAGAGAGGGAAGAAGCTGCTGCCAGGCGCATGGAGAGGGAAGAAGCGGCCGCAGCTGGCTTGAACCAGCTAGGTGTGTTCTCATACACACAGGTTCTCCCAGTTCAAAAGTCCATACCTAAACCTATTCCCAAAATGATAAATTATAAGTATCAGTTGAGGGAAGGAGGACCGACAGAGGTGCTGCCCTACTATGTAGAACCAAATCTTGAAGAAAAGGTTAAAGCTGGAGTTATCTTGTGTTGGATGAGGAAGGGCATGAAAAAAATCAAAGATTTGGTATCCTAGTTTGTTGTAGTCTGTTGTAGTTTGAGACATCTAGTTTTAGTGTGTCCTAGTTTGTCTGAATAATTATGTAATGTAAGGGTTGATGTAATGCTTCCATGCAATGATGATTAAAAGGGTTTATATAATGCTTCTATGCAGATGCTAGGAAATAATATATGTAATGTAAGGTTAAATGATGCCCATGCTCTGTAAGGTTTATATAATGCTTCTATGCAGATGCTAGGAAATAATATATGTAATGTAAGGTTAAATGATGCCCATGCTCACATGTTGGCAGTAGCTACTGGTTGGTTTGCTCTATAAGCTTATATGCTACTACCTACCATGAATCCACTAGCAAGAAACCCTCTACCTATCAATGCACTAGCAGGATGAAAATGAAATTTTTAAATGCCTCTGCCTATCAATGCACTAGCAAGAACCATTATGTCCAAACTCATATTTGGGTTACATTATGATTATTTGATCAATAAAGCACACGTTTCCCTCAAAAAAAGGGATGATTTTGTTTGATGGCAAGACATTCATGTCTGATTGCATTTGTAAATTAGATAGATGTGGCATTTAGCTTAAAAAATTCAAAACATTGGTTAGCATTAAGTTATAGCAAGTTATATTACTGTTAAATGAATTGTTTACTGTTAAATGAATGTACTTTTGATGCTTTTGTTAGCACTGAGTTACTGTTAAATGAATTTTTTACTGTAAAGAAGCAAAAATTCAAAACATTGGTTACTGTTAAATGAATTGTTTACTGTTAAATGAATTTACTTTTGATGCTTTTGTTAGCATTGAGTTATAGCAAGTTATGCATTGTATTACTGTTGGTGAGCCACTAGGAACTATGTCTAGCAAGGGGTTTTCTGGTTTTACTGTTGGTGAGCCACTAGCACATGAGTTGCATTGTAGTGTCCAGGAACTATATATGTCCAGCAATATATGTCCAGGTTTTCTGGTTTGTAGTATTAACTGATATGGTGGATATATGGTGGATATGGTGCAACTTTGTATGGTGGATATATGGTGGATATGGTGGATATATGGTGTATATGGTGGATATGTTTGCAGGGATTTCATTGAGTTGCCCATTTTTCCCGAAGCGTTGATTCACTTCCGTTTCGGTTTAGAAATGGGCACTCCTACGTGGAAAAATTAGCGAAGGTCATGCCGAAATTTTGAATTTTTTGGTTGACTTTTGTACTAACTTTTTTCCTCTTTTTAATGAAGTGCAAATAAACATGTCGGGCAACACTTCTACGCCCAGGAGCCAGGACGAAGATGCCAGACATGCCAATAAGGACTTATGGGAGGACTACGATGGAGACCGCCGGAAGGCCGCCGCCGAGTCGACCGGCGATGAGGAAGAGGGTCGGGATGCCGCCGCCGAGGGAGAGGGCCGGGGGGCCGCCGCCGATACCGGTGATGAGGGAGAGGGCCTGGGCCCGCCACCAACACCGGCGACGAGGACGAGGCCTGGGATGACGCTGCCGAGACCGGTGAAGAGACCAGTGAAGAGACTGCGGCCGACCGCACAGAAGGTGATAGTGGCGGCAACCCTGAGGAGGCTAAGAAGAAGAGGATGGCGAGGAGGCCAAGGAGGTATCGGAGGCCGCAAGTTCTCGCCAACGTCACCGATGCTTTCATGTTAGTCTCCGAAAGTGGCCTACCCTTGAGCCTTCGTGGGTTGCAAAAGGGTACAACATGCAACTAGGGTACATCGTCCGTGAAACCATGCCGATCAACACTAAGGACATCAGAAGCGAGGCCAACGTGGCTTTGGTCAAAACCATCCTCCAGAAGCTTCACCAACGATACACGTTCCCGGAGCCGTTCAATAAAAAGGTGGACTCTTTAGCTCTCACAAACATGAGCACTGTCTTGAGCAGCAGGAAAAACCGGCTGAAGAAAAAGATCGAGGACGGTGAAAGCTGGGAGAAGATAAGTAGCAAAGACCCGTCGCTCTCCATAGCAGACTTTGATGCATTCAAGTTGTACTTAGAGAGTGAAAATGTTAAAAAATGGACCGCCTGGGGGAAGAAAATGCAGCAATTGAACCTAGGGGCCCACCATTGCGTAAGCGGCGGTAACCGAAGAAAATGGCCCATTTGGGACAAGGAGGATGCCGAGATGGTACGTCTGGGGAAAGAAAACCCCTGGATAAAAATCACGGATATACAGGCTAGGAACTATGTCCGGTCCCGCTACGACTTAGACTGGAAGACAGGGGAATTTATTACGGATTACAAAGACGTGAAGGACTTCGAGAAGCACCTGGTAAGGATAGTCTATATTATTGCGCTGATCTTATTAGGCAATGAAGCCAAATGTGCTAACCTTAAGTTCCTTTGTCTGAAGGAGGATGAGTTGAAGGCTAGTTCTACGGCTGGCCCGTCGTCTCAGGGGTCGACGGAACCATGGGACACGCCTTTCAATAGGGCGACAAACAAATACAAGAACAGGGACCTGGACAAGCCACCGACGTTGGCTAGCCGTGTGTCCGGTTTTGGCACAAGTATGAAGCTATCCGAGTACTACGGATCAGATGCCAAGACGAGAAAGCAGGAGAGGAGGTCGTCGGCTAAGGATAAATCCGAGGTTCAGGAGCTGAAGAAGAAGGTGGAGTCACTAGAGAAGCTGGTGGCCGAAAAGCCTGCGGAGAACACCGATCCGATGAACAAGTTATTGGACGAGAAGATCCAGCAGATCATCCCCCCCTGGGTTGATGGAGGGGTTAGCTGCTTGGAATGCGGCAGGTCAAGTGGGGCTGATACATGTACCCAGCATCAGCGGCAGCAACTCAAGCTTCCAAGTGTCTCCGGAACTGGTGACCCCGACGCCGCTGGTCGCATCGAAGCCGCCGCTCCAGCTGGTCGCATCGATGCCCCCAACCGCGGAAGCTGATGGGGAGGCGGTGCTTGATAATGCACCCGACACCGACTCCCTTGTATCGACATTAGCCGAGATCGACGCCATCAAGAAGGTAAACATGCCCCGGCCTGACTCAGGACGAACCTTTCATACTCCTGCATACGGTGGAGCTTGGAGGCAAGTTGATGGAAGTTGCTAGCGGCCTTGTCATGGCCACCCGCAATATGCACCACGGTAGAATTGCGAAGACCGGGTGAAGGTCAAGTTGGCACTGGTAGTGTCAGAGTACCTCTACATCATCCACCCTATCAACCTCCGGGCGCAGACGAGGACGACATTTTGGTCCTTGGGAATTGCACCTCATGGCTTATGACATGGCCGAAGAACCAGATTCGTCTGGGGGGTCTTCCGAGTGCTAGGCGCAGCACCGACGCCACCTCCCCTATCATCCGGCCCAAGATCGCCCGCGCCGCCGCCACCCTTAAGGAAACGGCGGTCGCCGCCCCCACTACCCTGAAGGAAACGGCGGTCGCCGCCGCCACCCGGAAGGAACCAGCGACCGTCGCTGCCACCTGGAAGGAACCGGCGATCGCCGCCACCAACAGCTATTGGGAACACTACCGCAACGACCGTCAACCAGATGCAAGGTACGCCAAGCGGCAGCATCGCAACCGCCACCACCTAAGGTCCAGGACATGGCGCCACTTGATGGCAACAATGGAGATGATGACGATGTCATCGATGCCTACATCAACACTGGCGCCTGCAGCCAAGATATATACATGCCTCCTATGGATGAAGAAGCCTTCCGCACTCACGGCGATCAACTTGGTCGTCCCACTACAGTCACGTAGCGCCTGACCTTCACGGGTTTTTCTCTGCAAGACACTCCTCCGGAGGCTGGCAATCCAGCTCAAGTCAAGCCGGCTACCATTTTCAGCCCTAACACGCTGCATAAGACGATCATCGGGGAGCCACCCAAATCAACCCCACCAGTACCACCTAGGGCTGGACATAAAGCTCGAAGCTCGACGAGTTTAATAAACACTCGTTTGCTCGACTCGTTCAAGCTCGGCTCGTTTTCTTAACGAGCCGAGCCGAGCAACAAATTTTGCTCGTTAAGATTAACGAGCTAAACAATCAAGCCGACGATGTTCGTGAGCTACTCGTTAAAATCGGTAACAACCAAGTGATCGGCAGTACATTGTTGTGTCCTTACGCTCCTGGCCCATCTGAGGTGAAGCAACAAGGCAATAACCAAGCCCGTCAATAGAGACCAAATAAGCGACCAAACAATCTAGTGCATATGCATATCAGCTCGTACAATGTACTGATGTGAATGCATGCATCATGTGTCTCTGTACTAGATTGTGTCGTTGCTTAATCCTAACGCTTGGTAGCTAGCTAGCTAGCTTAGCTGCGCATGTCTATTTTATCTCTTGATCTAAATACTGATGTAGTATAAAAATATGCTTAACTGCATGTGTATATCATTTCTTAATGATTCTTAATGAGCTGCTCGTGAGCGCTCGCTAGCACATAACGAGCCGAGCCGAACAATGATTTTAGCTCGTTATTCTTAATGAGCTTAACGATTTGAGCCTTAACGATCACGAGCCTTAACGAGCCGAGTCTTAACGATCCGAGCTGCTCGTTAGTCCACCCCTAGTACCACCCCAAGCAACCCCACCAGCACCACCAGCACCCAAAGCAACCCCAGCAGCACCCGAAGCATCACCAGCACCCAAAGCACCCCAAGCAGGTCAGTTGAAGAAGCCAAGGAAGAGAGGAGCCAAGAAGGGCGCATCTTCGAGCCAGCCTCTTCCTAAGAGGATCCGGGCTGACGACATGGTACCACCGACACCAGATGGCTTGCCCCGATGTCATGAAGCTGGTAAACCGATACTGCCTAAGGACATGAAACACCTCGCAAGTGGACTAATGCTCCCTTTGCAACACATTATTCAATATCTAGAGGGCATCCTTCTTAAAAAAAGGATCCAAATTACCCGGTGTTCTCGGTCAAGGTGCCAGAAGACCCGAACTTCGTCCATGAAGACCCCGCGGATATCTTCTTCATAGCGTTCGAGGATGTCTTCAATTTATTTCACTGGAAATGGCTCGACTATAACTTGGTCCGCCTATACGCGATCAATCTTCAGATGAAGATCAATAGAGAGAGAAGACCCCTCCCCCCACATCGCGGTAGCGGATCCCTACTACATGCGCGATAGCCAGCTCGAGGACGGCTCAAGGACACGGACCAAGGCGGTGCGGTACCTCCAGAGCTTCATGCTCATGAACAAAGAGAAGAACAACATTCTTCTACCTGTCTTTCCCAAGTAAGTACACATCCGCTCAAGGCCGTCGTAACTTATGCTTCCTTTTATATTTCTTCCATTTCCGATCCTTTCCAACATTCCATTTCAATTGCATGTGTTGAGCAGGGACAAATACTGCACACTCGTAATCCTTTGCCCGAAGTGGTCACTAGCCCAGTATTTTGGCTCGTCGAATATGACGACGAAGAAAGACTACACGAGAATAAGGGGTGTTCTCGATGAGGCTATCCTTGGGTACTCCAAAAATGGAGGCACCTTCGACAAGAAGGGGGAATTTATCAGGCCGGACACAAAGAAGCTCGGGTTCAAGCATGTGATCGACTTCCCTTGCATCAAGCAGCCAGCTAGCAGCATTAAGGAGGCATTCTATGTCCTCCATCACCTTAAAGGGTTTGTCGCGGATGCATAGATGATGTGTATGCCACCTAGTCAGCGAGACCCCATTAAAATTGCGGGGGAGATCAACGATGCTGATCTTAGAGAAGACTTCCATCGCATCCAAGTAAAGCTATCGAAAATTATCGTAGAAGATGTATCCAACTAATCGGAGCTCTTACACCAAATCAGAGGGTTGTGTCAGAGGGATATCAAACAACGCCTACATAGGCAGGGTGATGGAAGGACGTGGACGACGAAGGACATGTACAAACCATTAATGGAGCCGCTGAAGAAGACGTCTCGTTGACCGAAGCCGGTGTGCCTAGCATTAATTTGAATCGATGGACAATGTGTACTGTGTTGTAAACTAAACTAGCTTAATTTGCTCGAAACGGTCGTCATTGTTGGACTTCAATTACTATTGTAGTCATTGTCGTTGAACTTGATTACTTATGTGATACCGATGCTATATGTCTTTTAGGTTTATTATTATTTCCTTGCTTTAATTCTTGTGAATATGTATGCATGTGAACCCTATAACTCTTTCCATTGCATTATATACTAATATTCCTTGTGTCCATAGAGATGACGTACTAGGTCGTGTTCGAGGGGAGGGTTCCAGGAGTGTACGAGGAGTGGGAGGACTGCAAGAAACCGGTGCACAAGTCCAGCGGCAACTGCTACAAAGGATACCCGACTAGACACGAGGAGGTTGGAGGAAGCACCAGTCGAACAAGAGCAAGATGAAGATGAAGACCTTCGTTGTGCTCTCGCTCTTGCTCACCATCGCCACGGCGGTACTCTATTTCATCCTAGTGTAGGCGGCGGCCGGTGTCACTTCATTTGTATCTCGAAGTGATGAACTTAATTTGCATGGATTATGAGTTGTATGGAGCTATATGTATAACTCGATTGGGCTCTAAGTAATGTGATGATGATGTATAATGTTGCTATATTATATCTGTCTAGTATACATAATGTCTATATTATATATGTGTATCACCTGTATACTATATATATAACTGTATAAAACCTGTATTGTCTACAACAGGCTGTACAAAATCGAGTATACCTACACATTATTCAGTGGCGCACCAATATCAAATTAAGTGGTGCATCTATTTCTGTGGCGCAACTGGTCCACATGCGCCACAAAACTACTTATTTCTGTGGCGCACCGTCTCTGGTGCGCCACAAAATGTCTTAATTCTGTGGCGCATGGGCAGGTGCGCCACAAAATTCTTATTTTTGTGGCGAAGATTCTGTGGCGCACTGCCCATGTGCCATAGAATACACATATTGGTGCGCCACTGACGAGCCTTTTCCTACTAGTGGATGCATCATATCTATGTTAGGACCTGATGCTCATATGAATGCTTATCAAACACATATTGAAGTTCCACCAACATTATGTCATTGATGAATTGTTAGTATCCACTACAATTTAAAAAGACGGTAGAAAAGAACCCATGAACCCCCGGTTCAATTTTAAACATGAGAAACACCTTTCCACTACTTTAATCATACATTATATTTGTTATAATATTGTAATCCAAAAATACAAAAATACATTCTTTACTTAACACACACAAACCCAAAAATAATTATCTCTTTACCGATTTTATTTAGTTTATCCACTTTACTTTACTTTACCTTGTGCTTGACAACTACACAGTAGAGTTGGGGACACAAGGCAAAACTATATTTTGTAGGATTGCTGGAAGAAGAGAAAGAGGAGATAACTCAAAGCCAATTCCCCGAAAGTTTGATATAAACCCTCAAGTCAACCTTGTGGGGAAAACAACGCTTGGTACGACACTCTACACTTAGAGTCCCAACAAATTGACAATATACGCAAGCGTAATCACTAACCGCCTCGAATCAGGTCACCCAAGATTTTGGCGCCAAGGAACTGCACACACGCAAATTCTCAAGATTGCAGCGCCCATCCATTGTATTATACATGTGTCGTAGCCGACATGGTGGCTGTTGGAGATATTCCCAAGAGGCAATAATAAAGTGGTTATTATATATCTTTATGTTTATGATAAATGTTTACATACCATGCTATAATTGTATTAACCGAAACATTGATACATGTGTGTTATGTGAACAACAAGGAGTCCCTAGTAAGCCTCTTGTATAACTAGCTTGTTGATTAATAGATGATCATCGTTTCATGATCATGAACATTGGATGTTATTAATAACAAGGTTATGTCATTGATGAATGATGTAATGGACACACCCAATTAAGCGTAGCATAAGATCACGTCATTAAGTTCATTTGCTATAAGCTTTCGATGCATAGTTACCTAGTCCTTGGACCATGAGCTCATGTAAATCACTTATGCCGGAAGGGTACTTTGATTACATCAAACGCCACTGCGTAAATGGGTGGTTTTAAAGGTGGGATTAAGTATTCGGAAAGTATGAGTTGAGGCATATGGATCAAGAGTGGGATATTGTCCATCCCGATGACGGATAGATATTCTCTGGGCCCTCTCGGTGGAATGTCGTCTAATTAGCTTGCAAGCATATGAATGGTTCATGAGAGATGACATACCACGGTACGAGTAAAGAGTACTTGTCAGGAGACGAGGTTGAACGAGGTATAGAGATACCGATGATCAAACCTCGGACAAGTAAAATATCGCGTGACAAAAGGAATCGGTATCGTATGTAAATGGTTCAATCGATCACTAAGTCATCGTTGAATATGTGGGAGCCATTATGGATCTCCGGATCCCGCTATTGGTTATTGGTCGGAGAGAGGTCTCAACCATGTCTGCATAGTTCGCGAACCGTAGGGTGACACACTTAAGGTTTGATGTCGTTTAAGTAGATATGGAATATGGAATGGAGGTCGAAGTTTTGTTCGGAGTCTCGGATGGGATCCAGGACATCACGAGGAGTTCTGGAATGGTCCGGAGAATAAGATTCATGTATAGGAAGTCATTTTCCAAGTTTGAAAATGATCTGGTGCATTTATGGAAGGTTCTAGAATGTTCTAGAAAAGTCCGGAAGAAATCACCATGGAAGGTGGAGTCCTGGAGGGACTCCACCTAGCATGGCCGGCCAGCCTAAGGGGGAAGGAGTCCCAGGTGGACTCCACCCATGGTGGCCGGCCACCCCCCAAAGGAAGGGGTGGGAGTCCCACCTTGAGTAGGAGTCCCGCCTTGGGTAGGTTTCCCACCTTAGGCAAGTTTTTTGTGTTGGGGTATTATTCGAAGACTTGGACTACAACTCTTGGGGGTTCCACCTATATAATGAGGAGCAAGGGGAGGGGGCCGGCCACACCAGAGCCTCCTTGGCCGCACCCCCTTTAGTGGCCGGAGCCCCACCTCTCCCCAAACCCTAGCCGCCTCTCCTCCTCCACCTCTCCCGCAGCGCATAGGCGAAGCCCTGCCGGAGATCTCCACCACCACCGCCACCACGCCGTCGTGCTGCCGGGATTCCGAGGAGGATCTACTACTTCCGTTGCCCGCTGGAACGGGGAGAAGGACGTCCTCATCAACACCGAACGTGTGACCGAGTACGGAGGTGCTGCCCGATTGTGGCACCATCAAGATCTTCTACGCGCTTTTGAAAGACAACGAGATCTAATCTCGTAGGCTTTAGAAATCTTCAAGGGTTAGTCTCGTGATCCCCTCGTTGCTACCATCTTCTAGATTGCATCTTGGCTTGGTTTTCGTTCTTGCGGTAGGAAATTTTTGTTTTCTATGCTACGAATCCCATCAGTGGTATCAGAGCCGTGTCTATGCATAGATTGGTTGCACGAGTAGAACACAATTGTTTTGTGTGCGTTGATGCTTTGTTGTCTTTAGTTCGTGTACTTTGCATCTTTGTGGCATAGTGGGATGAAGCGGCTCGGGCTAACTTTACATGACCGCGTTCATGAGATTTGCTCCACGCTCGACATGCAACTTGTATTGCATAAGTGGCTTTGCGGGTGTCTCGTCTCTCCCACTATAGTGAAGATCCAATTTACTCTTTCTATTGACAACACTAGTATCACCGTTGTGGTTCATGTTCGTAGGTAGATTGGATCTTACTCGAAAACCCTAAACCACGTAAAATATGCAAACCAAATTAGAGACGTCTAACTTGTTTTTGCAGGGTTTGGTGATGTGATATGGCCATAATGTGATGATGAATATGTATGAGATGATCATTATTGTATTGTGGCAACTGGCAGGAGCCTTATGGTTGTCTTTAAATTACATTTTGAGTAGTATTTCAAAGTAGTTGTAATAGTTGCTACATGGAGAACAATCATAAAGACGGCGCCATTGACCTTCACGCTACGCCGACGATGATGGAGATCATGCTCGTTGATGATGGAATCATGTCCGTGTTTTGGAGATGAAGATCAAAGGCGCAAAGACAAAGGGCCATATCATATCACATATGAATTGCATGTGATGTTAATCCTTTTATGCATCTTATATTGCTTAGATCGCGACGGTAGCATTATAAGATGATCCCTCTCACTAAATATCAAGATAATAAAGTGTTCATCCTTAGTAGCATCGTTGCTAAGACTTATCGTTTCAAAGCATCTCGTGATGATCGGGTGTGATAGATTCTACATGTGCATACAACGGGTGCAAGCCAGTTTTGCACACGCGGATACTAAGGTTGCCTTGACGAGCCTAGCATGTACAGACATGGTATCGGAACACGGGATACCGAAAGGTAGAGCATGAGTCATATGATTGATATGATGAACACTTTGAGTGTTCACCATTGAAATTACATCTTGTCTCGTGATGATCGGACTTGGTGTAGTGGATTTGGTTCGTGTGATCACTAAGACAATGCGAGGGATATTGTTTTGAGTGGGAGTTCACCTAGTTCTTAATTCTGTTGAATTAAAATTTGAACTTAATTTGTCATAAACTTAGTCTAAACTATTGCAAATATATGTTGTATATCATGGCGTCCCCATCAATCAATTTTAACCAGTTCCTAGAGAAAGAAAAGCTGAAAAGCAATGGTAGCAACTTCACCGACTGGTTCCGTCATGTGAGGATCTTCCTCAATGGCGGAAATCTGCAATATGTGGTTGATGCACCGCTAGGTCCCCCATCACCCCCTGCAGTATCCGAGGAAGAAAAGAATGTTTACGAGACTCGGGTGATTCGGTACTCTCAAGTTCAGTGTGCCATCCTATGCAGCCTTGAAGCGGAGCTCCAAAAGCATTTTGAGCACCACGACCCTTATGAGCTGGTCAATGAGCTGAAACGATATTTAAAACTCATGCGGCCGTGGAAAGCTATGAGGCTTTGAAGCACTTCTTTGGCTGTATGATGGAAGAGGGCAGCTCCGTTAGTGAGTACGTGCTCGCTATGTCCGGGCATGCGAAGAAGCTCAGTGACTTGGGGATAGTGATTCCTAACCAGCTGGGTATTCATCGTGTCCTCCAATCACTGCCACCAAGTTACAAGAACTTCGTGATGAACTACAACATAAAGAACATGAACAAGGAGTTACCTGAACTCTTCTCCATGCTAAAGTCTGCTAAGATTGAGATACAGAAAGAACATCAAGTGTTGATGGTCAATAAGACCACCAGTTTCAAGAAGCAAGGCAAACCTAAGAAGGGCAACTTCAAGAAGGGCGGCAAGAAAGCTGTCGCGCCTCCTGAGAAGCCTAAGGCTGGCCCTAAACCTGATACTGAGTGCTATTACTGCAATGGGAAGGGGCACTAGAAGCGTAATTGCCCCAAGTACTTGGCTGATCTGAAGAGCGGCCTTGTCAAGAAGAAGAAAGGTATATCTGATATACATGTTATAGATGTCTATCTTACTGGTTCTCGTACTAGTGCATGTGTATTTGATACTGATTCGGTTTCTCACATTTGTAACTCGAAACAGGAACTACGGAATAAACGAAGCCTGGCGAGGGACGAAGTGACGATGCGTGTTGGAAATGGATCCAAGGTCGATGTGATCGCTGTCGGCACGCTCCCTCTACATCTACCTTCGGGATTAGTTTTAAACCTCAATAATTGTTATTTGGTGCCTGCGTTGAGCATGAACATTATATCTGGATCTTGTTTAATGCAAGACGGTTATTCATTTAAGTCTGAGAATAATGGTTGTTCTATTTTTATAAATAATATCTTTTATGGTCATGCGCCTGAGACGAATGGTTTATTCTTGTTAAATCTTGATAGTAGTGATACACATGTTCATAACATTGATGCTAAACGAATTAAATTGAATGATAATTCTACTTATATGTGGCACTATCGTCTTGGTCATATTGGAATGAAACGCATGAAGAAACTCCATTCCGATGGACTACTTGAGTCACTTGACTTTGAGTCACTTGATAGATGCGAAGCATGTCTAATGGGAAAAATGACTAAGACTCCATTCTCTGGTATAATGGAGCGAGCTACAGACTTATTGGAAATTATACATACCGATGTGTGCGGACCAATGAGTGTAGCCTCGCGCGGTGGTTATCGTTATGTTCTAACCTTCACAGATGATCTGAGTAGATATGGGTATATCTATTTCATGAAACATAAGTCCGAAACTTTCGAGAAGTTTAAGGAATTCCAAAGTGAAGTAGAAAATCAACGTAACAAGAAAATTAAGTTTCTGCGTTCTGATCGCGGAGGCGAATATCTGAGTTATGAGTTTGGCATGCATTTAAAGAAATGCGGAATACTTTCATAGTTGACACCGCCGGGAACACCACAACGCAATGGTGTGTCCGAACATCGTAATCGAACTCTCTTAGATATGGTTCGTTCTATGATGTCTCTTACTGATTTGCCGTTATCGTTTTGGGGTTATGCATTAGAGACAGCTGCATTCACTTTAAATAGGGCACCATCTAAATCCGTTGAAACGACACCGTATGAATGATGGTTTAATAAGAAACCTAAGCTGTCGTTCCTTAAAGTTTGGGGTTGCGAAGCTGATACGCGTACAGCACGCGTCCGTTGGGAACCCCAAGAGGAAGGTGTGATGCGCACAGCGGCAAGTTTTCCCTCAGAAAGAAACCAAGGTTTATCGAACCAGGAGGAGCCAAGAAGCACGTTGAAGGTTGATGGAGGCGGGATGTAGTGTGGCGCAACACCAGAGATTCCGGCGCCAACGTGGAACCTGCACAACATAACCAAAGTACTTTGCCCCAACGAAACACTGAGGTTGTCAATCTCACCGGCTTGCTGTAACAAAGGATTAGATGTATAGTGTGGATGATGATTGTTTGCGGAAAACAGTAGAACAAGTATTGCGATAGATTGTATTCAATGTAAAAGAATGGACCGGGGTCCACAGTTCACTAGAGGTGTCTCTCCCATAAGATAAATAGCATGTTGGGTGAACAAATTACGGTCGGGCAATTGACAAATAGAGAGGGCATGACAATGCACATACATGATATGATGAATATTGTGAGATTTAATTGGGCATTACGACAAAGTACATAGACCGCTATCCAGACATGCATCTATGCCTAAAAAGTCCACCTTCGGGTTATCATCCGAACCCCTTCCAGGTATTAAGTTGCAAACAATGGACAATTGCATTAAGTATGGTGCGTAATGTAATCAATAACTACATCCTCGGACATAGCATCAATGTTTTATCCCTAGTGGCAACGAGACATCCACAACCTTAGAACTTTCACGTCATCGTCCCAGATTTAATGGAGGCATGAACCCACTATCGAGCATAAATACTCCCTCTTGGAGTTAAGAGTAAAAACTTGGCCGAGCCTCTACTAATAACGGAGAGCATGCAAGATCATAAACAACACATAGGTAATAGATTGATAATCAAAATAACATAGTATTCTCTATCCATCGGATCCCGACAAACACAACATATAGATTTACGAGATAGATGATCTTGATCATGTTAGGCAGCTCACAAGATCCGACAATGAAGCACATGAGGAGAAGACAACCATCTAGCTACTTGCTATGGACCCATAGTCCGAGGGTGAACTACTCACTCATCACTCCGGAGGCGACCATGGCGGTGAAGAGTCCTCCGGGAGATGATTCCCCTCTCCGGCAGGGTGCCGGAGGCGATCTCCCGAATCCCCCGAGATGGGATTGGTGGCGGCGGCGTCTCGATAAGGTTTTCCGTATCGTGGCTCTCGGTACTGGGGGTTTCGCGACGAAGGCTTTAAGTAGGCGGAAGGGCAAAGCGGGGGGCCACACGAGGGCCCCACACGCCAGGGCCGCGCGGCCAAGGGCTGGGCCGCGCCGCCCTGTTGTGGCGGAGCCTCGTGGCCCCACTTCCTTCCCCCCTCGGTCTTCTGGAAGCTTCGTGCAAAAATAGGACCCTGGGCGTTGATTTCGTCCAATTCCGAGAATATTTCCTTTGTAGGATTTCTGAAACCAAAAACAGTAGAAAACAGACAATCGGCTCTTCGGCATCTCGTTAATAGGTTAGTGTCGGAAAATGCATAAATACGACATATAATGTGTATAAAACATGTAGATATCATCAATAATGTGGCATGGAACATAAGAAATTATCGATACGTCGGAGACGTATCAGCATCCCTAAGCTTAGTTCTGCTCGTCCCGAGCGGGTAAACGATAACAAAGATAATTTCCGGAGTGACATGCCATCATAACCTTGATCATACTATTGTAAACATATGTAATGAATGCAGCGATCAAAACAATGGTAATGACATGAGTAAACAAATGAATCATAAAGCAAAGACTTTTCATGAATAGTACTTCAAGACAAGCATCAATAAGTCTTGCATAAGAGTTAACTCATAAAGCAATAAATCAAAGTAAAGGTATTGAAGCAACACAAAGGAAGATTAAGTTTCAGCGGTTGCTTTCAACTTGTAACATGTATATCTCATGGATATTGTCAACATAGAGTAATATAACAAGTGCAATATGCAAGTATGTAGGAATCAATGCACAGTTCACACAAGTGTTTGCTTCTTGAGGTGGAGAGAGATAGGTGAACTGACTCAACATAAAAGTAAAAGAAAGGTCCTTCGCAGAGGAAAGCATTGATTGCTATATTTGTGCTAGAGCTTTTATTTTGAAAACAAGAAACAATTTTGTCAACGGTAGTAATAAAGCATATGTATCATGTAAATTATATCTTACAAGTTGCAAGCCTCATGCATAGTATACTAATAGTGCCCGCACCTTGACCTAATTAGCTTGGACTACCGGGATCATCGCAATACACATGTTTTAACCAAGTGTCACAAAGGGGTACCTCCATGCCGCCTGTACAAAGGTCTAAGGAGAAAGCTCGCATTTTGGATTTCTCGCTCTTGATTATTCTCAACTTAGACATCCATACCGGGACAACATGGACAACAGATAATGTGCTCCTCTTTAATGCATAAGCATGTAGCAACAATTAGTATTCTCATATGAGATTGAGGATATATGTCCAAAACTGAAACCTCCATCATGATTCATGGCTTTAGTTAGCGGCCCAATGTTCTTCTCTAACAATATGCATGCTCTAACCATTAAAGTGGTAGATCTCCCTTACTTCAGACAAGACGGACATGCATAGCAACTCACATGATATTCAACAAAGAATAGTTGATGGCGTCCCCAGGAACATGGTTATCGCACAACAAGCAACTTAATAAGAGATAAAGTGCATAAGTACATATTCAATACCACAATAGTTTTTAAGCTATTTGTCCCATGAGCTATATATTGCAAAATAGAAGAATGGAAATTTTAAAGGTAGCACTCAAGCAATTTACTTTGGAATGGCGGAGAAATACCATGTAGTAGGTAGATATGGTGGACACAATTGGCATAGTGGTTGGCTCAAGGATTTGGATGCATGAGAAGTATTCCCTCTCGATACAAGGTTTAGGCTAGCAAGGTTATTTGAAACAAACACAAGGATGAACCGGTGCAGCAAAACTCACATAAAATACATATTGTAAACATTATAAGACTCTACACCGTCTTCCTTGTTGTTCAAAACTCAATACTAGAAATTATCTAGACTTTAGAGAGACCAAATATGCAAACCAAATTTAGCAAGCTCTAGGTGTTTCTTCATTAATGGGTGCAAAGTATATGATGCAAGAGCTTAAACATGAGCACAACAATTGCCAAGTATCAAATTATTCAAGACATTTTAGAATTACTACATGTAGCATTTCCCGATTCCAACAATATAACAATTTAACGAAGAAGATTCAACCTTCGCCATGAATACTATGAGTAAAGCCTAAGGACATATTTGTCCATATGCAACAGC
The DNA here is from genome assembly GCF_022539505.1 of Lolium rigidum. Classification (NCBI taxonomy): domain Eukaryota; kingdom Viridiplantae; phylum Streptophyta; class Magnoliopsida; order Poales; family Poaceae; genus Lolium; species Lolium rigidum. Next base: position 133,308,062 of record NC_061509.1, on the reverse strand, counting down.
GGAGCGTGTCTCTCTCCCACACAATGAATGCTAGGATCCATTTTATTCAAACAAAACAAAAACAGACCGACGCTCCAAGCAAAGTACATAAGATGTGACGGAATAAAAATATAGTTTCAGGGGAGGAACCTGATAATGTTGTCGATGAAGAAGGGGATGCCTTGGGAATCCCCAAGCTTAGACGCTTGAGTCTTCTTAAAATATGCAGGGGTGAACCACCGGGGCATCCCCAAGCTTAGAGCTTTCACTCTCCTTGATCATATTGCATCATTTCCCTCTCTTGATCCTTGAAAACTTCCTCCACACCAAACTCGAAACAACTCATTAGAGGGTTAGTGCACAATAAAAATTAACATGTTCAGAGGTGACACAATCATTCTTAACACTTCTGGACATTGCATAAAGCTACTGGACATTAATGGAACAAAGAAATTCATCCATCATAGCAAAAGAGGCAATGCGAAATAAAAAGGCAGAATCTGTCAAAACAGAACGATCCGTAAAGATAGATTTTATTGAGGCACCAGACTTGCTCAAATGAAAATGCCCAAATTGAATGAAAGTTGCGTACATATGTGAGGATCACACACGTAAATTGGCATATTTTTCTGAGCTACCTACGAGAGAGGCAGGTCGAAATTCGTGACAAAGCAAAGAAATCTGTTTCGCGCAGGTAATCCAAATCTAGTATGAACCTTACTATCAAAGAATTTACTTGGCACAACAATGCACAAAACTAAGATAAGGAGAGGTTGCTACAGTAGTAAACAACTTCCAATACTCAAATATAAAACAAAAATACTGTAGTAAAAACATGGGTTGTCTCCCATAAGCGCTTTTCTTTAACGCCTTTCAGCTAGGCGCAGAAAGTGTATATCAAGTGTTATCGAGAGGTGATGCATCTTCAGCGGGGTTTGGAGTTTTCTCAACCATGCATAGTATATTGGATACATAAGTTTCAGCGGCTCCCTTTTCATTGGTCTTAGGCTTGCTACTCTCATCAAACAAATTTTCAGGAACAAGCCAAGCATAGTTATTTTCTAGCGCTTCATTCATCGCTAGGAGCTTACATGGTATTGGTGCTTTGATCTCCCCACCGTCATTAATATTATTAGAGTACCTTACTCTCTCCATGTCCATCTTTTCAAGGATACTAACAAAATTGGTATAAGAACCAAGCATCTTATATTTAATAAAGACCTTTCTAGCCTCTCTTGCTATACCACCAAATTCTCTAAGAAGGGTTTCTAAAACAAAATCTTTCTTTTCCCCTTCTTCCATATCACCGAGTGTAAGAAACATGTGTTGGATTATAGGATTGAGATTAACAAATTTAGTTTCCAACATGCGAACTAAAGCAGCAGCAGCAATTTCATAAGTAGGAGCAAGTTCTACCAAGTGTCTATCTTCAAAATCTTCAACGGTACTAACATGATTGAAAAATTCTTCTATATTATTTCTCCCAATTATAGACCCACGTCCTACCAAGTATGTCTTTTACGGTAAAATTAAAAGGAAACATGTTGAAATAAGTAAAGCAAATATAAGTAACTAATTTTTTTGTGTTTTTGATATAGTGTGCAAGACAATGAAATAAAGTAAACTAGCAACTAATTTTTTTGTGTTTTGATATAAGTGCAGCAAACAAAGTAGTAAATAAAATAAAGCAAGACAAAAACAAAGTAAAGAGATTGGATTGTGGAGACTCCCTTGCAGCGTGTCTTGATCTCCCCGGCAACGGCGCCGGAAAATATGCTGCCGGCGCGTAGTTGACGTGGGAGTTAGAAATCTTTGTGGTGTAGCTTTTCTTCGGTTCCCGGCAACGGCTCCGTAAAATATGCTTGATACGCGTACGAGCACGCATCCGTTGGGAACCCCAAGAGGAAGGTGTGATGCGCACAGCGGCAAGTTTTCCCTCGTAAAGAAACCAAGGTTTATCGAACCAGGAGGAGCCAAGAAGCACGTTGAAGGTTGATGGCGGCGGGATGTAGTGCGGCGCAACACCGTAGATTCCGGCGCCAACGTGGAACCCGCACAACACAACCAAAGTACTTTGCCCCAATGAAACAGGTGAGGTTGTCAATCTCACCGGCTTGCTCGTAACAAAGGATTAGAAGTATAGTGTGGATGATGATTGTTTGCGTGAAAACAGTAGAACAAGTATTGCAGTAGATTGTATTCAATGTAAAAGAATGGACAGGGGTCCAAAGTTCACTAGAGGTGTCTCTCCCATAAGATAAATAGCATGTTGGGTGAACAAATTACAGTCGGGCAATTGACAAATAGAGAGGGCATGACAATGCACATACATGATATGATGAATATTGTGAGATTTAATTGGGCATTACGACAAAGTACATAGACCGCTATCCAGACATGCATCTATGCCTAAAAAGTCCACCTTCGAGGTTATCATCCGAACCCCTTCCAAGTATTAAGTTGCAAACAATGAGACAATTGCATTAAGTATGGTGCGTAATGTAATCAATAACTACATCCTCGGACATAGTATCAATGTTTTATCCCTAGTGGCAACAAGACATCCACAACCTTAGAACTTTCTCGTCATCGTCCCGCATTTAATGGAGGCATGAACCCACTATCGAGCATAAATACTCCCTCTTGGAGTTAAGAGTAAAAACTTGGCCAGAGCCTCTACTAATAACGGAGAGCATGCAAGATCATAAACAACACATAGGTAATAGATTGATAATCAAAATAACATAGTATTCTCTATCCATCGGATCCCGACAAACACAACATATAGAATTACGGATAGATGATCTTGATCATGTTAGGCAGCTCACAAGATCCGACAATGAAGCACATGAGGAGAAGACAACCATATAGCTACCGCTATGGACCCATAGTCCAGGGGTGAACTACTCACTCATCACTCCGGAGGCGACCATGGCGGTGAAGAGTCCTCCGGGAGATGATTCCCCTCTCCGGCAGGGTGCCGGAGGCGATCTCCGAATCCCCCGAGATGGGATTGGCGGCGGCGGCGTCTCGATAAGGTTTTCCGTATCGTGGCTCTCGGTATCGGGGGTTTCGCGACGAAGGCTTTAAGTAGGCGGAAGGGCAACGCGGGGGCCACACGAGGGGCCCACACGCCGTGGCCGCGCGGCCAAGGGCTGGGCCGCGCCGCCCGTTGTGGCGGCGCCTCGTGGCCCCACTTACTTTCCCCTCGGTCTTCCGGAAGCTTCGTGCAAAAATAGGACCCCGGGCGTTGATTTCGTCCAATTCCGAGAATATTTCCTTTGTAGGATTTCTCGAAACCAAAAACAAGTAGAAAACAACAACCGGCTCTTCGGCATCTCGTTAATAGGTTAGTGCCGGAAAATGCATAAATACGACATATAATGTGTATAAAACATGTAGATATCATCAATAATGTGGCATGGAACATAAGAAATTATCGATACGTCGGAGACTTATCAGAAGCCTATGTAAAAAAGTTACAACCGGACAAGCTAGAACCCAAAGCGGAGAAATGCGTCTTCATAGGATACCCTAAGGAAACTATTGGGTATACTTTCTATCACGAATCCGAAGGCAAAATCTTTGTTGCTAAGAACGGAACCTTTCTTGAGAAGGAGTTTCTCACTAAAGAAGTGACTGGAAGAAAAGTAGAAGTCGACGAGGTTATTGAACCTTCTCTCGAAGATCAGAGTAGCGCAGTTCCGGAAGATGTTCTTGTGCAGCCTACACCGATTAGAGAGGAAGCTAATGATAATGATCATGAAACTTCAAACGAAGTAGCTGCTGAACCTCGCATATCGACAAGGGAGCGTACCAGTCCTGATTGGTATGACCCTTGTCTAAATGTCATGATTGTGGACAACAATGATGAAGACGCTGCGACGTATGAAGAAGCGATGATGAGCCCAGATTCCAACAAATGGCAAGAATCCATGAAATACGAAATGGGATCCATGTATGATAACAAAGTGTGGACTTTGGTAGACTTACCTGATAGCCGCAAGGCTGTCGAGAATAAATGGATCTTCAAGAGAAAAACAGATGCTGATGGTAATGTTACTGTCTATAAAGCTCGACTTGTCGCAAAGGGTTTCCGACAAATTCAAGGAGTTGACTACGATGAGACTTTCTCACCTGTAGCGGAGCTAAAATCCGTGAGGATTTTGTTAGCAATAGCTGCATTTTTCGATTATGAGATTTGGCAGATGGATGTCAAAACGGCGTTCCTTAATGGTGACATTGAGGAAGAGTTGTATATGGTACAACCCAAAGGTTTTGTCGATCCTAAAAATGTCGACAAGGTATGCAAACTTCAGTGTTCCATTTATGGATCGAAGCAAGCATCCAGGAGTTGGAACCGATGCTTTGATAAGGTGATCAAAGACTTCGGGTTTATACAAGTGTCATGGAGAGGCCTCGTATTTACAAGAAAGTGAGTGGGAGCTCTGTAGCATTCCTGATATTATATGTAGATTACATATTATTGATTGGGAATGATATAGAACTATTAAGCAGTGTAAAAGGTTATTTGAATAAGTGTTTTTCAATGAAATACCTTGGTGAAGCAGCGTACATTTTAGGCATCAAGATTTATAGAGATAGATCAAGACGCCTAATAGGCCGGGCTTTCACAGAGTACATACCTGGACAAGATTCTAAAGAAGTTTAGAATGGATGAAAGTAAGAAAGGGTTCTTACCGAGGTTGCCAGGTAAGGTCTTGAGTAAGACTCAAGGTCCGGCTACGGCAGAAGAAAGAGAGAGGATGAACAAGATCCCCAATGCCTCGGCAGTAGGCTCTATCATGTATGCCATGCTGTATACAAGACCGGATATAGCACATGCTGTTAGTTTGACTAGCAGATATCAAAGTGATCCAGGAATGGAACACTGGACAGCGGTCAAGAATATCCTGAAGTACTTGAAAAGGACTAAGGATATGTTTCTTTGTTATGGCAGTGACCAAGAGCTCGTTGTAACCAGTTACACCTATGCAAGTTGGAACACTGATCCTGATGACTCTAAGTCTCAGTCTGGGTACGTGTTTATATTGAATGGTCCTGCAGTAAGCTGGTGCAGTTCCAAGCAAGTGCACGGTGGCGAAGTCTTCAACAGAATCGGAATACATAGCGGCTTCGGAGGCTTCATCGGAAGCGGTATCGATGAAGAGGTTCATTGTTGAGCTTGGTGTGGTTCCTAGTGCATTGGACCCACTAGTCATCTATTGTGACAACATGGGTGCCATCGCCAATGCACAAGAACCAAGGTCACACAAGAAGCTGAAGCATATCAAGCTGCGTTTTCATTCGATTCGCGAGTACATCGAAGATGGACAAGTAAAGATTTGCAAAGTACACACTGATCTGAATGTGGCATATCCGTTGACTAAAGCTCTCCCTAGGGCAAAGCATGACCAATACCAGAATGCCATGGGTGTTAGGTACCTTACAATGTAATCTAGATTATTGACTCTAGTGCAAGTGGGAGACTGTTGGAGATATGCCCAAGAGGAAATAATAAAGTGGTTATTACATATCTTTATGTTTATGATAAATGTTTACATACCATGCTATAATTGTATTAACCGAAACATTGGTACATGTGTGTTATGTGAACAACAAGGAGTCCCTAGTAAGCCTCTTGTATAACTAGCTTGTTGATTAATAGATGATCATCGTTTCATGATCATGAACATTGGATGTTATTAATAACAAGGTTATGTCATTGATGAATGATGTAATGGACAAACCAAATTAAGCGTAGCATAAGATCATGTCATTAAGTTTATTTGCTATAAGCTTTCGATGCATAGTTACCTAGTCCTTCGACCATGAGATCATGTAAATCACTTATGCCAGAAGGGTACTTTGATTACATCAAACGCCACTGCGTAAATGGGTGGTTATAAATGTGGGATTAAGTATTCGGAAAGTATGAGTTGAGGCATATGGATCAAGAGTGGGATATTGTCCATCCCGATGACGGATAGATATTCTCTGGGCCCTCTCGGTGGAATGTCGTCTAATTAGCTTGCAAGCATATGAATGGTTCATAAGAGATGACATACCACGGTACGAGTAAAGAGTACTTGTCAGGAGACGAGGTTGAACGAGGTATAGAGATGTCGATGATCAAACCTCGGACAAGTAAAATATCGCGTGACAAAAGGAATCGGTATCGTATGTAAACAGTACAATCGATCACTAAGTCATCGTTGAATGTGTGGGAGCCATTATGGATCTCCAGATCCCGCTATTGGTTATTGGTCGGAGAGAGGTCTCAACCATGTCTGCATAGTTCGCGAACCGTAGGGTGACACACTTAAGGTTTGATGTCGTTTAAGTAGATATGGAATATGGAGTAGAGTTCAAAGTTTTGTTCGAAGTCTCAGATGGGATCCACGACATCACGAGGAGTTCCGGAATGGTCCGGAGAATAATATTCATGTATAGGAAGTCATTTTCCAAGATTGAAAATGATCCGGTGCATTTATGGAAGGTTCTAGAAGGTTCTAGAAAAGTTCGGAAGAAATCACCATGGAAGGTGGAGTACTCCACCTAGCATGGCCGGCCAGCCTAAGGGGGAAGGAGTCCCAGGTGGACACCACCCATGGTGGCCGGCCACCCCCCCCCCAAGGAAGGGGTGGGAGTCCCACCTTGGGTAGGTTTCCCACCTTAGCCATGTTTTTGGTGTTGGGGTCTTATTCGAAGACTTGGACTACAACTCTTGGGGGTTCCACCTATATAATGAGGAGCAAGGGGAGGGGCCGGCCACACCAGAGCCTCCTTGGCCGCACCCCCTTTAGTGGCCGGAGCCCCACCTCTCCCCAAACCCTAGCCGCCTCTCCTCCTCCACCTCTCCCGCAGCGCATAGGCGAAGCCCTGCCGGAGATCTCCACCACCACTGCCACCACGCCGTCGTGCTGCCAGGATTTCGAGGAGGATCTACTACTTCCGCTGCCCGCTGGAACGGGGAGAAGGACGTCTTCATCAACACCGAACGTGTGACCGAGTACGGAGGTGCTTCCTGACTGTGGCACCGTCAAGATCTTCTATGCGCTTTTGAAAGCGGCAAGTGATCATCTTCTGCAACAACGAGATCTAATCTCGTAGGCTTTGGAAATCTTCAAGGGTTAGTCTCGTGATCCCCTCGTTGCTATCATCTTCTAAATTGCATCTTGGCTTGGTTTTCGTTCTTGTGGTAGGAAATTTTTTGTTTTCTATGCACGAATCCCATCAGTGGCCTCATACCTCGTCGTGGTCGTAGCATGCCGAACATATTGTCGAACACGTGTCGGGCGTTGCTCCTCTCGTCGAAGAGGTTGCGAGGAA
>NC_061509.1:133260653-133300651 GCF_022539505.1 Lolium rigidum | reverse complement strand
AATGCTCCTCCTTAGGCAAATGCATGCTGACATGGGCATACCCTTCGGGTACCCATTATTAGTATACCTGGCTCGGCCCAATATTGAGAAGACCAAATATGGAGAAGGCCCAACAAGGCAACCCGAAGAAGTAGTCGACTAGAACTCTTGTAAAACCTCAGGCTGGTTGCATATATAAAGCTAGCCAGGGCAACCGGAATAAAGGGGACAACAAATAGACACCATAGCTCCGCCTACGGCGACACCCTGTAAACACATCTATGATCATATACTGGATTGCTAGCAGCATGTAGGGATCCTCCACCGAGGGGACCCGAAGCTGGGTAAATCGTGTACCCAATCTCGCTCCCGGAATCTCCATCGTCGCTCTCTCCCAAAACCCAAGTCTACAATACGTAGGCATTGGCGAGGTGATCCCTCGTCAATTGGCGCCGACCGTGGGGAAAGGCGACGACTGGATTTTGTTATTCGGGCGGGATCCGTCGTCAAGTTCATCATCAACATCATCTGCAAGATAGAAGACAAGAAAATCCCAGATCGCATCTGGTTCGCATACTTCGAAGCTCTCAGATCCGTCATCTACAAGTGAGGCAATATACGTACGCATCTGCCGAGAAAAGCAGCATCTACCATGGCCAGCGGCGAGATGCGATGCAGATAAGAGAAAAAAGTAAAGCCCGATGGTGGAGATCAAATCTATCTCATGAAACGGCGCCACCAAGAAGTACCTGAGAAAGAGCTAACCAATCTAAGGAGAAAGGAGAAAGAGCAGCCAGCATATACCTGCATGATCGGAAGTTACAACACGTACTCAAATCAGGAAGGGCAAAGATCAAGGAGCAGTTCAATTCAACCGCGCCAAGTCAAGCTAAAAAAAAAAAAAAAGGAGAATCTGATGTGTACCCGACAAGTACCACCAATGCTCAAGCATGCAACTTTACGACAACGATTCAACGACTCCTGCTGGGCAATCACCACAAAACCGGATCAAGTCCCAAAAGCAATCACATGCAATTGTAACTTGCAGCCATTGGGTGCTCGTGGAAGAAAAAAAAATAAGAGCAAAGCTACCGTACAAGTTTGAGATCAATCTTCAAGGAAAAATCATTGGATGAAGAAGTAGAGTCATATACTACACGGACAACACAAAATTACTTTGTCTTCATCATGGTCGATTTCGCAGCTATGAAGATCTGCCGACACATCCGAGTATCGCGGACCCGCTGTCTCGATTTTATCATACAAAAACCAGGTGCTATATTTCCAGTTACGCAAAATTTATTCTGCCAAATATTTTTCGGCTTGTATACTTTTATTTGCGCGTAGTTTTTTGCGTCGTAATATAATCGCAGATCGGAACAAGTTTCTACTACTTCGCGGCGCACAATCGTCTATTGCGGATTTAACATACTAAGGTGTTCAGCCATTGCATCTCCGTCGGATCGATTGCGTCCTCTTCATCGACTATATCGGCCACATCTACTACTTCCGGCCAGGTGCCACACGACTACAGACTGTGTCCGAGGCACGACTTGCGTCCACATCGGCGCACCCGGTAAAAAGCTAAGTTTTCCTCTTCCTCCAAGATTCACTTATTTATTTATTTTTGACATACTCGAATACTCGGGGGCTGTGCCATTGCAATATTACAGTAAATACAAATGACATTAGGGGTTGTTCCATTACTTCGTTACCGCAAATATACTCGGTTACTTCGTGAATTTATTTTCTCCGGCTCAGTGGAATTATCTTCTCCGGCTCAGTGGTATTATTTTTTTCGGCTCAGTGGAATTATCTTCTCCGGCGCAGTGGAATTATTTTCTTCGGCTCAGTAGATTTATTTTCTTCGACTTAGTGGATTTATATTATTCGGCTCGGTGGATTTATTTTCTTCGGCTTACTGGATTGGATTTTTCGGATTATCATTGGTTGCTTCTAATACAATATTACCCGATGCGTTTCTGGGTCAATGGATTCATCTTCTATGGTTATTACTGGAACTATTTTCTTCGGGTCAATGGATTCATCCTCTATAATATCAACAGATTCATCTTGGTTATTACTGGATTTATTTTCTTCGGGTCAATGGATTCCTCCACTAAGATATCGGCGGATTTATCTTCAATATATGCTCTATATTTAATGGTGTAATCTTCAATATGGATTCATCTCAAATACTTCATCTGGCATTCATCTTCATATATTATTGTCTATGGCTTCATCCTAAATGACTTCACCTTATATGACGCCGCAACTCCGTCAACTTCTTTTGACATCATGGCTAAACACTCGGGGGCTCGATCATGACTTCGCCTCGAGTAACAACTGTGACACGGCGTCTAAGCAACAATCATGACATTACCCCAGCAGTGCTCGGGGGCTCGGCTATCTCTCCATCAAACAATTTGGTGGTATCCACTTTCACTAATTCGGTGGTTTCTACTTCGACTCGACTTTTTCGCTGCATTCGAAGACCTCATCGCGCATCGATTCCGTTGTGCCCAATAAGCTAAGTGTTCCTTTATTTCACATAAAGTTGATTATCATTTACTTTCGCCGCACCCGACACTTGGGGGCTGTGCGGCATATATTCACTTTACATATCATCGAATCTGAGCATCTGACACCGCATGCGAAAAAGAGAGTCAAGGGAAAGATAGAAAAAGTTTGTTTATTTGTGCAGGAGAAAGCAAAATTCAAAGTATATAAGAGAGAACCCGGCGAAATCATCTACAGGGAGAACTCGACGAAACTATCTTCAAGAAAAGAACAGGACCCGAAGAATTATCTTCAAGGAGGTCCCGAAAAATTATCTTCAAGGAGGTCCCGAAAAATTATCTTCAAGGAGGTCCTGAAAAATTATCTTCAAGGAGGTGTCGAAAAATTATCTTCAAAGAGGACCCGAAGAATTGTCCTCAGGGAGGACCCGAAGAATTGTCCTCAGGGAGGACCCGAAGAAATTTTCTTGAAGGAGGAACTCGACGAAATTTTCATCAAGGAGGAACCAAAAAAAAAAGGTGGACAAATCTTCGGGTCCATTGACTCGTCATATTGTTCCGAGCAAGAGCACCGGTGATGTACCCGATAATATAGAATAACCAATATATTCGGCTGTCTCATCAAGCCCGAGAGAAAAATAGAAGAACCCGCAAAATGGGTCATTGCATCAGCCGAACAAGGCACTTGACAAAATATTCTCAGAGCGCCAAAGTCGCGAATAATCTCTCGAATGCCGCAAAACTCTGCGAAGGTAAGACCCGGGATCCGTCCTGTGTGGCGTGGCATCGCCAAAGACTGCGCTCTGCTACTTTTTTCCACATCAACAGATGTGAAGAAATATCCCGGCGGACGCGCTGTGGACTCGATAACATGACTGGGACTCGACAGAATGGTAAGACCTTAAGCGGCACCTGTCGAGTTAACACCAGTATCCCGGGATCATGTCCAGGGACGTGATCTTGAAGTAGGTTTTTGCGGATTGCCACTAGAGCAGTTAACTAGTACCTGATCCGTCAGATGAACTAGCCCCAATTACCATTATCCCTGTACAATATAGATATGGATGTCAAATAAAAATAGCAACGGCCTGGAGTCGATAAAAAGAGGGGCTGCGCCCGAAATATAGTCAAGTTCTTTATCGAGTAGTGCAACTTGAGCCTATGCCTAGGTGCAAGCACCTGCCCATAGGCTCGGGGCTACTCTTATCGAGAGTATTGTTCACCCTCCCGATAAGATACAAGAAAGAGGAAAAATTGTGGTGTCGATTAAAAGCAAGTTGAGCCTACACCCAAGTGCAAACACTTGGCCGTAGCCTCGGGGCTACTCCCATCGGGAGCGCTGGTCGCGCACCCGATAGAAAAATAACTTCAACAGCATCTACGATAATCAAGCTTTGTAGACTCAACTCGATTCTACGATTCGAGTGGAGCCTACTCCCATCGGGAGCCCATGGATTTCATCAAGTCCTCCAGAAATATAGTTAAGTTCTTCATCGAGTAGTACAACTTGAGTCTATGCCCAAGTGCAAGCACTTGCCCATAGACTCGGGGGCTACTCCCTACGGGAGCGCTGCCGCGCACCCGATAATTTCAAGAATCGTCGACATCATCTACGCTACACATGATCTACGACATGGACCTCGCCTTGTATTTCTTCGACTTCGGAGATGGTTATGCTTGGAGTTTCTACGCAAGTCTTCGACTTCCCTATAAACTCGGGGCTACCGACATGGGCATACCCTTCGGGTACCCATTATTAGTATACCTGGCTCGGCCCAATATGGAGAAGACCAAATATGGAGAAGGCCCAACAAGGCAACTCGAAGAAGTAGTCGACTAGAACTCTTGTAAAACCCCAGGCTGGTTGCATATATAAAGCTAGCCAGGGCACCCGGAATAAAGGGGACAACAAATAGACACCATAGCTCCGCCTACGGCGGCACCCTGTAAACACATCTATGATCATATACTGGATTGCTAGCAGCATGTAGGGATCCTCCACCGAGGGGACCCGAAGCTGGGTAAAGCGTGTACCCAATCTCGCTCCCGGAATCTCCATCGTCGCTCTCTCCCAAAACCCAAGTCTACAATACGTAGGCATTGGCGAGGTGATCCCTCGTCACATGCCATGTACAATAGTATACATCCAGTAAAGAAGTCTATACTGACATAAAAAAAGACTACATTGGGGATGAGAGTCAATTGGGGCATCTACAATACATAAATCTTGCTCGTAGCTAATTTTGGCTAAGTGGGTTTTACTCACATTACACGTGCCACTTTCCTTGTCTGCAAAACAAGTTCCAATAAAGGAAGAGGAAAGAAGTGGACATTGTGGGCGAGATTGAACACCTTTTTTATGTGTTAAGCTGAGGCCTTGTTTAGCTGAGGATTTCGACTTAGGCCTAACAACTCAGCACACCCACAAATAAATTTCCTTGCGCGCACCACTGTCAGCAACAATAACAAAATTAGCACGCAAGATTAAGAACGAAGTGAATTTAAGTAACTTGGTTAGCTTTTCAAGCAATATATTCAGAGAAAGAGCACACATGTTCGGCTACAAATAATCGTAAGAGAAGAACAATAAATCTAAGGCACCCCACTTCATATGCAGAAGGGGCGCGACAACGCATGGATTCATACCTTGAGTCGACTCTGGCTCGTACAAGGGCGGCCGCGCCTCGAGGATGCCGGTGACTGCTTCTCGGTGGGCGGTGCGCCACGCCATGTAGAACATCTATCAAAAGAGGAGAGCCCGATGACGCTACCGACGCCTCAACCTTGATAGCATCGGCCTGTTGCTCCGCACCGAGATGCGCCACGTGCAAGATTTAGCGGATGCGCCAATTTTAGAGATATGTCATAATTGTTGTAACAAATTTCAACGTGATGATGATTTGATCCTGCACTCGGCCTTGAACATAAGTACTAGTACAGTCTCACAATTTTTTATCATTATACTTTGCGAGATTTAGCGGACGCGCCAAATTCAGAGATAGATCATGATCATGGTAAACAATTTTCAATGTAATGATGATTTGATGTTGCACTCGACCTTGAACATAAGTACTAGTACGGTCTCACAATTTTGTATCATTATACTTTGCAAGTTTTAGCGGATGCGCCCATTTTTAGAGGATCATGGTAACAAATTTTCAACGTGATGATGATTTGATGTTGCACTCAACCTTGAACAGAAGTACTACTACTGTCTTACAATTTCTTTATCATTATACTTTGCAAGATTTAGCGGATGTGCCAAATTCAGAGATAGATTAAGAACTTTACAAGTGGTTTTGGGTTTCAAACATGAAAATTTCAATAACCTCCCAAAACTTCATTTTACAGTGATTAAGAAGGATACATGCTTCCCTTTTCATTTCATGTTTTAAACTTGTTTAAATTATCTTGGTCAAACCTAGGATTTGACAAGATTCAAATGGGCATCAAAATTAAAAAAAAACAGAAAAATGAAAAACAAAAGCAAATAGTTTTCTTATGTCATATAGTAAGAATTAAAGTTGATAAACAAGGTCTAGACATAATCAAACCAGACAAATCATGTATATGTCTACCCTAACCCTAAACTCTGTCTTATGAAGTCAACCATGGAAATTTCAAGAACATCCCAAAAGCTTCATTTTAGAGTGACTAAGAAGGATAGAGACTTCCCATTTCATTTTAATGTTTTAAACTTGTTTAAATCTTGGTCAAACCTAGGATTTGACTAAGATTCAAATAAGTTAAAAACATGACAATGAAAAGGTAAGCATCGATCCTTCTTAGTCGCTCTAAAATGAAGCTTTTGGGAGGTTTTTGAAATTTCTATGTTTGAAACCCAAAACCACTTCTCTTCATGCTTGACTTCATAAGACAGAGTTTAGGGTTAGGGCTTAGGGGTAGATACATGATTTTTCTGGTTTGAATATGTCTAGACCTTGTTTATCAATTTGAATGCTTACTATATGACATATGAAGGCTATGTGCTTTGGTTTTTCATTCTTTCGAATTTTTTTCTGAATTTTTATGCCCATTTGAATCTTGGTCAAATCCCAGGTTTGACCAAGATTTAAACAAGTTTAAAACATGAAAATGAAAAGGTAATTAATCCTGGATCCTTCTTAATTAATCAGTAAGTCTAATTAAAATGAAGCTTTTGGGATGTTTTTGAAATTTAAATGTTTGAAACCCAAAACCACACTTCTCTTCATGCTTGACTTCATATATGAGATAGAGTTTAGGGTTAGGGGGTACATGATTTGTCTGGTTTGAATATGTCTAGACCTTGTTTATGAACTTGAATGGTTACTATATGACATAAGAAGACTATGTGCTTTGGTTTTTTATTTTTTATTTTATGCCCATTTGGATATTGGTCAAATCCTAGGTTTGACCAAGATTTAAACAAGTTTAAAACATGAAAATGAAAAGGTAAGCCTGGATCCTTCTTAGTCACTCTAAAATGAAGCTTTTGGGAGGATTTTCAAATTTCCGTGTTTCAAACCAAAAACCACTTGTCTTCATGCTTGACTTCATAAGACAGAGTTTATGGTTAGGGGTAGATACATGATTTGTATTATTTGAATATGTCTAGACCTTGTTTATCAACTTTTGAATGCTTACTATATATATGACATAAGAAGACTATGTGCTTTTGTTTTTCATTTTTCTGATCTTTCTAAATTTTATGCCCATTTGAATCTTGGTCAAATCCTAGGTTTTACAATGATTTTAATAAGTTTAAAATATGAAAATGAAAAGGTAAGCATGGATCCTTCTTAGTCACTATAAAATAAAGCTTTTGGGAGGTTTTTGAAATTTCCATGTTTGAAACCCAAAACCACTTCTCTTCATGCTTAACTACATAAGACAGAGTTTAGGGGTAGGGGTAGATACATGATTTTTCTTGTTTGAATATGTCTAGGCCTTGTTTATCAACTTTAATGCTTACTATATGACATAAGAAAACTATGTGCTTTGGTTTTCATTTTTCTGATTTTTTTGGAATTTTGATGCACATTTGAATCTTGTAAAATCCTAGGTTTGACCAAAATTTAAAAAAGTTTAAAACATGAAAATGAAAAGGGAAGCATGTATCCTTCTTAGTCACTCTAAAATGAAGTTTTTGGGAGGTTTTTGAAAATTCCATGTTTGAAACCCAAAACCATGCACTTCTCTTCATGCTTGACTTCATAGGACAGAGTTTAGGGGTTAGGGGGTAGATACATGATTTTTCTAGTTTGAATATGTCTAGACCTTGTTTATCAACGTTAATGTTTACTATATGACATAAGAAGACTATGTGCTTTGGTTTTTCATTTTTCTATTTTTTTATTTTATGCCCATTTGAGTCTTGGTCAAATCTAGGATTTAAACAAGTTTAGAACATGAAAATGAGAACGTAAGCCTTGATCCTTCTTAGTCACTCTAAAATGAAGCTTTTGGGATGTTCTTGAAATTTCCATGTTTGAAACCCAAAACGACTTCTCTTCATGATTTGTCTGGTTTGGATATATCTAGACCTTGTTTATCAACTTGAATGCTTACGATATGACACAAGAAGACTATGTGCTTTTGTTTTTCATTTTTCTGATTTTTTTAAATTTGTTCCCATTTGTATCTTGGACAAATCCTAGGTTTGACAATGATTTAAACAAGTTTAAATATGAAAATGCAAAGGTAAGCATGGATCCTTCTTAGTCACTATAAAATAAAGCTTTTGGGAGGTTTTTGAAATTTCCATGTTTGAAACCCAAAACCACTTCTCTTCATGCTTAACTACATAAGACAGAGTTTAGGGGTAGGGGTAGATACATGATTTTTCTTGTTTGAATATGTCTAGGCCTTGTTTATCAACTTTAATGCTTACTATATGACATAAGAAAACTATGTGCTTTGGTTTTCATTTTTCTGATTTTTTTGGAATTTTGATGCACATTTGAATCTTGTAAAATCCTAGGTTTGACCAAAATTTAAAAAAGTTTAAAACATGAAAATGAAAAGGGAAGCATGTATCCTTCTTAGTCACTCTAAAATGAAGTTTTTGGGAGGTTTTTGAAAATTCCATGTTTGAAACCCAAAACCATGCACTTCTCTTCATGCTTGACTTCATAGGACGGAGTTTAGGGGTTAGGGGGTAGATACATGATTTTTCTAGTTTGAATATGTCTAGACCTTGTTTATCAACGTTAATGTTTACTATATGACATAAGACGACTATGTGCTTTGGTTTTTCATTTTTCTATTTTTTTATTTTATGCCCATTTGAGTCTTGGTCAAATCTAGGATTTAAACAAGTTTAGAACATGAAAATGAGAACGTAAGCCTTGATCCTTCTTAGTCACTCTAAAATGAAGCTTTTGGGATGTTCTTGAAATTTCCATGTTTGAAACCCAAAACGACTTCTCTTCATGCTAGACTTCATAAGATCGACGGGGGTAGATACATGATTTGTCCGGTTTGGATATATCTAGACCTTGTTTATCAACTTGAATGCTTACGATATGACACAAGAAGACTATGTGCTTTTGTTTTTCATTTTTCTGATTTTTTTAAATTTGTGCCCATTTGTATCTTGGACAAATCCTAGGTTTGACAATGATTTAAACAAGTTTAAATATGAAAATGCAAAGGTAAGCATGGATCCTTCTTAGTCACTGTAAATGAAGCTTTTGGGAGGTTTTTGAATTTCCATGTTTGAAACCCAAAACCACTTCTCTTCATGCTTGACTTCATAAGACAGAGTTTAGGGGTTAGGGGTATAGATACATGATTTGTCTGGTTTGAATATGTATAGACCTTGTTTATCAACTTGAATGCTTACTATATGACATAATAAAATTATGTGCCTTGGTTTTTCATTTTTCTGATTTTTTTAAATTTTGATGCCCATTTGAATCTTGGTCAAATCCTAGGATTGACCAATATTTAAACAAGTTTAAAACATGAAAATGAAATGGGAAGCATGTATCCTTCTTAGTCACTCTAAAATGAAGTTTTTGGGAGGTTTTTGAAATTTCCATGTTTGAAACCCAAAACCACTTCTCTTCATGCTTGACTTCATAAGACATAGTTTAGGGGTTAGAGGGTAGATACATGATTTGTATGGTTTGAATATGTCTAGACCTTGTTTATCAACTGTAATGCTTACTATATGACATAACAAGACTATGTGCTTTGGTTTTTCATTTTTCTGTTTTTTTTTAATTTTCTGCCCATTTGAATCTTGGTCAAATCCTAGGTTTGACCAAGATTTAGACAAGTTTAACACGTGAAAACGAATAAGTAAGCTTGATAATCCCATTTGTTGACTCATTTAACTAGTTAATCCCATTTGTTGACTCTCTGTTGACCATCCACTTGAGGTAAAACTGAGTATATTGCACTAGCCAGTATTAGACTCGAGTACGCGTGTTGCGGTGCAGAAGTGGAAGCCGTGCAATTGTTGATGCGTAGACGCGGGTCGCGGTGCAAAAGTCGAAGACGTGCAATCGTGGACGCGTGTCGTGTTGCAGAAGCCCAAGACGTGCAGACGATCAATGGTGGACGCGTAGGACGCGGGTTGCATTAACCACCCCTCGCCTTTATAGACGCCTCCTCGCACTCTCTCTGTCACTCTCACTAGCTCATGGAACGCCTCCTCTCACGTCCCATCATCTTCTCCAAAGCGAAAAACCCTCTCCTCTCTCGCCGGCGAGATGTGCAAGGAGAATGCGAATCCCATCGTCCATGACGCCGTCGGCTCCAAGCGCGACGCCTCCCTCTTCGACACCGTCGCCTCAACGGTCGTCGCCGCCGCCGGTGGCGGTCGGATCCCGCCGGGATGGGACCCCTATGAGGAGGTGCCGTACATCTCGCCTCCGAACCCCTACGACACCTGCATGGACGACCCATGGAACGAGGTAACTATGGTTTGCTCCCTGTTTTGTTCCCCATTCCTCTTTGAACCCTATCTTTGCTAGTTCCCTAGTAACTATTAGTGCCGATCTGTAGATTTGGATGAGTATTGGGTTAATATTTACGCCGATTTTATTCCATTTTGCTTTCATCCCTTCTTGATTTCGTTTAAGATTTGGAGTTCGGTTAATTTGTGCAAGTAATAATGGGATCTCAATCAGTTAATTTATGGGATCCCAGTCAGTTATTTTATGCACAAATCAAAAGATATCAATCGTTTAATTTTGCAAATATTCTGGAATCTGTTCAAATTCAGATCTGGAATCTATTTCTTTGCCTATGATAATCGTTGGGCACAAATTTTTACAGGGTGGGTTCAGCGAACCATTGCTGTGCACAATTCTGGTGTGCGTGAGCTTTGGTTCGTTAACACCATCCCTGTAGACATATAATCGTGTCCACTCTAACTGAGGCTGGCTCTATTTTTTCCTTACTTTTTTTATCATGCACGTTAGTCATCGTTGCATCTCATTCACTAATAATTCCCGTTTGATATGGATCAGCTCTCTGGCAGCGACGTCGGCAGCGATGACGAGCACCATGACATCAAGACTCGCCAGGTGCTGCGGAGGCTGCACGTCGGCCAGTACGTCTCCTACTTCGCCAAGGGTGTCTACAGGTGCCCCTTCTGCACTAGGAGGCTCGGCGGCACTGACTGCAACTGCCTCCTCACGCATGCCGAAAACATTGGCAACACCAACCCCAAGGTCGGCGCGTCGGTGAACCCCCACTCCTTCCGCGCCAAGCACATGGCGCTCGGCATGCACCTCCGCAGCATCCAGCGGGTGGAGATCTCCGCCGGGCGCATGCCTCCGCTCAAGCCCAAGGCTCCCAAGGGGAGCAACAAGTGGAGGCAGAGGCAGATGGGGTAGGCGGAGTCGTGGACGTGTGCTGCTGCTGCAAAACAACTTCTTTTTTGTTGTTAGCTAGGGATCCCTTGTTGTTATGTTGTTAGTATGATGGTGTTGTGAAGAACCTCGAATCTGTTACTATGTTGGCTGCTGTGTATGCAGCTTATTATCTAGGGAGGGATCCCTATTATCTATCCCTATTCTACTATATTTTGTTGGCCCTACTTTGTTTTCTCGATTTACTATCACTGTGAATTTGTCGTACATTACCCTGGAGATTTGCTTGTAGATTTAACTACATACATATGGACCAGAGGGAGTACTAGATTTTCTGCCATATTGGGCAAACAACGAGGGCCAAAAGGCACAAATAATTGAAGAAAGACAGAAATGCAAGCTTCTCTAGATTTGATACTAATTTGGTTAAAAAAGACAAAGAGACAGAGGGGCAAAAGGTGCTCTTAAAAATGTCAATTCGCGCCGAGAGAGACAGAACCCAGCTCCTGCTCACGTACAACCAAACGCGGTCTCGTCCTGTCCCACGCGGTCCCTTTCTACTAGCCCCACACATCAGCACGGAACGGTCAACTAAACTGGAATCCTCCCATGTGAGCTCCTTCTGCGGGTTACAAATAAGGGCTTGGCAAAAACTGAGGAAAAACATAAGGCAATCTTATTGACTAATATAGCTGCTTAATTAATAAAAGAATTAGCTACAACGTGCTCAGTTTGCCCATTTATTAAGGTATAAGACTGGCAGGAGAGAAAGTAATCGCTAGTTTCCTCATTTTTCCCCTGCATGCTCGCACGATTAAAGCACCTTCCGCACGCGCTGGACTCCTCGTTTCCTTAAACCTCCTCGTTTCTCGGGATAGACCAACAGTTTTTCAGGATCGTGGGTCAATGTGGCCCTCATGCTCCTAGTCCTGTTTAAAGTTCAGAGCGAGGGAGTAAATTAAACATGGCATCTTGTGCATGAAGCTTGACAGATCGATCAGGTTGGCTAGAATGGCAATACAATGCTGCTCATTAGGCAAATGCATGCCATGTACGATAGTATACATCCAGTAAAGAAGGCTATACTGACATAAAAAAAGACTACATTGGGGATGAGAGTCAATTGGGGCATCTATAATACATAAAATCTTGCTCGTAGCTGATTTTGGCTAAGAGGGTTTTACTCACATTACACGTGCCACTTTCCTTGTCTGCAAAACAAGTTCCAATAAAGGAAGAGGAAAGAAGAGGCAATTGTGGGCGAGATTGAACACCTTTTTTTATGTGTTAAGCTGAGGCTTCGTTTAGATGAGGATTTCGACTTAGGCCTAACAGCTCAACACACCCACAAATAAATCTCATTGCGCGCACCACCGTCAGCAAAAATAACAAAATTATCACGCAAGATTAAGAACAAAGTGAATTTAAGTAACTTGGTTAGCTTTTCAAGCAATATATTCAGAGAAAGAGCACACATGTTCAGCTCGAAATAATTGTAAGAGAAGAACAATAAATCTAAGGCACCCCACTTCATCGGTAGAAGGGCGCGACAACGCATGGATTCATACCTTGAGTCGACGCTGGCTCGTAGAAGGGCGGCCGCGCCTCGAGGATGCCGGCGACGTCTCCACCTCGGTCTCACATGTGTCTTCTTCTCGGCAGGCGGTGCGCCGCGCTATGTAGAAGATATATCAAGAGAAGAGAGCCCGATGACGCTACCGACGCCTCAACCTTGATATCACCGACCTGTTGCTCCGCACCGAGATGCGCCACGTGCAAGATTTAGCGGATGCGCCAATTTTAGAGATATGGCATGATCGTTGTAACAAATTTCAACGTGATGATGATTTGATCCTGCACTCGGCCTTGAACATAAGTACTAGTACAGTCTCACAATTTTTTTATCATTATACTTTGCGAGATTTAGTGGATGCGCCAAATTCAGAGATAGATCATGATCATGGTAACACAATATTCAATGTAATGATGATTTGATGTTGCACTCGACCTTGAACACAAGTACTAGTACGGTCTCACAATTTTATATCATTATACTTTGCAAGTTTTAGCGGATGCGCCCATTTTCAGAGATAGATCATGATCATGGTAACAAATTTTCAACGTGATGATGATTTGATGTTGCATTCGGCCTTGAACTGAAATACTAGTACGGTCTCACAATTTTTTATCATTATAATTTGCAAGATCTAGCGGATGAGCCAATTTCAGAGATAGATGATGATCATGGTAGTGACCGGTATTTAATGCGATGATGATTTGATTTTGCACTCGGCCTTGAACAGAGGTACTAGTACGGTCTCACAATTTTTTATCATTATAGTTGGACCTTAGCCAAATTCAAAATCTCATAGCGGCAAAACTTCCCGCCCACAGAATACAAAAATTTCACACGCTTCCAAATTCCCATTCTACCCCTGTGGAGATGACAGCAAAGTTGGTTGGTGGGGGGGTCTGCCCGTCATTTTTTCGATCACCACCTCCCTAGCCCGGAAACCCTCGCAAAAAAATTCATTTCCCTCAGACCATCCACCGGAACTTCCCAAGTCCCTCTCTCTCCCACCTCCACGACCACCGCACCGGAACATCCCCGCCGGACTTCCCTAGCCTACCCGAGGCCTCGCGATCATCGTCATCCGGCTGCCTGCCGGAGCCGCTTCATCGACGCCGTCATCAACCGGACCGGATCATCCCCGCCGAACCTCGAAACCATATGCTCATCCAGCTGTCTACCGCAGTCGCTTCAGCTGCAGTATCGTCCACCCCACCGGAGCTGCTTCGCCGGGTCCGTCGTCCACCGCATCGGATCTTGCTCACCGACACCACTGTGCATGAACCGAATCTGCTTCACCGTCACCGTGCATGATCTAAACTCTTCTACTGTCGCTTTTCTATTGCTTGCCTGCAAGGTCTTGTTTAATCTTGCGGGAACCTGTTTGTGCTAACGACGCGCCGTTACGTTTTTGCAGATGAGATGAGTAACCATGAAGTGTAATGGCCGTCTCTCCAACCCCAAGTAGCACATGTAGCATACTTCATCACCGGATCTATCAACCCCAGGAAGATCTGCTGTGACTCCCACAGAGTGCTTCGCCTAATGTAAGTCCCTTGTTTTAGCGCCATGTTCTGGGTTCAGATGCTTGTTTGTCTGAAGCTCTTTTAGTTCATCCCTAGCTATGACCGTAACACCTTTCTATTTTCTAGTTCATTGCTAACTTTAAGCGATTGAACTTTGGTATGCATTCCCCGCTTTCTGTAGATGTAGCCATCATAACTTCTATCTTGCTCAGTCGTTGTTAAAAAAATTATAGGCTGCTACTATTTTGTTCATGCCAATATTGTTCTCCCTGAACATGTTGGTTTGCATTCCCTGTACTACAGGTGATGCCATTGTTATTTTTATCTAATTCGTCGTAAGCTAACAAAGTAACTGCCTGCTATTAGTTCTTGCATGCTATCGCTCTGCCATCCTGCAGTACAAATTTATTTGAACTCGTCACAGCAGCTACTTCCGTCATAATTTTGTCTGCCATCTGATTCTTCGAAAGCTGCAATATTAACTTGTTTCTCTTAATTGGCATGGCGCTCACATATAGAATGGTGAACATATTGGTGTGCATTCCCTCTTCTACAAGTTCACGGGTGATCCCACTATATTCCGTTTCTGGTCCATCCTAAGCCGTAGCATTAACTATCGTCTATGTGTTGCTCATTACAACTTTATATCCCGAAACAAATTGATTTGTTTCCCTTATCTACAAGTTTAGGAGTGATACCATTATAACTCCTATCTGTTTTAGTCCTAGCTATTATAGTAACATCCTGCTATTATTTAGTTCATGGCCAATTTTAAGTAATTGCACATGTTGGTTCGCATTCCCTGCTCTATAGCTTTTCGCATCGTAACTTCTATATTTGGTTTACATTCCTCGCTTCGTATATCTAGCCATCATAACTTTATCTTGCTCGATCGTTGTTACAAAAATTATGGCCTGCTACTATGTTGTTTGTGCCAATTTTTTGCTCCATGAACATGTTGGCTTGCATTCCCTGTACTACGAGTGATGCCATTGTTTTGTATCTAGTTCATTGTAAGCTAACAAAGTAAGGACTTAGTTTGGCATGCTATCACTCTGCTATCTAGCCTGTTGTACAAATAAACTTGTCATACTACTAGATAATAATTTTGTGTGCCATCTTGTTCTTCAAAAGCTGCATTATTGACTTGTTTCTCTGACTTGGCATGACGCTCACGTATGGAATGCTGAACATATTGGTTTGCATTCCCTCTTATACAAATTCACAGGTGATCCCACTATATTCTGTATCTGGTCCATCCTAAGCTCCAGCATTAACTATCCTCTATCTAATGCTCATTACAAGTTTATATCCCCTTCACTATAAGTTCAGGAGTATTATTTAGTTCACGGCCAATATGAAGTAATTGCACTTGGCACATGTTGGTTCACATTCCCTTCTCTTTAGCTTTTTCCATCGTAACTTCTATTTTTGGTTTACATTCCCTGCTCTGTAGATGTAGCCATCATAACTTCATCTTGCTCAGTCGTTGTTACAAATTTTATAGCCCGCTACTATGTTGTTCATGCCAATTTTATACTCCCTGAACATGTTGGTTTGCATGGGACTCGACAGTAGTAAGTCTGTTGTTTCATTCTAACATGCTCTGTTATATTGGCTGTTGGTATGCGACATGCACTCTTTGTTTGCTTATTGTGCGCATTACAATGATCTTGTTATAACGACGAAATGATGAGTTCCAAATTCTTTGGCAAACAATATTGTAGTGTCTTTGCCTTTCCATTGTTGCTGTCTTAACTTGTAATGTCTTTATTTCAGATATAGGTGCTGAATGGACAACTTAAAAGATTGCTAGATCGCTTCATTGTATTGCTAGGTTTAATTACCATTCAATTTCTCTGGGTTCTGTAATATTTTTTCAAAGCCTTGCAGCTGATGTAATATTTAGTTAGTTTTTATAGTTCTTTCGCGCATTTTTTCTATGGTGCTTGTGGAAAGTGAGGCTATCCGACGTAAATCATGTGCTGCGTAAATATTCTCGACATCTAAATCACAAATTCCCATCCCTTAAACGGCCCAATTAAGCGAAATCACATATGTGCCGGCCCGCAAAATCCTAAAGCGCCTATTATGCCGGCATATAAACAGCAACTAAACGGGCTGGCCCACTAACTTATTGGGCCAGCCCACTTGATTTACGGTGGACCCCACACTCTATTTGGGCCGGCCCACTTGCTTTAAGGTGGACCCCACACACTATTGGTCCGGCCCTGTAACAGAAAAGTGGGCCCCACAAGCTTATTGGGCCGGCCCGCTAACTCGTCGGGCCAGCCCACCTGATTTACCATGGACCCCCCATGCTAATTGGGCCGGCCCACTTACTTGGTGGGCCAGCCCAATTGCTTTTGTGGTGGACCCCACATACTAAATGGGCCGGCCCTTTAACAGGAAAGTGGGACCCACCTGTGTTTTTGGCCCGGCCCACTATCTTGTTGGGCCGGCCCACTTGCTATAAGGTGGACCCCACATACTAAATGGGCCGGCCCTTTAACAGGAAAGTGGCACCCACCTTTGTTTTTGGCCCGGCCCACTTACTTGTTGGGCCAGCCCACTTGCTATATGGTGGACGCATACTAAATGGGCCTACCCTTTAACATGAAAGTGGGACCCACCTGTGTTTTTGGCCCGGCCCACTATATTGTTGGGCCGACCCACTTGCTATATGGTGGACCCCACATACTAAATGGGTCGGCCCTTTAACAGGAAAGTGGGACCCACCTGTGTTTTTGGCCCGGCCCACTGGCTTGTTGGGCCAGCCCATTTGATCTATTGTGGACCCCACGTACTAAATGGGCCGGCCCGATAGCAGGATAGTGGGCCCCACATGCTAATTGGGCAGCCCAATAACTTCTTGGGCCGGCCCACTTGCTTTAAGGTGGACCCCACTTGTTAAATGGGCCGGCCCGATAACAGGAAAGTGGGTCCCACATGTCTTGTGGGCCGGCCCTTTGGCATGTTGACTGGTCAAACGAGTGCATTCGGCCCAGCCCACATGCTTAGTGGGCCGGCCCATTAAAGTTTTGACCAGTCAACGTTAGAGGTTAGGCCCGGCCCACGTAACTAATGGACCAGCCCGGCTATATAGTTGACTGGTCAAACTAAATCAGCTGGCCCGGCCCGCAAACTTAATGGGCCGGCCCGCTTAAGACGTGGCAGGCCTCGTGTGGGCCTACCATCTACCACGAGGTTTCAGCCGGTTAACGCCGTTAACTGCCAGTTAACGGCGTCTGCCACGTGTCAGTTTGCATGACGTCAGCAGTCAACGGGCTCCCGGAAACACTTCTGCAACGGTCCGATTTTCCGTGGCGGAAGGGCGCCCAAGCGCGACGGACCGAAAAAATCGTCGTAGGACTTTGCCTAACGCAGTTTCGACAACAGAACCCATATCGTCGGGTTAGGCCCACAGGCGACGAAAAATGGCCCTTAGCGGACGATTTTGGGACGTTGTCTATCAGAACTTTTCTTGTAGTGCTTTATGTTGAGAATCTTGAAGTTGCGCTTGTGTTGCCTTTCTATGCTTGTTGCATTATACTTACATGACTTGTTTATTTACAAGACTCCTTTTCATAGGAAGTGGTTTAGACTTAAAAGTGTCTCATACTTGCTTTTTGATGCTCTCTTTGCTTCAACCTTCATCCTTATGTGAGCATCATTAAAATTAATGAGCCCATCTTAATGGCTATAAAGAAAGCACTTCTTGGGAGATAACCCATGTTTTATTTTGCTACTGTTATGTTGTGTCTTGGAAGTTGTTACTACAGTAGCAACCTCTCCTTATCTTTATTTTATTGCATTGTTGTGCCAAGTAAAGTCTTTGATAGTAAGGTTGATACTAGATTTGGATTTCTGCGCAGAAACAGATTTCTAGCTGTCACGAATTTGAGTAGATCTCTCTTTAGGAAACTCAGAAAAATCTGCGAAAATTCATGAGTGATCCTCAGATATGTACGCAACTTTCATTCAATTTTAGCTTCTTCATTTGAGCACGTTAAGTGCCTCTAAAAAATTCGTCTTTACGGACTGTTCTGTTTTGACAGATTCTGCCTTTTATTTCAGATTGCCTCTTTTATTGTGTTGAATGGATTTCTTTGCTCCATTAACTTTCAATAGCTTTGAGTAATGTACAGAAGTGTTAGGAATGATTGTGTCCTCTCTGAACATGTGAATTTTTGATTATGCACTAACCCTGTAATGAGTTTGTTGTGAGTTTGGTGTGGAGGAAGTTTTCAAGGATCAAGAGAGGAGGATGATATAATATGATCAAGAAGATTGAAAAGTCTAAGCTTGGGGATGCCCCCGTGGTTCATCCCTGCATATTTCAAGAAGACTCAAGCATCTAAGCTTGGGGATGCCCAAGGCATCCCCTTCTTCATCGACAACTTATCAGGTCACCTCTAGTGAAACTATATTTTTATTCCGTCACATCTTATGTGCTTTTATTTTTGTTTGTGTTTGAATAAATTCGGATCCTAGCATCCTTGTATGGGAGAAAGACACGCTCCGCTGTTTCATATGAACATTGGTGTTCTTAGCTTTACTTTTAATGTTCATGGCGAAGGTTGAAAACCGCTTCGTTCATTGCTATTTGGTTGGAAACAGAAAATGCTCCATGTGGTAATTGGTATATGGTCTTGAATAATTTGATACTTGGAAATTGATTTGAGCTCTCAAATAGATCATGTTTAAGCCCTTGCATCATGTAGTTTAAACCTATTAGTGGAGAACTACCATAGAGCTTGTTGAAATTTGGTTTGCATGATTGGTCTCTCTAAAAGTCTAGATATTTTCTGGTAAAAGTGTTTGAACAACAAGGAGACAGTGTAGAGTCTTATAATGCTTGCAATATGTTCTTACGTAAGTTTTGCTGTACCGGTTCATACTTGTGTTTGCTTCAAACAACCTTGCTAGCCAAAGCCTTGTACTGAGATGGAATACTTCTCGTGCATCCAAAACCTTGAGCCAAAACTAATGCCATTTGAGTCCACCATAACTACCTACTACGTGGTATTTCTCTGCCATTCCAAGTAAATTGCTTGCGTGCTACCTTTAAAATTTCATTCCTTGTCTTTGCAATACATAGCTCATGGGAAAATAGCTTAAAAACTATTGTGGTATTGAATATGTTGCTTATGTATCTTATTTCTTATAAGTTGCTTGTTGAGCGGTAACCATGTTTCTGGGGACGCCATCAACCGTTACACCTTTGTTGAATATCATGTGAGATGCTATGCATGTTCGTCTTGTCTGAAGTAAGGGTGATTTATCATGATTAAATGGTTTGAGTATGCATATTGTTAGAGAAGAACATTGGGCCGCCAAACAAAGCCATGTATCATGGTGGAAGTTTCAGTTTGGACATTAATCCTCAATCTCTTATGAGAATATTATCTGTTGTTCAATGCTTAAGCATTAAAGAGGAGTCCATTATCTGTTTTCTATGTTTTCCCGGTACGGATGTCCTCAAGTTGAGATCTATCAAAAACGAGAAATCAAATGCGATCTATCTCCTTGGACCTTTGTACAGGTGACATAGAGGTACCCCTTTGTGACACTTGGTTGAAACATATGTAATGCAATGACAATCCATGGAAATCCGAGCTAATTAGGACAAGGTGTGAGCACTATTGGTATTCGATGCATGAGGCTTGCAACTTATAGGATGTTTTATGCATAACACATATGAATTATTACTACCGTTGACAAAATTGTTTCCATGTTTCCAAAATAAAAAGCTCTAGCACAAGAGTAATCCCCGCTTCCTCTCGCGAAGGGCCTTTCTTTTACATTATGTTGAGTCAGTTTACCTACTTCTTTCTATCTTAGAAGCAAACACTTGTGTCAACTGTGTGCATTGATCCTTACATACTTGCTTATTTGCATTCATCATATTACTTTGTATTGACAATTATCCATGAGATATACATGTTGAAGTTGAAAGCAACTACTGAAACTTATATCTTCCTTTGTGTTTCTTCAAAACCTTCTATTAAGAATCTATTGGTTTATGAGTTAACTCTTATGCAAGACTTATTGATGTTTGTATTGAAAATACTATTCATGAAAATTCTTTGCTATATGATTCAGTTGTTTAGTCATTATCTATTTGTTAGCAAACATTAGACCATTGCTTTGAATCACTTCATTCATCTCATATGCTTTACAATGGTATTGATCAAGATTATGTTGGTAGCATGTCACTTCAGAAATTATTCTTTTTATCGTTTACCTACTCGAGGGCGAGTAGGAACTAAGCTTGGGGATGCTTGATACGTCTCAAACGTATCTATAATTTCTTATGTTCCATGCTAGTTTTATGACAATACCTACATGTTTTATCCATACTTTATATCGTTTTGATGCATTTTCCGGAACTAACCTATTAACAAGATGTCGAGGTGCCGGTTCTCGTTTTCTCGTCGTTTTTGGTTCCGGAAAAGCTGTTCGGGCAATATTCTCGGAATTCGACGAAACAAAAGCCAAACCTCTTATTTTACCGAGACGGACCCAGAACACCGAAGGAGAGACGGAGAGGGGCCAAGGGGGCCCCACACCACTTGGCGGCGCGACCAAGAGGGGGGCGCACCCAGCCATGGGGTGGGCCCCCCAGGCACCCCCTCGCGCCGCCCCTTCGTCTATATATTCCTCGCGACGTGAAAACCCTACATCAATCAATCATACTCCAGAAAGACTCCAGGGGCGCCGCCGCCATCGCGAAACTCCGTTTCGGGGGGCAGAAGTCTCTGTTCCGACACGCCTCGGGGACGGGGAATTGCCCCCGAAGTCATCTCCATCGACACCACCGCCATCTTCATCGCCGTTGCTGTCTCCCATGATGAGGAGGGAGTAGTTCTCCCCCGAGGCTGAGGGCCCTACCGGTAGCTATGTGGTTCATCTCTCTCTCCCATGGTGTGATCTTTATGTGATCATGAGCTTTGTATCACTATTAATCTATGTGCTACTCTAGTGATGTTATTAAAGTAGTCTATCCCTCCTTCATGATGTAAAGTTGACAGTGTGTGCATCATGTAGTACTTGGCGTAGGTTATGATTGTAATCTCTTATATATTATGAAGTTAACTATTACTATGATAGTATTGATGTGATCTATTCCCCCTTTCATAGCTATTGGTGACAGTGTGTATGCTATGTTAGTACTCGGTCTAAATTGCAACGGTCTATTATGCACTCTAGAGGTTACTTTAATATGAACTCCGTACGTTGTGGAGCTTGTTTACTCCGGCTTGAGGTGTGCTTTTATAGCCCTACACAATGAATGGTGTTTGTTATCCAACAAGAGAGTGTTTGAAGTAGCACAAGTGAAGAGAAGTTATTTATTTACGTGATTATTGTTGAGAGTGTCCACTAGTGAAAGTATGATCCCTAGGCCTTGTTTCTAAGCATTGAAACACCGTTTCCAACAAGTTCTGCTACATGTTCGCTTGCTGCCATTTTTATTCCAGATTGCAATTACTAGTTATAATCATCCATATTACTTGTATTTCACTATCTCTTCGCCGAATTAGTGCACCTATACATCTGATAAGTGTATTAGGTGTGTTGGGGACACAAGAGACTTCTTGTATCTTAATTGCAGGGTTGCTTGAGAGGGATATCTTTGACCTCTACCTCCCTGAGTTCGATAAACCTTGGGTGATTCACTTAAGGGAAACTTGCTGCTGTTCTACAAACCTCTGCTCTTGGAGGCCCAACACTGTCTACAGGAATAGAAGCGTGTGTAGACATCACGCACTGACAAACCCTGCACAACAGTCAACATCACCCGAAAAAGGGGAGACACCATAAATAATAGCGGCCCCGTTACAGCTCTCCCTTCTTCCCCCTCCGTGTGATCCCTCTTCCTCCGAGTTTCACTGTACGGGCAAACACACATGTGATGCATAGTAATAATAAAAAATAATAAAAATCGGCCTATGAATCTATGATTAAATAGGTTAAACTAGTGTTTTTCCCAGTACTACAGATCGAGTTCAAAAAAATCGAACTACGGCGTTCGATTTTGTCCTAGTAATATAAAATTAAATAAGTTGAAATAGTATTCCTCTAAAAAAATCATTTTGGTATGCATTGTTTGGTACTTTTCATAGCTAGAGTGCTTACTCCCTCCGTTAGGGATTATAATGCCATCACGCATCCCTAGATCATCAATTTAATTACGACACAATAATTATATCATTACAAACTAAATCATTGGAACTTTTTAATTGCATATTTTGTGTAAGGGGAGACACCATAAATAATAGCAGCCCCGTTACAGCTCTCCCTAACGGATGTGTAGTACATCACAAATTTTTGGCTTCTTCCTTTGCTTTGCCATTTTACGATTTTTTTGAACCATCTTTGACTTGATTTCAAATATAGGTCAAACTATTAGTGTCTGCTATGTGTTCTACTTGGATGCAGCGCACGCGCATGTTTGGCCATTAATTGTTTTTGGCTTCCACGCATCTTTGGGGGCATGTCCATGTATTTACCTTTTTTTGAATTGTATTTCATGTACCCTTCTTCCTAATTAAATTTGAAATAAAACTGAGGGGACGAGTTTGTTCCTTTTGGATGCATCGCTCGTATTTGCAAGGTTTTTGGGGGTCCCGCGAATTCAGGGTAGCATCATGCCCCCCTTCCAACGCTAATACAAACAGAGTTCAACATAACCTAATTAAGCAAGTTTCAACACAAACAGTTCAACAACCCCTAATTAAGCTAATAGGTTCACCACAAACGCTACTGAGCAGCAAACATAAACATAGTTCAACAATATATGCTTCTTTTGAAGCAGTAGCAGAGACAGACATGCACAAGAGTTATTTAACATCTTCTTCCTGTCGCCTCCTTTCGGTCCCGCTTCTTCTGCTTCTTGCTGCCCATACCTTTAACCTTTGATGGATTTGGTTTGGGAGGAGGCACACGACCGGTCTCGATAGGTTGGTTCAATTTCTTCCTTATGATAGCCCATAGACCATGTGGTTGGCTATGAAGCCGGATCAGATAACAGTTTCCCCAACATTGACACAGCCGGACCCAAAGCCTTCGGCATGTTGCAGGACGTTTTGAAAGTCAACCTTTATGCTCCTTGTGCAGAAGGGGCAGCTGTTCCTGGCACCAGTCGAGGGTTCACTCCAATACTTGTCGAACTTTCCCACCTTAAGCTTGTTGAGAGTGGTCCTGGCCTTCCTATGGCGCGACTCGACATCGCTGTCAACATCATCAGTAGCAACCTGATACATGCCAAATAAATAGGTGAAGAAAATATGTAGCAGTTGCAACTAATACTGAATATGAATGCTAAAAAGATTCTGACGCTAATTCAAAACCCTATAGAATAAAAAACAACAAGGGAGAGACCATAGCGCAAATCATTCTAGGGCTATGTTGAATAAGGGAGAGAGGTGAATCGGAACATACTTCCTCCTCGGCATCGACGATATTCTCGTCGAAGGTCGTAGGTGATAACGCGTGAAGCACACGTCCGTTGGGAACCCCAAGAGGAAGGTGTGATGCGTACAGCAGCAAGTTTTCCCTCAGTAAGAAACCAAGGTTATCGAACCAGTAGGAGTCAAGGGCCACTTGAAGGTTGTTGGTGACGGAGTGTAGTGCGGCGCAACACCGGGGATTCCGGCGCCAACGTGGAACCCGCACAACACAATCAAAATACTTTGCCCCAACTTAACAGATGAGGTTGTCAATCTCACCGGCTTGCTGTAAACAAAGGATTAAATGTATGGTGTGGAAAATGATGTTTGTTTGCGAAGAACAGTAGAGAACAGAGTTTGCAGTAGATTGTATTTCAGATGTAAAAGAATGGACCGGAGTCCACCGTTCACTAGTGGTGTCTCTCCAATAAGAAATAGCATGTTGGGTGAACAAATTACATTTGGGCAATTGACAAATAGAGAGGGCATAACAATGCACATACATATCACGATGACTACTATGAGATTTAATCAGGGCATTACGACAAAGTACATAGACCGCTATCCAACATGCATCTATGCCTAAAAAGTCCACCTTCGGGTTAGCATCCGCACCCTTCCAAGTATTAAGTTGCAAACAACAGACAATTGCATTAAGTATGGTGCGTAATGTAATCAACACAAATATCCTTAGACAAAGCATTGATGTTTTAACCCCGGTGGCAACAAGACATCCACAACCTTAGAACTTTCTCGTCATCGTCCTGCATTCAATGGAGACATGAACCCACTATCGAGCATAAATACTCCCTCTTGGAGTCACAAGTATCAACTTGGCCGAGCCTCTACTAGCAACGGAGAGCATGCAAGAACATAAACAACACATATATGATAGATTGATAATCAACTTGACATAGTATTCCATATTCATCGGATCCCAACAAACACAACATGTAGCATTACAAATAGATGATCTTGATCATGATAGGTAGCTCACAAGATCTAACATGATAGCACAAGAGGAGAAGACAACCATCTAGCTACTGCTATGGACCCATAGTCCAAGGATGAACTACTCACACATCAGTCCGGAGGCGATCATGGTGATGTAGAGTCCTCCGGGAGATGATTCCCCTCTCCGGCGAGGTGCCGGAGGCGATCTCCTGAATCCCCGAGATGGGATTGGCGGCGGCGGCGTCTCTGGAACTATTTCCGTATCGTGGCTCTCGGTAATAGGGTTTTCGCGACGGAGAGTTTAAGTAGGCGGAAGGGCAGAGTCGGAGGGCTGACGAGGGCCCCACACCATAGGCTGGCACGGACCCCATCCAGGCCGCGCCGCCCTTTGGTTTGGCCGCCTCGTGGCCCCACTTCGTATGCTCTTCGGCCTTCTGGAAGCTCCGTGGAAAAATAAGACCCTGGGCGTTGATTCCGTCCAATTCCGAGAATATTTCCTTTGTAGGATTTCTGAAACCAAAAACAGCAGAAAACAGGAACTGGCGCTTCGGCATCTTGTCAATAGGTTAGTGCCGGAAAATGCATAATAATGATGTAAAGTATGTATAAAACATGTGAGTATTGTCATAGAAGTAGCATGGAACATAAGAAATTATAGATACGTTTGAGACGTATCAAGCATCCCCAAGCTTAGTTCCTACTCGCCCTCGACCTCGAGTAGGTAAACGATAACAAGGATAATTTCTGAAGTGACATGCTATCATAATCTTGATCAATACTATTGTAAAGCATATGAGATGAATGAAGTGATTCGAAGCAATGGTAAAGACAATGACTAAACAAGCTGAATCATATAGGAAAGACTTTTCATGAATAGTACTTTCAAGACAAGCATCAATAAGACTTGCATAGGAGTTAACTCATAAAGCAATAAATTCTTAGTAGAAAGTTTTGAAGCAACACAAAGGAAGATATAAGTTTCAGCAATTGCTTTCAACTTCAACATGTTTATCTCATGGATATATCTCATGGATAATTGTCAACACAAAGTAATATGATGAATGCAAATAACCAAGTATGTAGGAATCAATGCACACAGTTGACACAAGTGTTTGCTTCTAAGATAGAAAGAAGTAGGTGAACTGACTCAACATAAAGTAGAAGAATGGACCCTTCACGGAGGGAAGCATGGATTACTATTTTTGTGCTAGAGCTTTTCATTTTGAAAACATAGAAACAATTTTGTCAACGGTAGTAATAATTCATATGTGTTATGCATAAGACATCCTATAAGTTGCAAGCCTCATGCATAGAATACCAATAGTGCTCACACCTTGTCCTAATTAGCTTGGATTTACATGGATTATCATTGCATAACATATGTTTCAACCAAGTGTCACAAAGGGGTACCTCTATGTCGCCTGTACAAATGTCCAAGGAGATAGATCGCATTTGATTTCTTGTTTTTGATAGATCCCAACTTAGGACATCCATACCGGGACAACATAGAAAACAGATAATGGACTCCTCTTTAATGCATAAGCATTCAACAACAGATAATATTCTCATAAGAGATTGAGGATTAATGTCCAAAGCTGAAACTTCCACCATGATACATGGCTTTGGTTGGCGGCCCAATGTTCTTCTCTAACAATATGCATACTCAAACCATTTGATCATGATAAATCACCCTTACTTCGGACAAGACGAACATGCATAGCAACTCACATGATATTCAACAAAGGTGTAATAGTTGATGGCGTCCCCGAAACATGGTTACCGCTCAACAAGCAACTTATAAGAAATAAGATACATAAGCTACATATTCTTTACCACAATAGTTTTTAAGGCTATTTTCCCATGAGCTATATATTGCAAAGACAAGGAATGAAATTTTAAAGGTAGCACGCAAGCAATTTACTTTGGAATGGCAGAGAAATACCACATAGTAGGTAGGTATGGTGGACACAAATGGCATAGGTTTTGGCTCAAGGATTTGGATGCACGAGAAGTATTCCCTCTCAATACAAGGCTTTGGCTAGCAAGGTTGTTTGAAACAAACACAAGTATGAACCGGTACAGCAAAACTTACATAAGAACATATTGCAAGCATTATAAGACTCTACACTGTCTTCCTTGTTGTTCAAACACCTCACCAGAAAATATCTAGACTCTAGAGAGACCAATCATGCAAACCAAATTTCAATAAGCTCTATGGTAGTTCTTCATTAATAGGTGCAAAGTACATGATGAAAGAGCTTAAACATGATCTACTTGAGCACAACAATTGCCAAGTATCAAATTATTCAAGAAAATATACCAATTACCACATGAAGCATTTTCTGTTTCCAACCATATAACAACGAACGAAGCAGTTTCAACCTTCGCCATGAACATTAAAAGTAAAGCTAAGAACACCAGTGTTCATATGAACGAGCGGAGCGTGTCTCTCTCCCACACAAAGAATGCTAGGATCCGATTTTATTCAAACAAAAACAAAAACAAAAAAAAACATACAGACGCTCCAAGTAAAGCACATAAGATGTGATGGAATAAAAATATAGTTTCACTAGAGGTGACCTGATAAGTTGTCGATGAAGAAGGGGATGCCTTGGGCATCCCCAAGCTTAAATGCTTGAGTCTTCTCTAAATATGCAGGGATGAACCACGGGGGCATCCCCAAGCTTAGAGTTTTCACTCTTCTTGATCATATTGTATCATCCTCCTCTCTTGATCCTTGAAAACTTCCTCCACACCAAACTCAAAACAAACTCATTAGAGGGTTAGTGCATAATCGAAAATTCACATATTCAGAGGTGACATAATCATTCTTAACACTTCTGGACATTGCACAAAGCTACTGAAAGTTAATGGAACAAAGAATCCATCCAACATAGCAAAACAGGCAATGCGAAATAAAAGGCAGAATCTGTCAAAACAGAACAGTCCGTAAAGACGAATTTTTCAGGGGCACTTAACTTGCTCAGATGAAAAAGCTCAATTTGAATGAAAGTTGCGTACATATCTGAGGATCACGCATGTAAATTGGCAGATTTTTCTGAGTTACCTACAGACGGGGCTACTCAATTTCGTGAGAGCAAGAAATCTGTTTCTGCGCAGTAATCCAATTCTAGTATCAACCTTACTATCAAAGACTTTACAATGCAATAAATAAAGATAAGGAGAGGTTTCTACAGTAGTAACAACTTCCAAGAATCAAATATAAAACAAAAGTGCAGAAGTAAAATAATGGGTTGTCTCCCATAAGCGCTTTTCTTTAACGCCTTTCAGCTAGGCGCAGAAAGTGTGAATCAAGTGACATCAAGAGATGAAGCATCAACATCATAATTTGTTATAATAATAGAATCATAAGGTAACTTCATTCTCTTTCTAGGGAAGTGTTCCACACCTTTCTTGAGAGGAAATTGATACTTAATATTCCCTTCCTTCATATCAATGATAGCACCAACAGTTCGAAGAAAAGGTCTTCCCAAAATAATGGGACAAGATGCATTGCATTAAATATCCAAGACAACAAAATCAACGGGGACAAGGTTATTGTTAACCGTAATGCGAACATTATTAATCCTCCCCAAAGGTTTCTTTATAGCATTATCAGCAAGATTAACATCCAAATAACAGTTTTTCAATGGTGGCAAGTCAAGCATATCATAGATTTTCTTAGGCATAACAGAAATACTTGCACCAAGATCACATAAAACATTACAATCAAAATCATTGACCTTCATCTTAATGACGGGCTCCCAACCATCTTCTAACTTCCTAGGAATAGAAGTTTCAAGTTTTAATTTATCTTCTCTAGCTTTTATGAGAGCATTTGTAATATGTTTTGTAAAGGCCAAATTTATAGCACTGGCATTAGGACTTCTAGCAAGTTTTTGTAAGAACTTAATAACTTCAGAGATATGACAATCATCAAAATCTAAACCATTATGATCTACAGCAATGGGATCATTGTCCCCAATATTTTGAAAATTTTCAGCAGTTTTATCGCAAGCAGTTTCAGCAATTTTAGCAGTTTCAGGAAATTTTGCACGCTTTGCACTAGGAGTAGAAACATTGCCAACACCAATTATTTTACCATTGATAGTAGGAGGTTTAGCAACATGTGAAGCATCAACATTACTAGTGGTGGTAATAGTCCAAACTTTAGCTACATTATTCTCTTTAGCTAGTTTTTCTTCTCTTTCCCACCTAGCATGCAATTCAGCCATCAATCTAATATTTTCATTAATTCGAACTTGGATGGCGTTTGCTGTAGTAACAATTTTGTTATCATTATCCTCAGGTTTAGCAGCCATTTTATTAATTAAAGAAGATTGTGACTCGGACATGTATGAGATTCGGTTTTCAGCATTTGAAAGCTTAGTTTGCAAACCAAAAATCTCCATATTCAAATTTTCAAGTTGATTCCCTATATTTTTCAACAAGGCAGATTGTTCATTCATAGTTTTAGTAAACAATTGATTTTGCTCATATTGTGATTGCATAAAGCTCTTAGTAGCTCTTTCAATTTCTAGCATCTTTTCCTCATTAGGCAAAACAAATCTACCATAAGAATTACCACTAGCAGGATATGGCCTATAGTTGTTACCAGAATTATTCCTATAAGCATTGTTGTTGAAATTATTACTTTTAATGAAGTTAACATCAACATGCTCTTCTTGAGCAACCAATGAAGCTAAAGGAACATTATTAGGATCAACATTAGATCTACCATTCACAAGCATAGACATAATAGCATCAATCTTATCACTCAAGGAGGAGGTTTCTTCAACAGAATTTACCTTCTTACCTTGTGGAGTCCTTTCAGTGTGCCATTCAGAGTAATTGATCATCATATCATCAAGAAGCTTTGTTGCGGCGCCTAAGGTGATGGACATAAAAGTACCTCCATCAGCTGAATCCAATAGGTTCCGCGAAGAAAAATTCAATCCTGCATAGAAGGTTTGGATGATCATCCAAGTAGTTAGTCCATGGCCGGGTAGGGCAATTCTTTACCAAAGATTTCATTCTTTCCCATGCTTGAGCAACATGTTCATTATCCAATTGCTTAAAATTCATTATGCTACTTCTCAAAGATATAATTTTAGCAGGAGGATAATATCTACCAATGAAAGCATCCTTACATTTAGTCCATGAATCAATATTATTCTTAGGCAAAGATAGCAACCAATCTTTAGCTCTTCCTCTTAAGGAGAAAGGAAACAATTTCAGTTTTATAATGTCACCATCTATATCCTTATACTTTTGCATTTCACAAAGTTCAACAAAATTATTATGATGGGCAGCAGCATCATCAGAACTAGCACCAGAAAATTGCTTTCTCATAACAAGATTTAGTAAAGCAGGTTTAATTTCATAAAATTCTGCTTTAGTAGCAGGTGGAGCAATAGGTGTGCATAGGAAATCATTATTATTTGTGCTAGTGAAGTCACACAACTTAGTATTCTCAGGAGTACCCATTTTAGCAGTAGTAAATAAAGCAAACTAAATAAAGTAAACGCAAGTAACTAATTTTTTTGTATTTTTAATATAGAGATCAAGACAGTAAATAAAGTAAAGCTAGTAACTAATTTTTTTGTATTTTTGATATAGAGAAAGCAAACAAAGCAGTAAATAAAGTAAAGTAAAGCAAGACAAAAACAAAGTAAAGAGATTGGATGTGGGAGACTCCCCTTGCAGCGTGTCTTGATCTCCCCGGCAACGGCGCCAGAAAATATGCTTGATAACGTGTGAAGCACACGTCCGTTGGGAACCCCAAGAGGAAGGTGTGATGCGTACAGCAGCAAGTTTTCCCTCAGTAAGAAACCAAGATTATCGAACCAGTAGGAGTCAAGGGCCACATGAAGGTTGTTGGTGACGGAGTGTAGTGCGGCGCAACACCAGGGATTCCGGCGCCAACGTGGAACCTGCACAACGCAATCAAAATACTTTGCCCCAACTTAACAGTGAGGTTGTCAATCTCACCGGCTTGCTGTAAACAAAGGATTAAATGTATGGTGTGGAAAATGATGTTTGTTTGCGAAGAACAGTAGAGAACAGAGTTTGCAGTAGATTGTATTTCAGATGTAAAAGAATGGACCGGGTAGTGGTGTCTCTCCAATAAGAAATAGCATGTTGGGTGAACAAATTACAGTTGGGCAATTGACAAATAGAGAGGGCATAACAATGCACATACATATCACGATGACTACTATGAGATTTAATCAGGGCATTACGACAAAGTACATAGACCGCTATCCGGCATGCATCTATGCCTAAAAAGTCCACCTTCGGGTTAGCATCCGCACCCCTTCTAGTATTAAGTTGCAAACAACGAGACAATTGCATTAAGTATGTTGCGTAATGTAATCAACACAAATATCCTTAGACAAAGCATTGATGTTTTATCCCTAGTGGCAACAGCACATCCACAACCTTAGAACTTTACGTCACTCGTCCCAGATTCAATGGAGGCATGAACCCACTATCGAGCATAAATACTCCCTCTTGGAGTCACAAGTATCAACTGGGCCAGAGCCTCTACTAGCAACGGAGAGCATGCAAGAACATAAACAACACATATATGATAGATTGATAATCAACTTTACATAGTATTCCATATTCATCGGATCCCAACAAACACAACATGTAGCATTACAAATAGATGATCTTGATCATGATAGGCAGCTCACAAGATCTAACATGATAGCACAAGAGGAGAAGACAACCATCTAGCTACTGCTATGGACCCATAGTCCAAGGATGAACTACTCACACATCAGTCCGGATGCGATCATGGTGATGTAGAGTCCTCCGGGAGATGATTCCCCTCTCCGGCAGGGTGCCGGAGGCGATCTCCTGAATCCCCCGAGATGGGATTGGCGGCGGCGGCATCTCTGGAACTATTTCCGTATCGTGGCTCTCGGTAATAGGGTTTTCGCGACGGAGAGTTCAAGTAGGCGGAAGGGCAGAGTCGGAGGGCTGACGAGGGGCCCACACCATAGGCCGGCGCGGGCCCCATCCAGGCCGCGCCGCCCTATGGTTTGGCCGCCTCATGGCCCCACTTCGTATGCTCTTCGGTCTTACGGAAGCTCCGTGGAAAAATAAGACCACAGGCGTTGATTTCGTCCAATTCCGAGAATATTTCCTTTGTAGGATTTCCGAAACCAAAAACAGCGAGAAAACGAGAGCCGGCACTTCGGCATCTTGTCAATAGGTTAGTGCCGGAAAATGCATAATAATGATGTAAAGTGTGTATAAAACATGTGAGTATTGTCATAAAAGTAGCATGGAACATAAGAAATTATAGATACGTTTGAGACGTATCAGTAGGCGACGGCTCAAAGATGAGATCAACCTCGTCCTCGTCATCTAGGGGAACTTACCAAGAGAGTGGGCCCATCTACCAACAGCATCAGATGCCGATGAGCGACTGATGGCCCGACCTTCGGCAATGGCCTCCGCTTCGTCTTTGGCATCCGCTGCGTCGATGATCGCCACCCTTGCAGCCATGCATGCTGCGGTTGCGGGTCTGGCCACCTCCTATGCGGCTAAGGCCAGCCGCGCGGCCTTCGCTTTCGTTGCGTCGACAACATCGACTGGGTTCTACATCGGTGGAATGAGAAGGGGAAGCGAAGAGAGGGTTTTTTCCTAGTCCGCGGAGAGAGGGAGAAGTGGGGACGTGAAATGGATAACTGATGATATTTTTTTTGAGGGTGAAACAGTGGGGAAAACCCCCACTGCAATTTTTATTATTATTTAAAAGTTAAAGAGTTACAAGTGCACCAGGAGTGCAAAAAGAAAGAAAGAAAGAAAGAAAGAAAGAAAAGAAAGAAAGAAAGAAATAATAAAGAAAGAAATAGAAAGAGAGCTGATGATATTTTGAGATTTGGGAGAAATAGCACGAACGGGCAGATGAACAGCGTGTGGGCTCATTACCTCATATTGCCTCCGTCCTAGAAAGAGCATACGTTTGGGTTTTCAAGGCATATTAAGGATATTATTATTACATTGGGAAACTGTCATCGACCATCTCTCACCTCTTCAACATTTCCACCTCCAATGAGCTAAGTGCATGTAGTAAATAAGAAACCATATTATGCTAAATACTAATACCTCCATCCAAAGTGTAAGGCTTAAATTATTTTTAGAAAGTCAAACTATGTCAAGGTAAACTAAGATTTTACCAAAAATCATTATCATGCAAAATAGAAAATAAATATCAAAACATAGACAATGAAATATATTTTGGTCTGGTACCTATGTCATGTGCTGGGTTTGGGCCAGCTCTCCTGCTTGTAGGCCCCACCACAGTTTTTTTTTATCATTTCTTCCTTATCCCCTTCGCTCATGCTAGCAGCTAGCAGCCATTGCTACAACAGCGAGGTGATATCTATGAGAGGCACGGTTTTAGTAAGACAACAAGTTGTAGATAGCTAACGATGAGAAAGAGGCCTCTCTGGTTGAGATTGAACTCGCTCTTGTGTTTGGGATCCAATGGTTGAGGTGAGTAACAGTTGCAATGACAGAGGTTTGGGCTGGATGTAGGCATTGGGATAGAATTAATTAGCATAGAGGCGTGTAAATGGAGAAGGCATAGTACAGATATCGAACACAAAGTCGCGTGTATATAGCTCCCGAATCAACTAATGGCAAGATAGATTGGCTCAGGAAAATTTCTAATCCATAGATGGAGCCCGCATTACTGTACAGGCATTAACTACATTGTGGTGGCCAGTGCCCAATTTTTGTGTCAGGGCTTCGCTGCTTAGGTGCCAACCTTTTGAGTTTTTTCCTTTTGGGTCATCGGCCACACTGTGGAGGGCCGACTTGGAAATATCTCATATAGTCATTTAATTACATGGACTACCCTATAACCCTAGCCCTTCGCTCTCTTCCCACTTTCTCAGGTTAGACTTGGCGGCGCTGGTCGCGCTGACGTTGATCTGTTGCCTCAGTCGTCAGTTCCGGTGCCAGGGCTCATTCGGCGTGTGTGTGGGCACGGCAGGTCTTCCTCACGCCCTTCCTCGTGTTCCCATTGCAAGATCTGGTGGCGCGAAGGAGGTGGCCAGGTAGTCAATGAGGAGGGCGAGTCGTACGCGAACGGTCGCTGTCGGCGGGTCGATCCACGGGAGGCATTGTACCGGATGTTCCAGATCCCGACTTCCCGCCGACTCAGGGTATAAATCATTGTATTACCGGCCGTCATGCCAAACTGCCGATGAACTGGGTTTTTTTGCATTGCCATTGTACATATAAAATAGTTGTTTTGTTTTTTCTCAGCCATGTCGGGAGTCGACCATTTTGGTGACACTGCACGAAAGAGATTTGTCCGTATGCATCGCTAATTCTCTCACCTGGGTATGTTTATATTTAATGGAAACTTTATCTAGCCAGCCATTTTTGTACTACTAAATTATTAGTTTTTCGCATAGATATAAATATTTGCTTAACCTGTAAAACCAGAAATGATGTTTGTTTCGAACGCCAAACTGTTGAATTTGTAACTGGATTAATGCTTGTGCTCTCTTTTCCAGGCAAACCCTAACAGAAAAGACATTGAGGATGGCGTAGAGAAGCACCAAAGCAGTTATACATCACCTGTTTAGGGATTCTTTTCGGCTTTCACATCGCCTGATTTTGTTTTTGGAATCCATATGATGTACATCACCGTGCAATTATACAGCCGGAGCTCCTGGCTGGGCACAGGAAGAACTAAGTTCGAAGGTGTCGCGTCAGTGACCGACTAGCAGTAGGGCGCGGAGGCGAGCCGGAATCGCCCTGCGGCTGGGCGTTCCAGGTTATGTATCTTTGCATCCCGTGGTGCAAATTATACATCGCAATGTAATTTTTTTGGGGATATTATGTACATTACATCATCTTCTTTTGCTCATTTTTTGGGGCTGATGTGATTTATATAATTGGTTTTTGACAAACATCATCTATTGGACACATGCTCTAATGATCAAAATGATTTTCCTATCATGTGAATCAAAGGAGAGCTATTTTAAGAAAATCAAACTATGTCAAGTTTGACTATGTTTTTACCAAAAATCATTAACGTGCAAAATACTAAATCAATATCATTAGATAGATAATGCAATATATTTTTGTATTGTATCAATATTATGCTCCCGGATGATAGCAAGCAACTGTTGTCCGTGCAAGCCCTATGAAATGGACGGAGGTAGTATTTTGCACCACTGTTGTCAAGTAAGAACCTCCATTGTTGATCAATTAATGCAACAATGCATCAGACAATGACAACATACTATGTGATAAGCATGTAACCTCCATTGGTGATCAATTAATGCGATAGTGCATCAAGCAATGACAACATATTGCAAAATGATCTAGTCTCACATGCTTCAGACATGGTAAGCAAGTTTAGCCATATTGCAAAAAGATGATTACTTATACAATGGGAAAAGCTACTCCTCAGCACTGTCGATATCTGGAAAAGGGTCATGCTCATCTACGTAATTGTCACATGTGTCATCAACTTCATATCCATTGTCATTATCAATAGGGCTTTCAGTTTTGTTCATCAGGTCAATCATAACCGCTGGAATACGGCCGAGTGGCTCTGTTCTTAAATTTGCAGCAGGTATGACTTGTTTTGTTTCTACAACGTATGTGTCCTGTCCTTGTTGCCGACCAGCTTGTTCTTGCTCTTGATAGGCATCTGCATCATATCCGACACCTTCATTTTCACTAACATTGTAGAGATGGTGATGGTCATATGTTTGGACAATTTTCCAACCCTTACATTGATGCTCTTGAAGTACCCATCATTTTTGATCCGATCTTTGCCTTGCATAAACCAATCACCTTTAAAAATAACAAATGACCTATTATCATGGTACTGTAAACAAATAATCTCCTTAAGGGTTCCAAAGTAAGCCCTGTGATCATTGTTTGTGGGATTTATGGCAGCGGGTAACATGATTCCACTGTTATGTGTCTCTTCTTCGCATCATGACTGGTAGTGCTAAATCGAACCCCATCAACTATGCAAGCTGTGTATTTCTTGACCCTGAAATCCGGAGAACAGCCCAACGTGAAGAGATCCGGATTTACATTAATTTCTCTTTTCATCTCCTCCTTAAGCTGCAACACCACAAGCAAAGAAATATATGACAAATCTGCAGTAACAACAAATATAAAAATAGATCTAGCAACACATGAACGAAGAGCGAAAACTAACCTCTTTCTCGAACCAGTCCGCAAATCATGTTCTCATTGCTCTGTCGATGTCTCGAACCCTTTCCCGGGTTAATTCATTTCTATATCGACTATTTTTTTAAGTCAGTTGTCCAGACATAGTTAAGTATGGATGTATAAAAGTAGGCAAGCTAGCTAATATGTGAAAATATACCGTCTATATTTGATCGTTTCATCACTGTTGTGCAAAACATACCACACCGTTTTTTTAACTTCTGCAAGATCTTCAACATCATAATTTCCTGCTGAAATAAATTTAACTCCGTGCCCAAAAACTTCAACATCATAGGCATCAAGATCTTCAAAATCTGAATTTCTTGGTTCCTTGTTATACACTGTGTGGACATCATCCATGTATCTCGGGCAAAATGTGAGACATTCATCCGCAACATATCCCTCAGCAATAGAACCTTTTGGCCGTGTCCTGTTCCTCAGATAGCGCTTCAAAGTGTACAACCGCCTTTCAACTGGGTACATCCACCCATAATGCACAGGACTTCTTAGGCGTGCCTCTTCAGGTAAATGCACTGCTAGGTGCACCATCACATCAAAGAAAGCTGGGGGAAATGCACTCTAGCCTTGACGAGATCTCAGGGATCTGTACCTCTAGATCATTCAGCACGGTCTTGTCTATAGTTTTGCTGCACAGTACCCTGAAAAACCTGCCTAACTGAGCAATTGCCTCATATATATCCTTACTTACTTGTCCACTCAATCCAGCAGCTAAGCTGGTTTGCAAAAGAATGTGACAATAATTTGTTTTTAGGCCTTGTACCTTGGTCCCATCATGACTTACAGATTTTGCAAAGTTCGAAGCATATCCATCTGGAAAGCTCAACTCCTGTAGGAATTTGCAGAATGCACGCGCAATTTCTCGAGAAAGGGCATATGGAGCCTCTGGCCACTCATAGTAGTCATGCGAGTCCTCCTTCGTCAATTGTAAATGTTTTAGAACATTCAACTTATTATTCGCGATGTCGAACCTAGCATTAAGGTTGTCCTTATTTTTCGAATCCATTTTGAGAATTGTTCCAAGAAGATTGTCACAAATATTTTTCTCAATGTGCATGACATCAAGATTATGTCTCAGCTTCAGGGTGGGCCAGTACTCCAAGTACAACAAACTCATCCTCCGATCCCAAATTGGTGCACGTTTGGGATAAGTTTTCTTTGTTTTTGGTGGGCTGCCCTGGGGCTCGGAGTGGCAGGATCGCTTCCTTTTACTGCTGTCTGCTTCTTTATTTTTATCTTGCTGGCTGCCTGACTTCTGCTTCTTTTTCATGGCTGCAATTTCCTTCCTTTCATGGCTTCTTGTGCCTTCTTTTTCATGGCTGCCACTTGTAATTCCTCGGGCGAAAGCTGTCTAACCTTCTCCAACAATTCTTTCAGCTCAACTGCAGTGAAACGACCTGGCTGCTCATGAT
Organism: Lolium rigidum; assembly: GCF_022539505.1. Lineage (NCBI taxonomy): Eukaryota > Viridiplantae > Streptophyta > Magnoliopsida > Poales > Poaceae > Lolium > Lolium rigidum. The sequence goes on along the minus strand of NC_061509.1, from coordinate 133,263,191 downwards.
TCTTATGAGCCTTTAGATACATATTGCCTATGCGCATACGATGTTTCTTTGGAAGGAAACGAAAGTGCCCAAAATACCCAATTTTTCCTTTTAGTGATCTTGAAAGAGGATCTTTGTCACAGTGAATACAAGCAGCATAGCCTTTTGTAGTACGTCCTGAAAGAGTGCACAGAGCTGGGTAGTCGTGAATACACGAAAGAACTGCTGCTTTAAAAGAAATCATTTTATCATCAGCTTCTGATAGAGCATCAGCTGTATCCAGACCTTTCCAAAGTAACTGTAATTCCTCCATAAGAGGCTCTAGAAAAACATTAAAGTCCTTCCCAGGTGATTCAGGGCCTGGAATCAGCAAGGACATCATGAAATTTGACTGCTCCATACAACCCCGAGGTGCAAAGTTGTATGGAATAACAAATACGGACCACATGCTGTAGCTTTTGTTCATGTTGTTATAGGGATTGAACCCATCAGTAGCAAGGCCAAGTCTAATGTTCTTGGCATCTGCAGCAAAGTCTGGCCAATTTTTGTCAAAGTCTTCCCAAGCCTCGCTGTCAGCTGGATGGCTCATTTCACCCAAATCTTCTCCTTCCTTAGGCTTTCTGTATAACTTGTGCCACCGTGCTTCATTTGATGATTTTGTCGTACAAAAAATCCTCTGCAGCCTAGTTATCAATGGAAAATGCCTCAACACTTTCTGCGGAGTCTTCTTTGCTTCAACATTTTTCCATCTTGACTCGCCGCACTTGGGGCAATTATCAAAGTCGGCATATTCCTCTCTGAAGAGAATGCAATTTTTGATGCACACATGTATTGAAATTATCCAAGCCCTAATTTATCGATAACAGCCTTAGCTTCACGGTATGTTCTTGGGAGTGTATTAGCATGTGGAAATGCTTCACGCAAGATCTGAATGATGTCAGTAAATGCAGAATTGGTGATCAAATGTTTTGACTTCCATTGAAGAATTGTAACCAGAAAGGAGAATCTCGTGAACGAGGAACATCCAGGATAAAGTCTAAGTTCATCCTGTTTCTTCAAATCCTCATAGAATGACTTCTTTTCTTCCACAGTATTGGGAATAGAATTTGAGTCATCTTCATCGTCGTTGTTTCCATTTCCATTTCCGTGCCCATTTTCCCAAGTTTCCTGGTCTGCTAGTAAGTCATCTAATCGCGCATTGAAAGGAGAATGCACTCCGACATCACCTTCAATAATATTTGCATCAACATCTTATTTATGATATATCCACCGACTATAAGTTGAAGCCATGCCGTTTATTACCAAGTGTTTCCACACAACACTCTGAGATTTGCGATACTGATTACAGAACAAGTTACAGGGGCAGTATATGAGTTCACTAGGACTGTATCTAGCACTGATGAAGTCCATAAAACTATTCACACCAGCCACGTATTCGGGTGTAAATACTATACCATTCATCACTCATCTTCTATCCATTTGGTCAATAATTAATGTTCATACCGGTAGAACGCTTCACATGTCAGAAGTTTATTGATAAAATCATATATATCTACATACATAATCTATGTCGTATTAAAATATACTTTATGATGGATACGATGGTTTTAATTTGAGACTCTAAATGTTGATAGTTTTTGGCATAAATTTGGTCAAAGTTCACCCGGCGGTTTGACTTCAAAAATCTTATAAATATTTTGGCATAGAGGGAGTACAGTAATATACTACTCCATAAAGAATGGATCGAGGGACTATATGCTAGGGACTTATTATGGACGCCGGAGAGCGAAAACAGAGATTTGTCGGGGGCAGTCTGGCGATAGTCAAGAGGTGCACGCCATGGCGGGCGACGGCGATAGATCCGCTCTCGCGTGCCAGAGAGCGTCAAAGTGATACGGCGGCGCGGCCGGCAATGGATCTACTTAGCTCACTAAACCTGGCTATTCTCCCGCCGTGAACTAAACAATGTGGTGAACCGTGAACTAAAAAAATTGGCGAACTCCCCTCCCGCCGAATACTGTTTGTAAGGTGCGAACACTGTGTTTTTTCAAGGTGTCTCCCACCGCTTTCACGAGTTGGGGCGCACGGGTAAACAACTCGTTCGACCAAGGCCTGCTAATGAGAAAAAAGATAAAGCCTGCTAATTGGGTCCAGTAGAACAGTGTTCTAGACTGTGTGACATTCCCCAGAGTCAATGAAGTATTTGTCCACACCTAAATCTGGCCCAAAAGATCCAGAGTAGCCCCCCACCCAATAAAAATAGTTCGTCAGCAGCCTAGCCCAAAATAGTTTTACGAAATAAGCCTTCGTTGTCATCAAACCTGCTTATTTTGTACCTGTGGGTCCGACGGGAATGGCAGAAGGGACCCACGTAGGCCTGACATATTATGTAGGCCCACCAAGCTCTATCATGCGGGCCGCGCGTCGAGAATTGACACATCTCCATGTGGGCCCGAGTGGAATGGCACGTGGGACGCATGTAGGACCGACAAAGTATGTAGGCCCAGCAAGGTCTGACACGAGGTCCCACCAATCTCTGACATGCGGGCCCACCAAAGC
>NC_061509.1:133149294-133260553 GCF_022539505.1 Lolium rigidum | reverse complement strand
GCCTTTAGTTCAGTTGCATGTGCTCCTGAAGAAAGAGTTAGATAACAACGCAGAGGTGTGCTGCAAGGTACCAACTCAAAATACTGTTCTAGCTGGGCACACGAATTTTTACGGTAACAGCCCAGAATCTGTTTTCAGGCAGCACTTCCCCAAATATCATCTTCCTCTCATTAGAAAACCACTCAAACGAACAAAGCAAGTATGTGCAAGTATCCAGCAACCATAATATGCAAAGAATGAGTGATGCCGGTATACCTTCCCCCAAGCTTAGGCTTTTGGCCTAAGTGGAGTTCAACCCCATCGAGGGTCTGGGTTCCACGCCGGTGGATCATATGTGGAATAGTCATAATAAAGCTCCTGCGCAGAAGAAAAGCGTGGAGGCTCCGCATATCCACCATGTTGGCGCGAGGAACTTGCTGCATCGGATGATGAGTCGAGGTGCTCCTCGACCTCTATGTCGTCTCTTGCATGTTGGCCTCCTCTCTCTATATGTGCATCTAGTGCACCTTCTGTGACCGACCAATCTCCCCTGGAATCAAGGTTAGACAAAACAGGCGCAGGCAATCTTACTAGTTTCTCAGTTTTCTTAGTTATTCTCCAAACTTTCTTATAAAATATCATCTTATAATACAGGTTACCCAAGTTGGAGGAATCTGAAACAAATTCATGTTTAATCATAGAGGCTATGTCAAGTTTTTCTATGGGGAACGGAATATCAAAATGATGAGGTTCTATATTATGAAAAGCTAGTAAACGGGATGCGATGAGACCTCCACAAATTCCACCTTTCTCACGGTTAGTAGCAAGTCTATAAGCTATTAATGCCCCCAAATTATAAGACCTACTATTTTGCAAGGTGCTGCAGCTAGAAAAGCCAAATCCGGGATAGAAAGTTTACCACCAATCCTTTTAGCGAGAACGCATTTGGTAATAAAATAGGCAAAGTAGCGGATGGCCGGGAGCTGAATACTAGTGATTTTACCACTTTCACCTGAGAAACTCCTTCCATCGCAGATCATCTTGTAAAGATCCGAGAGTTCTTGCGGCGATCCCCTTATCTTCTCGCACGACCCCCATTGCGGTATTCTAATTGCTGCACAAAAAGCACTAAATGGCAAGTTGACAGTTTTATTGTAAATTTTATACTGGACCGTGGGGTTAGATCGCGACCAATTAAACTTGAAGTCCTGCACAAAAGCCATAGTTAATTTTACATATTGTCTCGGCTCTCCTTCCACAAAGTCATCCAATCCTGCACGAGAGATTAAACTTTGAACGTCCTGCAAGATCCCTGCACTTCTCATGAAATCAGCACACGGATAGTAAGTGGGATATACTCCTTCTTCTCGGTGAACTCTCATGACCTGTGGCACCTCCAACTCATGTTGGTTGAGTTGGTGCCCACCTCCTTCCATTTTCTGAAATTTTCAACAAACAATATAAAACTTGATTTGGTGACATATAATTGAAGGAAACTACCATAGGAACTTGCTAGAGTACTAATCATGCATCAAAACTAGTTTCTACCACTTAGAACAAGCATGCAAGCTCACTAAACATGTTACCTACAGCAGCAAAAAATTCAAGGTATACTCAACCAAACAAAATTCTATTTGGTTAATCGAAGGAGTCACATACCGGAGAGCAAATGTGCCAAATTTCAAACAGAAATCTGGGCTGAGCAAAGAGATCGAAAAATCCTGAGCTCTTGAGCAAAACGCGAGTGAGAGAAAGTTGGTTCGAGTTTTTTCGGGAGAGAGAAGATGCTGGGAGAAAGAGATGAAGTAGTGGGGCAAGGAGGGGCCCACACCACAGGGTGGCGCGCCCACCTCCTTGGCCGCGCCGGCTGGTGGTGTGGCACCCTGTGGTGCCCCACAGGTCATCCTCTGGTACTCCCAGGTGCCTCGTCGAAAAATAGGACCAACGGTGTAATTTTTGCGAATTTTTGAAAACTTTGAAAAATGCACATTTCGGGTATTAAGTTTATTATTACTGGCCAGGAAATTTTTTGAAATCTCCAATTAACTAAGGAACTTTGCAAATTAAAAGTGCTACAGCAACTAGAGCAAGTGGAGGAAGAAAGAGATGTTGTTTACCTCCTCTATGCATATAAAATGTATTTGTTAACAAGGTTGATCAAGTCTTGCCACCAAATAAATTTTACATAGCATATGAAGAAATAAACCTCAAATCAATCATGTTACCTTGAATTGTATTGATATGGATCCAATAACGAGAGTTTGATATTCTTCTTTAGGCTCATATATAGGACAATCGATGGTTCCCACTTTGATAGTTCTCACATGAGAAATAGTATTAACTCCGCACGCTTTTTCAATCCTCTTGGGGAAATAGACGGTGTGTTCCTTATCATCAACATTGAAAGTAACCTTTCCTTTATTGCAATCAATAACAGCCCCTGCGGTGTTAAGAAAAGGTCTCCCAAGAATAATGGACATATTATCATCTTCGAGCATTTCCAACACAACAAAATCAGTTAATATCAAGCAGTTAGTAGTAACTTGAACAGGGACATTCTCACATATACCAACAGGAATAGCAGTAGATTTATCAGCCATTTGCAAAGATATATCAGTAGGTATCAACTTATCTAAGTAAAGCCTCTTATAAAGAGAAAAAGGCATAACACTAACACCGGCTCCCAAGTCACATAGAGCAGTTTTAACATAATTATTCTCAATAGAACAAGGAATAGTAGGTATACCGGGTCGCCCAACTTCTTTGGAATTTTGCCATTGAAAGAGTAATTAGCAAGCATAGTGGAAATTTCCTCATTGGGGATTTTCCTTTTGTTAGTAACAATATCTTTCATATACTTTGAATAAGGAGGCAATTTAATAGCATCAGTCAAAGGGATTTGCAAGAATAAAGGTTTCATCCAATCACAAAATTTATTATAGTGTTCTTCTTCCTTTGATTTTAGTTTCTTAGCAGGAAAAGGCATTGGCTTTTGCACCCAAGGTTCTCTTTCATTACCATGTTTCTCGAGTAATAAAATCTTCTTTAGTATACTTTTTATTTTTAGCATGCTTTTCGAGGTTCTTCTTCAACCTCTTCTTTATCGGGAGTATCAATCTTATCATTATCTTTATCATTATCATGTTCATTACCACTTTCGGTTTCAGCATCGAAATAGAAATACTATTAGGATCATTAACAGGTTCAGAGGATTCTACAACATTTTTATGTTTCTTCTTCTTTTTCTTAGAATGAGCTCTAGGTTTAGTTTGTTGAGAATCTTGTTCAATTCTTTTGGGATGCCCTTCAGGATATAGAGGATCCTGGGTAGAGACACCACCTCTAGTTGTTACTTCATAAGCATGTTTCTCTTTAGAATTATTCCCTAACAAGTCATTTTGCACTTTAGTGAGTTGATCAATTTGAGTTTGAATCATTTGAAAATGTTTAACAAGCATCTTAACATCATTGGAGGTTCTCTCCACAATACCATGCAATTCACTAATAGCTTGAGAATTTTCCATTAAATGATTCTCTACTCTCATATTAAAATTTTCTTGCTTAACAATATAATTATCAAACTCATCTAAGCATTGTGCAGGGAGGTTTCGAATACGAAATATCTTCCCTAGTAAAGCGTTGAAGGGAGTTTACCTCAATCATGGATGAAGGGGGAATTATCTCACATATATCTTCCATAGGAGGTAGATTTTTCACATCTTCAGATTTAATACCATTCTCCTTGAGAGACTTCTTGGCTTCCCTCATATCTTCATCATTCAATTTAATTAAACCCCTCTTCTTCACTATTGGCGTTGGAGTTGGTTCGAGCGTATTCCAATCATCATAATTCCGGCCTATTTTAGCCAATAATTCTTCAGCGTCGTTCTGGAGTTCTTTTCCGAAAACACAACCAGCACAACTATCCAGGTATGCCCTAGAATCAATGGTTAGTCCACTATAAAATATATCAAGTAATTCATGCTTTTCTAAATCATGGTCAAGCAAAGCTCTAATAAGAGAGCAAAATCTTGCCCAAGCCTCAGGCAATTTCTCTTCATCTCCCTGATCAAAACTATAAACTCTTTGCAAAGCAGCATGTTGAGCACTAGCAGGAAAGTATTTCCGAAAGAAAACAGCAAGCAATTCTTTTGGACTTTTAATAGAACCAGGTGGCAAATTATTATACCAAGTTTTAGCGTCATCTTTCAATGAGAATGGAAATATTTTAGCAACAAAGTAAGTACGCTTCTTAACATCATCAGAAAACAAGCTACTCAAGGTAGATAACTCAGTCATGTGTTCAACGAGCACTTTCTTTTTCGGTACCACGGAAAGGTGTTTTCTCAACAATAGCTATATGAGATAGATCAAGAGAAAAATCATAATCTTTATCCCTAATGTTTATAGGAGATGTGGCAAATTTAGGATCGGGAGACAGGTTTATATCTAACAAGTATGTTCTGCAAGCAACTTTTTAATTTTTCTTGCATCAGTAGCAGCATTGCATTTTTCAAAAAAAACATCATCAAGTTCCACATAATCTTCATCAAGATCATCACTAGAGTATTCAAGTTCGGGTGAATTAACAGGTGTAGTAACATCGGGAATTTCAGCATTTTCAATTTGTCTAGACCTAGCAATGGAAGCATCTAGAAAAGTTCCCAATGAACCACTATCATCAAGCACAGCAGAAATATTATCAGTATTATGAGAGTGTTCAGATTCAGCAGATGTACCCGCATGCGAAGCATGTGGCGGTGAAACAAGTTTATCAATCACGGATGGTGAATCAAGTGTAGCGGAGGTACTCGGAATTGTACCTTTTCTTGTAGTGGATGGTAATATGGCGATCTTAGTATCGCGAGGTTTACCCATGATGGAGAATTTGCAGCGAACAATATTAATCCAAGTGAACTTCCAAATAAAGCTATGCTCCCCGGCAACGGCGCCGTGAAAATAGTCTTGATGACCCACAAGTATAGGGGATCGCAACAGTCTTCGAGGGAAGTATTACCCAATTTATTGATTCGACACAAGGGGAGACAAAGAATACTTGGAAGCCTTAACAACGGAGTTGTCAATTCAGTTGCACCGGAAACAAACTTGCTCGCAAGAGTTTATCGAGTAGTAACAGTTTTATAGCGATAGCGATAGTGAAATAACAGCAGCAGAGTAACAACGACGAGCAGTAGTGATTATAGTAAACAGCAGGATTAAAATATCGTAGGCACGGGGACGGATGACGGGCGTTGCATGGATGAGAGAAACTCATGTAACAATCATAGCAGGGCATTTGCGGATAATAATAAAACGGTATCCAAGTACTAATCAATCAATAGGCATGTGTTCCAATTATAGTCGTACGTGCTCGCAATGAGAAACTTGCACAACATCTTTTGTCCTACCAGCCAGGTGGCAGCCGGGCCTCAAGGGAAACTACTCGGATATTAAGGTACTCCTTTTAATAGAGTACCGGAGCAAAGCATTAACACTCCGTGAACACATGTGATCCTCACATCGCTACCATTCCCTCCGGTTGTCCCGATTTCTGTCACTTCGGGGCCATTGGTTCCGGACAGCGACATGTGTATACAACTTGCGAGGTAAGATCATAAACAACGAATATCATGATGAAATAATAACATGTTCGGATCTGAGATCATGGCACTCGGGCCCTAGTGACAAGCATTAAGCATAACAAGTTGCAACAATATCATAAAAGTACCATCTACGGACACTAGGCACTATGCCCTAACAATCTTATGCTATTACATGACCAATCTCATCCAATCCCTACCATCCCCTTCACCTACAGCGGGGGAATTACTCACTCATGGATGGGGGAAACATGGCTGGTTGATGTAGAGGCGTTGGCGGTGATGGCGGTGATGATCTCCTCCAATTCCCCGTCCCGGCGGAGTGCCAGAACGGAGACTTCGGCTCCCGCGACGGAGTTTCGCGATGTGGCGGCGTTCGGAGGGTTTACGGCGACTTCGACTTCTCTCCGGGCGTTTTTAGGTCGAGGCGAATAAGTAGTCCGAAGGAGGGCGTCGGAGGCCGGCCGAGGGGGCCACACCACCCGGCCGCGCGGGCCCCCCGGGCCGCGCCGCCCGGTGGTGTGGGGCCCTCGGGCCTCCACTTCAATTGCCCTTCCGGCTCCGTTAGTTTCCTCGGGAAAATAGGGCCTTCGCATAAATTCCGAGGTTTTTCCCGAAAGTTGGATTTCTGCACAAAAACGAGACACCGTAGCAGTTCTGCCGAAAACAGCGTTAGTCCGTGTTAGTTGCATCCAAAATACACAAATTAGAGGCCAAACAATAGCAAAAGTGTTCGGGAAAGTAGATACGTTTTGGACGTATCGTACTCACTCCGACCAATAACCAATAGCGGGATCCGGAGATCCATAATGGCTCCCACATATTCAACGATGACTTTAGTGATCGAATGAACCATTCACATATATTACCAATTCCCTTTGTCTCGCGATATTTTACTTGTCCGAGGTTTGATCTTCGGTATCACTCTATACCTTGTTCAACCTCGTCTCCTGACAAGTACTCTTTACTCGTACCGTGGTATGTAGTCTCTTATGAACTCATTCATATGCTTGCAAGACATTAGACGACATTCCACCGAGAGGGCCCAGAGTATATCTATCCGTCATCGGGATGGACAAATCCCACTGTTGATCCATATGCCTCAACTCATACTTTCCGGATACTTAATCCCACCTTTATAGCCACCCATTTACGCAGTGGTGTTTGGTGTAATCAAAGTACCTTTCCGGTATAAGTGATTTACATGATCTCATGGTCATAAGGACTAGGTAACTATGTATCGAAAGCTTATAGCAAATAACTTAATGACGAGATCTTATGCTACGCTTAATTGGGTGTGTCCATTATATCATTCACACAATGATATAACCTTGTTATTAATAACATCCAATGTTCATGATTATGAAACTAATCATCCATTAATCAACAAGCTAGTTTAAGAGGCATACTAGGGACTTCTTGTTTGTCTACATATCACACATGTACTAATGTTTCGATTAATACAATTCTAGCATGATATATAAACATTTATCATAAACATAAAGATATAAATAATAACCACTTTATTATTGCCTCTAGGGCATATCTCCTTCATCTCCGCCATTCCAAAGTAAATTGCTTGAGTGCTATCTTTAAAATTCCATCATTCGCCTTTACAATATATAGCTCATGGGACAAATAGCTTAAAAACTATTGTGGTATTGAATATGTACTTATGCACTTTATCTCTTATTAAGTTGCTTGTTGTGCGATAACCATGTTTCGGGGACGCCATCAACTATTCTTTGTTGAATATCATGTGAGTTGCTATGCATGTCCGTCTTGTCCGAAGTAAGAGAGATCTACCACCTTAATGGTTGGAGCATGCATATTGTTAGAGAAGAACATTGGGCCGCTAACTAAATCCATGATTCATGGTGGAAGTTTCAGTTTTGGACATATATCCTCAATCTCATATGAGAATAATAATTGTTGCCACATGCTTATGCATTAAAGAGGAGTCCATTATCTGTTGTCCATGTTGTCCCGGTATGGATGTCTAAGTTGAGAATAATCAAAAGCGAGAAATCCAAAATGCGAGCTTTCTCCTTAGACCTTTGTACGAGCGGCATGGAGGTACCCCTTTGTGACACTTGGTTAAAACATGTGTATTGCGATGATCCGGTAGTCCAAGCTAATTAGGACAAGGTGCGGGCACTATTAGTATACTATGCATGAGGCTTGCAACTTGTAAGATATAATTTACATAACTCATATGCTTTATTACTACCGTTGACAAAATTGTTTCATGTTTTCAAAATAAAAGCTCTAGCACAAATATAGCAATCGATGCTTTCCTCTTTGAAGGACCATTCTTTTTACTTTTATGTTGAGTCAGTTCACCTATCTCTCTCCACCTCAAGAAGCAAACACTTGTGTGAACTGTGCATTGATTCCTACATACTTGCATATTGCACTTGTTATATTACTCTATGTTGACAATTATCCATGAGATATACATGTTACAAGTTGAAAGCAACCGCTGAAACTTAATCTTCCTTTGTGTTGCTTCAATACCTTTACTTTGATTTATTGCTTTATGAGTTAACTCTTATGCAAGACTTATTGATGCTTGTCTTGAAGTACTATTCATGAAAAGTCTTTGCTTTATGATTCACTTGTTTACTCATGTCATTACCATTGTTTTGATTGCTGCATTCATTACATATGTTTACAAATAGTATGATCAAGGTTATGATGGCATGTCACTTCAGAAATTATCTTTGTTATCGTTTTACCTCGCTCGGGACGAGCAGTAACTAAGCTTGGGGATGTCGATACGTCTCCGACGTATCGATAATTTCTTATGTTCCATGCCACATTATTGATGATATCTACATGTTTTATGCACACTTTATGTCATATTCGTGCATTTTCTGAAACTAACCTATTAACAAGATGCCGAAGAGCCGCTGTCGTTTTCTCGCTGTTTTTGGTTTAGAAATCCTAGTAACGAAATATTCTCGGAATTGGACGAAATCAACGCCCAGGGTCCTATTTTGCCACGAAGCTTCCAGAAGACCGAAGAGGAGTCGAAGTGGGGCCACGAGGCGCCACCACACTAGGGCGGCGCGGCCCAGGCCCTGGCCGCGCCGACCTAGGGTGTGGGGCCCTCGTGTGGCCCCTGACCTGCCCTTCCGCCTACTTAAAGCCTCCGTCGCGAAACCCCCAGTACCGAGAGCCACGATACGGAAAACCTTCCAGAGACGCCGCCGCCAATCCCATCTCGGGGGATTCTGGAGATCTCCTCCGGCACCCTGCCGGAGAGGGGATTCATCTCCCGGAGGACTCTTCACCGCCATGGTCGCCTCCGGAGTGATGAGTGAGTAGTTCACCCCTGGACTATGGGTCCATAGCAGTAGCTAGATGGTTGTCTTCTCCTCATTGTTCTTCATTGTTGGATCTTGTGAGCTGCCTAACATGATCAAGATCATCTATCCGTAATGCTATATGTTGTGTTTGTCGGGATCCGATGGATAGAGAATACTATGTTATGTTAATTATCAAGTTATTACCTATGTGTTGTTTATGATCTTGCATGCTCTCCGTTATTAGTAGAGGCTCGGCCAAGTTTTTGCTCTTAACTCCAAGAGGGAGTATTTATGCTCGATAGTGGGTTCATGCCTCCATTGATATCCGGGACGAGTGATGAAAGTTCTAAGGTTGTGGATGTGCTGTTGCCACTAGGGATAAAACATTGATGCTATGTCTAAGGATGTAGTTGTTGATTACATTACGCACCATACTTAATGCAATTGTCCGTTGCTTTGCAACTTAATACCGGAAGGGGTTCGGATGATAACCTCGAAGGTGGACTTTTTAGGCATAGATGCAGCTGGATGGCGGTCTATGTAATTTGTCGTAATGCCCAATTAAATCTCACCGTACTTATCATGACATGTATGTGCATTGTTATGCCCTCTCTATTTATCAATTGCCCGACTGTAATTTGTTCACCCAACATGCTTTTATCTTATGGGAGAGACACCTCTAGTGAACTGTGGACCCCGGTCCATTCTTTTATACTGGAATACAAATCTGCTGCAATACTTGTTCTTTACTGTTTTCTTGCAAACAATCATCTTCCACACAATACGGTTAATCCTTTGTTACAGCAAGCCGGTGAGATTGACAACCTCACTATTTCGTTGGGGCAAAGTACTTTGATTGTGTTGTGCAGGTTCCACGTTGGCGCCGGAATCTCTGGTGTTGCGCCGCACTACATCCCGCCGCCATCAACCTTCAACGTGCTTCTTGGCTCCTCCTGGTTCGATAAACCTTGGTTTCTTTCTGGGGGAAAACTTGCTGTTGTGCGCATCATACCTTCCTCTTGGGGTTCCCAACGAACGTGTGAGTTACACGCCATCACTCACCGCCTCCAACAAGGTGAGCGGAACACCACCAGAACGACACCTGCACCTCCACCACCACCACATCAGACTGCTGGCCAGCCATCACATTCACACCGCTTACATGACCATGGTCACCGGTCAGCACCTGAGCCACTAGCACCCCCGCAAACCAACAAGCCTCCCACCTTCCAGGTCCGCCGCCCCGTAGTCCAAACTCCTAATGTTGCCGAACTGAGGAGACATAAGAAACACCGCCGCCGCGAGGATCTACGAACTTCGGACATATGGCCTCGAACTGGTCGGTAACGCCACCACGATGCCACCTACATCGCGATATGGGAAGGCCCCTCACGTGAACGGCGACTTGCATCCACCACGGCTGCCAAAGAAGACCCACATCCCGATGTGGGATGTTAAGAAGTCGTTGCGCTTGGTAGGGCCGAGGGCATTGCCCCTGCTCGAGAAGTCAACGCGGCCATAGAACCTGTCTCTGGCAGCGCTGCCCTGCCAAACCTCTCCTAACAGTCGTCCAAGGTCGCCACCATGGCCAAGTCATCCCAACTACGCACAAGGTATTCCCTGTTATATTGTGATTCAAATTCATATACTAAAGGGAGGCTAACTTCTGACGAGCGGAGCGAGGCCCGTTGCCGGAGGCTTGTGCCGAAGCGTAGCGGAGTCAGAAGTTAGCCCATACGTAGTGCCCTATAGGGACACCTACGGGGGGTGCGGGGGGGCGGCAGCCCCCCGCGGTACGGTACGGATCGTTGGCACCGCCTATATATACATCTTGTAAGCCGCCGGCTAGGGTTTATCAGATTATAAGATAACCCACGGCGTTTGTAAACACTCCCCGATATAGTGAAGTTTTGCTGGCTGGCGTCCGTGGTTTTTTTCTCCTTCTGTGTTGGAAAGGGTTTTCCACGTTAAATCTTGTGTTTCCTGCGTGTGTTCTTGTTTCGTTCTTCGTTATTTGCTTGTCGCTTTTATAACATTCCTGGCCTCCACCAGCCACTCAACCGCTCAGTGGGGGCCTCGCCGCTGAGGGAGGGGAAGAAGGGAAATTGAGAGATGGTTTGGCTACGTTTGTGTCGCCTTTGGAGTCACCACCGCGGGGGGAGATTATTATCTCCCAGTCGTGTACCCAGCGTACGTGTGCCTGCATATACTCCGTATAGAGCAAGAACGCGGCGCACATGCATGGTTGCGTACGTGCGGTTTGTTTCGTTTGCTTCTCCGTCTTTTATATAGTACTAGTAGTACTCTGCTGTACCAAAAAAACGAGGTGGAGTATACGTTCGTTTGCTAGCCTTGCCGTAGACCGGAGAAGCGCGATGAGGACGAGCATCTCCTACCAGCTGGCACTACATATAGTAGAGTGGTCCGCCGGGGCTTTTGCCGTAACTTTATGCGTAGATGCTGATCTACCAATATACATATGCGAACTATTGATTCCCCGAAATGTACACTAGTCGTGCGTACACTTACACGTACTAGTGTACTACTATATTGACTGATCTGTATCGCTGCGTGTCCACGTCGTCAATCGCGTCGACCGGTCGTCATTCACTGCTGTAGAGCGATCAAAGGATAACTCAAGGAAAACGCTTCCAATCAGCCCACCGATCGTGGGAAGAAAATCGGTCGTTGCCTTCTGCGGAGACGTGACCCGCACGTGGATGGACCCCACCACACCTTCCTCGTCTATTTCTCCGATTTTCACCAACGAACCAACGATGCGCCGCCCACCTCCTCCCATGGCGAGCACTCTGTCCCTGCTCCGCTCCGCGAGCACCCCGTGCTCCTCCCGGCGAGCGCCCCATGCTCCATCCGGCGATCGCGCCGCTACAGCTCCTCCCCCCCCCGCGCGCCCCATGCTCCTCCCATCAAGCGCGCCGCCCTGCTCCTCCACCGGCGAGCGCGCCGCTGTTCCTCCCCCGTCGCGTGTCCCCTGCTCCTCCCAACGAGCTTGGCGTCCCTGCTCCTCCCCTGGCGGGCGTGCCACTACAACTCCTCCACTAGCGAGCGCCCCAGATCCTCCCGACGATTTCACCGTTTTGCTCCCCTTGACACCATCCTGCTGCAAGCTCCCCCGCCCCCGACGAGCTTGGTGTTGATGCCGGTGATGTCGCCGGTGTGGGAGTTACTGATGAAGATGGCCAAGGAGATGTGGGGGCGCGGATACAATAAATATTTTATTTTTGTTAGTTGTATTGTTAATTATTTGTTGTAAATATATTGTTGATTTGTTGTAAATATTTTTGGCATGAGAATTGTTGTTTTCTGGTTAAATTTGTTGGCTTTTTTTTGTAAACACCTAAATTATTTGTTGTTTTCACTATTAATTATTATTGTAAATATGTTGCTAATTTGTTGTAAATATAATTTTGTTTTCCTATTAAAATTGTTGCCGACTATTATTGTAAACACCCAAATACAAAATGTTGGTTTCGTTGTTAATTTATTGTTGTAAATGTATTTGTGATTTGTTGTAAGTGCTTAAATCAACATTTTATTGTTGTTGTAATTGCTTACGACTTTTATTAAAATAGTTGGTGATTTTTGTTGTAATTCAATCGGTGGAAAATTAATTATTACTTGACCACTTTTGCATTTTTTTACAAACATATGTTTTTTTGTTGTAATAGTCTACGGTTTTTAAAGAAATTGTTGGCGTTTTTGTTGCAAATCAAGCTACAACAAAAAATTGTTGATTTAAGCACTTCATTGTAGTACTACTTTTAAATATAAATTTGTAACATTTTTGTTGTAATCATATATATTTTTGTATACAAGGAGTTTTCATTTGTTGTAATACCATCTGACATATGGGCGAATCATCGCGGTGGCATTTTGTTGCAAATATCGGCAAGAACTGGGCTGAAGAGGTATACCTATTCGGGTTTAACTGAAGAAGCTTGGACCGCGGGTTAATTTCGCAAAAACTAGGGGGCCAAATGAAAAACTGTGCTGCGACTTTGTTCTGACTGTCAGATCTCGATCGGATGGTGCGGACTGCGACCGATTTTCATGCAAATGTCAGCCGACCGACGATCAGCACTGCCCATAACTCAAACGTTGCCCGACAGGTAATGCATACCACGCTGTAGTAATACGCCGTGTTAATTCAATCTTGTAGGCGTACGTTGGTCGCCCCCCTCGAGCACACCCTACCTATTCCAGTCCATGTCGATGTTGTCATTTGCATGTCAATTAAGGTCACTGTTCGTTTTTTCAAAAAAAAAAATGTCGCTGTTGACAAAATGTGATCATGCACGTTACTCTTGTTTTTTTTAGCATAACTCATGCACATTACTCAACAATAACCGGGCCGTGACTGAAGAAACAGGCCAGCCCATGAATAGAATCAACAGGCTCTGTACTCGCAACGCTATGGAGTGGGTCACGGGCACTCAACGCGAACTGGAGCAAGTTCACGAGGGCTCACGTTTTAACCATCCTAGCTGCGCCCCGAAGTTTCTAAAATAAGAAAAAAACTGCGCCCCGAAGGAATCCCTATAGGCTGGCCCACCTCGCACCACCTCACCATCTTCTTCCTCCCAAACATGAGCAGCCACCGCTTCAATCCCCTTGGCCACCACCGCTGGCCAGGACGCCTTCTTCTGCCACAAGCGGTTTACGCTGCTCCCGTACTGTCTCACCGCACCGCCCTCCTCGATCCACCACCCACAGCCGGTTCCTCGCTGCCCCGGACCTCCCTCTAAGCGTGCCATCTCCCTCGTCTTCGGCGACCCCCCTCGCACCAAAACCCTAAGCTCGTCACCGGCGAGCTACCTCCCCTGGAACCCTAAGACCCTGTACCCCTACCCTTAGTTTCATTCCTCGCCTCCGCAAGTGACACCACGGCGAGCCATGTCGTCCCCGTCTCCGTTGACGTCCACTACTTGCCTCACCGGCGACGCCGTAGGCAGCCACGTCGCCCCCATCGTCGGTGAATAGACGCGTGGTGGCCTTTTTCCTCCTTCCGGTAGCTTCTTCTTCCCTGGCAGCTTCTTCCTCCCCGAAGGTTGGGTTGGACTATTTAATTGCGCTCAATACAAAAATACGTACGCGTTATGTCGCTTGAAATAGGAAACACACGAGTTGACGCGTACCCTATCTACACTTAACGTTTCTTAACGGGCCAGCCTAGTAGGATCCTAGTTGCTTAGGTTTTTCTAGTTTTGTGATGGTTCTAGAAGTTTCCGGTTTGGTTCGATCGGGTTTTTGTTTTGTTTCCGCCTAGTTTCCTGGTTTTCGGGTTTTCGTTATTTTTTTTATGTTTTTCTCGTTTTTCCTTTTTCACTTTTACTTTTTCTGTTGTTTTTGTTTTTGTTTTTGTTTTTGTTTTTTGTTTTTTGTTTTCTTTTTCCTCTTTTTGTTTTTGTTTTTGTTTTCTTTTTGTCTTTTCAAATATGAATATTTTTAAATCATGAACTTTTTAAATCTTAATATTTTAAATTTTGAACATTTTTCGGATGTGAAATTTTTTTGAATGTGAACTTTTTTGAAATTTTGATTTTTTTTTAAATTTTGACCATTTCCAAATTTCATATTTTAAAATCTAAACATTTTAAAATTTTGAATTTTTTTTGGATTTGATATTTTTAAATCTGAACATTTTTAAATTTTTAAACATTTTAAAATTTCGAACAATTTTCTGATTTGAACATTTTCAAATTTTGAACATTTTAAAAATATGAATCTTTTTAGATGAAACAATTTTCGTATCTGAACTTTTTAAGATTTGTATTTTTGTAGTTTGAATCTCGAGCTGTGCCGGGACCTTAACAGTAAGACTGCAATTGTGGAACGAGCCCAAGGTTTGCTTTCTTTCTCTGGTTTTCATCTTCACTCTGCTTGTTCTTCTCTCACCGGCCAGCCGAAGTGGTGAGGAGTGGGGAAGGGTGATTTTGGGCGGTGGTGAATCAGAGACAATCACGGGATTTTCTCCTCCCGGTGATTTGGTGCGGCACCGGCGAGCGGCCGATGAGGTGTGACGTCAAGCCCCTCAGGTGGGGGGTGGAATTGTTGGCTCCTCATGCCGAGGCCCTCGGCAATAAGCACTGTTGGCCGCAAAGCTGCGTCCTCGGCATCCTCAACATCGACCTGGCCGGCCGTGCCGGCGAGAAGGAAGATGAGGACGGTGACGATGGTGTTGTCCTCTGCGGCCAATTTCTGGCAATTTCTTGTTGCTCCGGCTATCTCTGCCCGCCTTCTCCCACCCATGGCAGGAGTGTTGTGATGGAGGGCGGGTTATTCGACATTGACGGAGCCAACGAGAGTTCTTGTGTCTAGGCTTTCCGAAGCCTGGAAGCAATATCGGCGAGCTTCATCTTGATGGTTGTGTGCCGTTTGTTAACGCAGGTGAGCTTCGGCATCCTATCAACCTCCATCGGAGGACTTTGTTGGAGATATGCCCAAGAGGCAATAATAAAGTGGTTATTATAATATATATTTGTGTTTATCATAAATGTTTTCATACCATGCTATAATTGTATTAACCGAAACATTGATACATGTGTGTTATGTAAACAACAAGAAGTCCCTAGTAAGCCTCTTGTATAACTAGCTTGTTAATTAATAGATGATCATGGTTTCGTGATCATGAACATTGGATGTTATTAATAACAAGGTTATGTCATTGGATGAATGATATAATGGGCACACACCCAAATAAGCGTAGCATGAGATCAAGTCATTAAGTTCAACTTGCTATAAGCTTTCGATACATAGTTACCTAGTCCTTCGACCATGAGATCATGTAAATCACTTACACCGGAAGGATGCTTTGATTACATCAAACGCCATTGCGTAAATGGGTGGGTATAAAGATGGGATTAAGTATTTAGAAAGTGTGAGTTGAGGCATATGGATCAATAGTGGGATTGGTCCATCCCGATGACGGATAGATATACTCTGGGCCCTCTCGGTGGAATGTCGTCTAATTAGCTTGCAAGCATGTGACTGGGTCACAAGAGATGACATACCACGGTACGAGTAAAGAGTACTTGTCGGAAACGAGGTTGAACTAGGTATGGAGATATCGATGATCGAACCTCGGACAAGTAAAGTATTGCGTGACAAAGGGAATCGGTATCGTATGTAAATGGTTCAATCGATCACTGAGTTATCGCTGAATGTGTGGTAGCCATTATGGATCTCCAGATCCCGCTATTGGTTATTGGGCGGAGAGGAGTCTCGACCATGTCTGCATAGTTCACGAACCGTAGGGTGACGCGCTTAAGGTTCGATGTCGCATAAGTAGATTCAGAATTTGAGATGGAGACGAAGTTTGTTCGGAGTCTCGGATGGGATCCAGGACATCACGAGGAGGTCCGGAATGGTCCGGAGAATAAGATTCATATATGGGAAGTCACTTTCCGGGGTTCAGGAAAGTTCCGGTGTTTTGACCAGAGCTTATAGAAGGTTCTAGAGGGTCACCAGTGGGCCCACCACCCCGGGAGGGGCCACATAGGCGCCACATGGCATGATGGATCCTGCCCACTATGACATGTAGGCCCAGGCCGGCCCACCCCTAGAGATAAGATCTATCTCTAATTTAAATGGTTTAAATCTAGAGATAAGATCTATCTCCTAATTTAAAGGGTTTAAATGAAGAGATAAGGGGATAGGCTTGGGGGGAGTTATCCTCCCCCCATGCGCCGGCCAAGGGAGAGGTGGGGCCAAGGGGGGAACCCTAGGCCGACCCCTCCCCCTCTATAAAGAGGGGAGGGGGTGGCCGGCCACACCACCCCACATAGAAAACCCTGGCCACCCCCTCTCTCCTCCATACAACTGCTCTGGCTTAGGCGAAGCCCTGCAGTTCTTCTCCTCCACCACCACCACCACGCCGTCGTGCTACTGGGATTCCGTGCAGTTCTACCACACCTCCGCTGCACGCTGGAACGGGGAGAGGACGGGCTTCATCGACACCATACGCACGACCGAGTACGAAAGTGCTGCCGGTTTGCAGTACGGACGATCGACTACATCAACAACGAGATCTAATCTCGTAGGCTTTGGAATCTTCGAGGATTAGTCTCATGGTCTTCTCGTTGCTTCGATCATGGTAGATTAGATCTTGCTTCTTCCTAGATTGGATCTTGGTTTTTGTTCATGTTCATGGTAGAAAATTTTTGTTTTCCATGCAACGAACCCATCAGTGGTATCAGAGCTGTGTCTATGCATAGATCTGTTGCACGAGTAGAACACAATGGTTTTTGTGGGCGGTGATGCTTTTTTTGTTTTTAGTTAGTGTACTTTGCATCTTGCGGGATGGTGGGATGAATCGGCCCAGGCTAACTTTACATGACCGCGTCTCATGAGACTTGCTCCACGCTTGACATGCAACTTGTATTGCATAAGTGGCTTTGCGGGTGTCTGTCTCTCCCACCATAGTGAAGATTCAATCTACTCTTTCTATTGACAACACTAGTATCACCGTTGTGGTTCATGTTCGTAGGTAGATTGGATCTCACTCGAAAACCCTAAACCACGTAAAATATGCAAACCAAATTAGAGGAGTGTAACTTGTTTTTGCAGGGTTTGGTGATGTGATATGGCCATGTGATGATGATTATATTTGATGTAAGAGATGTTCATTATTGTATTATGGCAACCGGTAGGAGCCTAATGGTTGTCTTTAATTTTTGTTAAAGACATGCGTGTCTATTCATCATGTAATAGCTTTATTTCAAGTAGTTGTTATAGTAGCTATAAGTGATGGACAACCATGAAGCGGCGCCACTGACCTTGACGCCATGCTGGTGATGATGGAGATCATGTCCATGCTTTGCAGATGGAGATAAAAAGCACAAGAAGAAAGGCCATATCATATCACACATTATGAATTGCATGTGATGTTAATCCTTTATGCATCTTATTTTGCTTAAATCATGACGGTAGCATTATAAGATGATCCCTCTCACTAAATATCAAGATAATAAAGTGTTCATCCTTAGTATGCACCGTTGCTAAGACTTGTCGTTTCAAAGCATCACGTGATGATCGGGTGTGATAGATTCTATATGTGCATACAACGGGTGCAAGCCAGATTTGCACACGCGGATACTAAGGTTGCCTTGACGAGCCTAGCATGTACAGACATGGTTGATACGTCCAATTTGCATCACTATTTTATATCATAATTTGCTGTTATTCATTGATATCATATTGGGACACAATACTTATGTTATTTCATCTATTTTGCATGTTTCATGATTATTTGGAGATCGAGCACCGGAGTCAGGATTCTGCTGGAAAAAGCACCGTCAGGATGCAATATTTCGGGAGATCAAGCTGTGGAAGGAAGTTTTACCAAAAATCCTATTTTTCCGGATGACGGAGGAAGCCGGAAGGGGGAGCCAGCTGGACCCGGGGTGGGCCCACACCATAGGGTGGCGCGGCCCATGGCCCGGCCGCGCCACCATGTGGTGTGGAGCCCCCTCGGCCTCTTTCGCCTCCTTTTCTTCGCGAAACCCTTCGTCCCGAAGACCTAAGCCACGGAGGAATCCTCACGAAGGGTTACGGCCCGCCTCGCGGGGCGGAGAACACCGAGAGAGAAAAGAGCTCTCCGGCGGGCAGGAATCCGCCGGGGAAATTCCCTCCCGGAGGGGAAATCGACGCCATCGTCACCGCCATCGAGCTGGACATCATCTCCATCACCATCATCATCATCTCCACCATCATCACCGCCATCTCCACCGCTGGACATCGTCACCGCTGTAGCAATTTGGGTTTGATCTTGATTGTTTGATAGGGGAAACTCTCCCGATACTGATTTCTACTTGTTGTTGATGCTATTGAGTGAAACCATTGAACTAAGGTCTATGTTCAGATTGTTATTCATCATCATATCACCTCCGATCATGTTCCATATGATGTCTCGTGAGTAGTTCGTTTAGTTCTTGAGGACATGGGTGAAGTCTAAATGTTAGTAGTGAACTATGGTTGAGTAATATTCAATGTTATGATATTTAAGTTGTGGTGTTATTCTTCTAGTGGTGTCGTGTGAACGTCTATTGCGGTCAGAAACCCACCGGCGGGCAGCGACTGGCAACACCGTAGAGCCGGGAACAACTAGGGCTGCGGCTGGCCCCAGTCCCTCAGAGCGACGGCCCGCAAAGCCTTCTGGTCACACGTCCGATGCTTTGTCGCAAGGGCGTGCCACCTGACCTATACCTGGTCAGGAAGGTGTTGGATGATGCCTCGCTTAGTTTCCTGCATGGCATACACGTAAACGTTAAATACGAGCCTCGATCGGCTCTCAGGTTATCCTGTGAATCGGCTCAAAGATCCGATCCACCCATGATTCGTACGAGGTGCACGAATATATGGTGGTCCTGCTTGATCAAGATAAAGTTAAAGCGATCTACGACGATTTAGGGTTTTCACCGCATAATCGGATCATCCTACTCACGATTGGGCCTCGCGCTCGCGTACGGTGATCGTAAGCCGATCCTAGACAGGGCCTAAAAACCAACACGAGGTTGATCCCGGAACATCCTGTCTAGGGCTAGCAAACTACACCCTACACGCCGCTGGATCCTCCAACCCTTTGTAAGGCCTAACTATCGCGGATGTTAAACTAATCCTTGAAGAACAAGGAGCAACCGTAACGGATCGGATCTACTAAACTATGATCAAACGGGTGCCGCCCCTACACCTAAGATAGGTGTAAGGGCGGCTAGATGTATAAGGGTTGCACTACGACAGCATATGATACGAAGAACAATGCTAACCCTAACACATCTAAGATAACTACGTTGCTCGCCATCAAAAAGGCTTCAGCACGAGCAACGCATGAACAACGTAGGTAGGCTTGTGCTGCCTAGATCGCAAGATGCGATCTAGGAAGCATGGTGCTTACCGGAGAAACCCACGAGACGAAGGAGTTGGCGATGCGCCGAGATTTGTTTGTGTTGAACGTTGGTTGTTGTTTATTTCATAAACCCTAGATACATATTTATAGTCCAGGGGACTTTCTAACTCAAGCGTGCACCTAACCGTGCACGGGTAAAACTCTAACTCCTAACAGACACGTATCCTACTATGGTACAGATACACGGGCAATTAGCCCAAACTTGGTACACAAGGCCGATTCACATATTTCTTCCATGTATATAATCTTTAAGCTCATCTTGATCGCGGCCCACCTCTGACCTGGTCAAATTCTGGTGATAACACATGCCCCCCTGGTTTTGGAAATGACATTTCCAAAATCATTACGCTTTTCTTTCGTCGGGTCATGTCGTGGCAGAGCAGAGCTGCCGCAGAATCTTCCATCACTTCGCCTCGCCTCCTGGGCTTCTTCATCCCCTTCGCATCAGAGTGATCGTGAACTTGATCAATGCTCAAAAGCTGATGTTAACATATCAATCCTTCACGATCTACCTTTCACCTTTTTCGGCCGATGACTTTGAGCTCTGGTGGACCACGAGGCAGACCAACGCCTTTAACAAGAGCCCCAGAACCACTGCCAAAACGGCTTAAATGCTAAAGCCAATACCTCTGGACATTCAGATATTCAGTGATACTCTTCAAACCTGCCCAATCCCCTTGAAAAGGGTTATGACGGAAGGCCATTCGATGAAATCTCAATCGGCTTCTTAAGAACAGAATATCTACGCAGTCAGTGGCCCCCCGAGCCTCCATCAAGGCGAGAACAGCAGCGGGCCAACCAAGCGTGTCACCATCGGTTTCCAAGTCATGATGCAGAGCCAGCCGATTTCAAAAAAATCGGCTCCCCAGAGCAGAGAACCTTCAGGGTGAGCTGCCCCCCGAGCTTCTTCAGTCCACTTCTTTGTCTCTGCAGGTCAGATCGGCTCCTTTCCTTCGGTGGATCTGATGCAACCCACTCTTAGCCTGATCTGCACATCCATGCTGCTCTTGGCATTATTCTTGAAGAGAGGATCTAAGCCATTAAACCACTCCATTGAGGAGTTCTTCCATTAGAGTCTCTCTTCGTGGCCCACTTCCTGCTCCATTGACCCTCTGATTATAACAGTTATACCTCTTGAGTCGATGGCCATGCATCGGCTTTATACTTAAAAAAATTTGAATTTTTTACGGCCGATTTATGTATCAGCCCCCATACTTCAATACCCATCATCAAAAGATATCTTAGGCTGCTGGGCATTTGTAAGACGCTTCTACGGCATATCCTCGTGTTTTATCCACCTGGGTGCCCCCCGAGCCGATTCTTTCAAGGGATTTGATGGTATCGGCTCTGTTGGACCAAATGTTGAACCCAGGTAGAATGGATGGTGAGGATAATTTTGGCCGATTGCTGGAATCGGCCTCCATGTTGCTTGTTCAATGAAGGTTTTGTAATGTCCCTCCATAAATTTTTTGGGGCCGATCACAAGGATCAGCCTCGCCACGTTTGCTCATTGATTTGCTCCAGCTACATGGTTAGGCCAGTGGATACGACCAGCCTAACTTCATCCTCTGTCACGTCGATGCGCTCGCAGTCGTCCAAATTGATGCCTGAGAGTGGCTCTTGGCCTGATGTCTCCCAAACGCCCATGCCGGCTGTTGAAATCTCGGCTGAATCATCTGCGTGGACGACTTCTACTTCATCTCCATCCCATCGTATTAGGCATTGGTGCATCGTGGATGGAATGCAACGATTGGCGTGGATCCAATCTCTCCCTAGTAGGACAGCATAGGTGCTCTTGCTTGTCGACAATAAAGAACGTCGTAGGGACGGTTTTCCTTCCTACGGTCAGATCCACATTCGAGAACACCTTGTGCGTCGGATGCTTGGCCGTTGAAATCGCTCGGTGTCACATTGGTCTTGATCGGATCTGAGCTAGAGCGTCCCAACCGACGTAGCATGGAGTATGGCATAATGTTGACTGCCGCTCCGGTGTCTACCAACATCTTGTTGACAGGCTGCCCATTGATGTATCCTCGCAAGTACAGGGCCTTCAGATGCCTGTAACTTCTTTCTCGTGGCTTCTCAAAGATGACCGGCCGTGGGCCGCAGTCCAGTTGTGCCACAGGTGCTTGATATAATCCTGGAGCGCTAAACTCTGTTGGAAGGATGAAGACCATGTTTGTGCCAGCCGATGTCTCATCATCGGCTTTCCTTTGCTTGGGGCGCCACTCTTTTCTTTGTGGCCGACCTTCTTCGTCCAGGGTTCGCTGAATTCTGGCGGCCGGATCAGGCCGTGCCTTCCTCAACGTGTGCGGGTATAACCTTTCAGCTTCTTCCAATCCACGTAGACGCTGAACCCTTCGCTTACGGGAACAGGCCGAGCCCATCGAGGCACCACCTTGGCCGATGATACTTGTCTTCTTCATCATCGTCCTCTAGTTCCTCGAGATCTTCTACCCGAGCGGACTCAGCATGCTTGTTCCGAAGCGGGAGAGGCCCTAGACGTTTGAACACGGACATGTTAGCTGCATCCTTCTTCTTCTGTTTGCATTCTGGGCAGTTGCCGATTGTTGGCAATCGGCTCATTCCTGAATCCCAGCAGTGTCTGAAGAAGGGGCAGTCCCAGTGCCTATCCACGTCGTCTTGCTCCCTCGACTTTTTCTTGGCGTGACGCTCGTATCGCTCCTCGTCGTGATCATGCCGACGACGTCTCCTGTCATCCCTAGCCAGACGATCTTCTTCATCATCGTCGTTGTATCGCCGGCGTTGGTCATACTGACTCACATACTTGTTGAGGAGGTGATCAGAGAGAGGTCGCTGATATCTTATGTTCTCCATTTCTTCCTCTGTGACGTAGCGCTTGCCGTCGTGGCGGAGCCGATCGCGTGGAGCGGCTTCCTCCGTGTCTTTGCTATGAGAGCAGCTGCCCTCATCTCCGTCTTTACCAGAGTGGTGCCCAGGTCCCACCATGTTGATATTGCACGAGAAATCTGGCTGGCACCCTCCATGGTAAGTATACTCCACCATGTTAATGGCGGGGAAGGGGTGTGTGTCGACCTTCATGGCGTACTGGTTGAAAATTAACCGCCCTTTTTCTATCGCCATTTGGATCTGCTGCCGCCACACCCTGCAGTCGTTAGTGGTGTGGGTGAACGCGTTATGCCACTTGCAGTATGGCTTTCCGTTCAGCTCCTGTACCGTAGGGATCTTGTGGCCTTCGGGTACCTTTATATGCTTCTCTGTGAGTAAGAGATCGAAAATCTGCTCAGTTTTGGTCACGTCGAAGTCGAACCCTTTTGGAGGGCCTTGTGGCTTAACCCATTTGCAGGACACGGGGCCTGCCGCTCGAGTCCATTCAGCCACTGCTACCTCTCGATCTCCCGCAGCACCTTCATCCTCGTCTGCCTCAACCAGGGCCACCGCACGCTTGAATTTGTCCTGGTAAACATCTGGGTGGCGGCTGTTCATATGCGACGGCTTACGCACCATGTGCGCCAATGAAGGGTAGTACGCTTGGGAGGCCACGTCCTTGATCGATGATGAGAGACCCACCACCGCCAACTCGGCGCTTCTTTTTCACTTACGTGAACCGAATAGCATCGGTTCCTCACGGTCCTGAAGCGGCTGGATGTATTCGACACTTGTTTCCCAGCGCTTCGTCGCACTTGTGCTAGATCGGTAATGCCAGCCTCGGAAGCCTCCGAGTGATACTGCTCATGGAACTGCTCTTCCAAGCTGCTTCCAAGTCCGGATTGAGTTCGGTGGCAGCGATGTGTACCACCCGAAAGCCGATCTGTGAGGGGCCGTGCGAAGAACCTCACACGCAGCTCGTCGATGCTGAGATCGTGCCCAGCTGTGCCAAATATCGTCTCACATGCTCGATGGAGCTGGAACCATCTGATCCACTAAACTTTGTGAAGTCCGGGAGCCGATATTTGGGTGGTAGCGGGATCAATTTGTACTCGTTGGGGTACGGCTTGGTATAGCCGAACGTCTTCCTTTTCGGCATCAAGCCGAGCCGATCTTTCGAATTGTACAAATCTGATCCGCGGTGATGGCTGAAGGTGTCGAACCACGAAGATTCGCCGGGGTGGCATACTTAGCCAGCCATGCTTGCTTTTACGGTTCCGAGCCAAGCTGCGGGAGCTGGGCTCACGGAGGTTCGTCGGAGTGGCGTACTTAGCTAGCCACGTTTGCTTCTCAAGATCGGCTCCCGACGTTCCTCCTGCTGTTCCAGAGGCCCCTACTGTCGCGGCCTGGTTCGAGAGTGCCCAGGTGCTGCCGTCTGGTACGTATGCGCACGCGTATCCGTGCGGGATCTCCTTGGGTGCCTCAGGTAGGAATTGGTAGTCACTAGGATCACCACCAATCTTGTAGACGACGTATGCCGATGAGTTCGGCACTACGAGTGCTGCCCATGCGAACGGCGGCGGAGGATGGGACTGGAGTGGCATCTCTCCTTTGTAAGTCCCCGAGGCTGGTCCCGACGGAGAATACCGGTGGCTCATGATTTCCTGGATCACGCGCAGAGCGACACGCTCCAAAGTGTTCACCAGGCTCTCAGAGTGGCGGTGCAGCGAATGAGCCACCATGTAGTTAATCTCCTGACGCAGCGACCTGGTGCATTCTTCTGACGGGGCGGACAGGTCCCCTCCATCGAGTGCGCCTTCAGGTGAGAACCCCTTCCACCTGACGCCGTGGGAGCGGGTTCTGTGGAAAGAGCCGATGAGTTCGGCTTCGAGGGCTGCCTTGATCTCGTCATGCTTCTTCTTGAGCTCGTCAGTCAGATCCTCGTACTTGACCGGAGTGCTTTCCGCCATCTCGGATGTAGATGGCGATGCGGTGGATGTCGAAGATTGTCCCACCGGGCGTGCCAGAATGTGTTGCGGTCGGAAACCCACCGGCGGGCAGCGGCCGGCAACACCGTAGAGCCGGGAACAACTAGGGCTGCGGCTGGCCCCGATCCCTCGGAGCGACGGCCCGCAAAGCCTTCGGTCACACGTCCGATCTTGTCGCAAGGGCGTGCCACCTGACCTATACCTGGTCGGGGAAGGTGTTGGATGATGCCTCGCTTAGTTTCCTGCATGGCATACACTTAAACGTTAAATACGAGCCTCGATCGGCTCTCAGGTTATCCTGTGAATCGGCTCAAAGAGCCGATCCACCCATGATTCGTACGAGGTGCACGAATATATGGTGGTTCTGCTTGATCAAGATAAAGTTAAAGCGATCTACGACGATTTAGGGTTTTCACCGCATAATCGGATCATCCTACTCACGATTGGGCCTCGCGCTCGCGTACGGTGATCGTAAGCCGATCCTAGACGGGGCCTAAAAACCAACACGAGGTTGTTCCCGGAACATCCTGTCTAGGGCTAGCAAACTACACCCTACACGCCGCTGGATCCTCCAACCCTTTGTAAGGCCTAACTATCGCGGATGTTAAACTAATCCTTGAAGAACAAGGAGCAACCGTAACGGATCGGATCTACTAAACTATGATCAAGCGGGGTGCCGCCCTACACCTAAGATAGGTGTAAGGGCGGCTAGATGTATAAGGGTTGCACTACGACGAGCATATGATACGAAGAACAATGCTAACCCTAACACATCTAAGATAACTACGTTGCTCGCCATCAAAAAGGCTTCAGCACGAGCAACGCATGAACAACGTAGTTAGGCTTGTGCTGCCTAGATCGCAAGATGCGATCTAGGAAGCATGGTGCTTACCGGAGAAACCCTCGAGACGAAGGAGTTGGCGATGCGCCGAGATTTGTTTGTGTTGAACGTTGGTTGTTGTTTATTTCATAAACCCTAGATACATATTTATAGTCCAGGGGACTTTCTAACTCAAGCGTGCACCTAACCGTGCACGGGTAAAACTCTAACTCCTAACAGACACGTATCCTACTATGGTACAGATACACGGGCAATTAGCCCAAACTTGGTACACAAGGCCGATTCACATATTTCTTCCATGTATATAATCTTTAAGCTCATATTGATCGCGGCCCACCTCTGACCTGGTCAAATTCTGGTGATAACAACGTCGACTACACGACACTTCACCATTTATGGGCCTAGGGGAATGCATCTTGTACTCGTTTGCCAATTGCGGGGTTGCCGGAGTGACAGAAACCTAAACCCCCGTTGGTATATCGATGCAGGAGGGATCGCATGATCTCAGAGTTTAAGGCTGTGGTTAGATTTATCTTAATTACTTTCTTGTAGTTGCGGATGCTTGCAAGGGGTATAATCACAAGTATGTATTAGTCCTAGGAAGGGCGGTACATTAGCATAGGTTCACCCACACAACACCTATCAAAACAATGAAGATTAATCAACTGTATGTAGCGAAAGCACTAGACTAAAATCCCGTGTGTCCTCGAGAACGTTTGGTCATTATAAGTAAACAAACCGGCTTGTCCTTTGTGCTAAAAAGGATTGGGCCACTCGCTGCAATTATTTCTCTCGCATTTTACTTACTCGTACTTTATTCATCTGTTACATCAAAACCCCCTGAATACTTGTATGTGAGCATTTACGGTGAATCCTTCATCAAAACTGCTGTCAACACCTTCGCTCCTCGTTGGGATCGACATTCTTACTTATCGAAGATACTACGATACACCCCCTATACTTGTGGGTCATCAAGACTATTTTACGGCGCCGTTGCCGGGGAGTGAAGCGCTATTGGTAAGCGGAATTGGTAAGGAAAACCTTTACTGTTTGTGCTGATTTTATTTCTACCTGTTGCTATAAGTCATTATGGAGAGATCTTCTCTTCAATTTCTATTTGGGAAATTTACTACTACTGCAACGGTAGTGGATGAGGCGCCAGGTGAGGAAGTAATACCATATAAAATACCTACGAAAATTATTGAACATGTTATGGATAACCGCTATGAAGGGGATGGAAGCTGTCCATCCTGGTGATCATTCTCTGTTTTTGCATGAATTATGCGGGTTATTCAAATGTGCAGGTATTTCTATGAATGAAGTTAGGAAGAAGCTATTCTCTATATCGTCTGTACGGTAAGCGGCGCATTGGTATAAATTGCTTGAAGAATGGTGATTCTCTTGATTGGGAGGACATTGTGCCTTTATTTTATTCCAAATTTTATCCTCCAAGTGAAATTCACAAAGATCGGAACCGCATATATAATTTCTGGCCTCATGATGGAGAGAGTATTGCCCAAGCTTGGGGAGATTGAAGTCTTTAATGCTCAAATGCCCCATTCATGAGCTTCCTGGTAATGTTATTATTGATAATTTCTACGCGAGACTTTCTTTTCAAGACAAGACCTTGCTGGATACTTCTTGTTCTGGATCCTTTACACGCAATAAGGATGAGTTTAAAAGGGACCTTCTTGATCGGATCCAAGAAAATACTGAAGGTTGGGAGAACGACAAAGATAGAGAATCAGGTATAATTTATGATTATAAATGCATTGAAGCTTTTATGGATACGATACATTTCGTAATATGAGTGCTACATATGGTCTTGATTCTCAAGTTGCTGCAAACCTTTATAAAGCTTTTGCCTCTCATTATGAATTGCCTAAGAAGAATTTTGATAAGTATCATGAACCGTATAAAGATAAAATTGATCCATCTATAAATAAATATGTTGTAGTTGAAACTGTTGATCGTGTTATTCCTGAAGCTTACATTGAAAAAACTCCTTTTCCTGCTAAAATGAAAGAGTACTCTGTTATAAATAGTGCGGTTCATAAAAGTCAAAAGAAACCTATAGAACCTGAAGAACAAATAAAAGTTGAACTTCTTTGTTGCAATTGTTAAAGATCTTGTGACTGAAAATGTGGAGGATGGTCATATTATTTTTACGTGAAGATGCTTCTAATATTGTTTCACATCCTAATAAACCCAAACAAGCTAGTGTTCCTATGATATCCGTTAGAATTGGTGATCATTGCTATTATGGTTTATGTGATATTGGTGCAAGTGTTAGTGCTATACCTTATGAGCTTTACACGGAGATTATGCACGAAATTGATTCCTGTGAACTTGAAGATATTGATGTGGTTATTCAGCTGGCTAATAGAGAAACTATTTCTCCAATTGGTATTGTTCGAGATGTGGAAGTTCTATGTGGTAAGATTAAATATCCTGCTGACTTTTTGGTACTTGGTTCTGCTGCTAGTGATTATTGTCCTATCATTTTTGGTAGACCTTTTCTAAATACTTGTGGAGCTATTATAGATTGTAAGAAAGAGAAAATTTTGACTAAATTTGCTGGTGAATCTTATGAGTTTAACTTCTCTAAATTTACTAAAACTCCTTATAAAGCTGATTTGCCTAGTAATGATTTTAAAATGGAGCGAGTGTGCATCTATTGTTCTTGTTCCTAATAATCCTTTGCAGCAACATTTGGAGGATAGCGAGAGTGAAGTTTTTAGGAAAGAAAGAGAGGAGCTTGAGGAGATTTTTCTTCGCCAACCTATTCTCAAGCATGATTTACCGGTGGAAGACTTGGGTACAACACCGCCACCAAAGGAAGATCCTGTTTTTGATTTAAAGCCTTTGCACGATAATCTTAAATATGCTCATATTGATGATAAGAAAATATATCCTGTTATTATTAGTTCTAAACTTACGAGTTTGAAGAAGAAAGATTATTGCAAATATTGAAGAAACACCGAGGTGCTATTGGCTATACTCTTGATGACTTGAAGGGGATTTCTCCCTCTATTTGCCAACATGCCATTAATATGGAAGATGATGCGAAGCGTGTTGTTGAACCTCAGCGTCGTATAATTCCCAAGATGAAGGATGTGGTAAGAAATGAGGTATTACGACTTCTTGAAGCTGGTATTATATATCCTATTGCTGATAGTAGATGGGTTAGTCCTGTGCATTGCGTTCCTAAGAAAGGAGGAATGACGGTTGTGCCTAATGATAATGATGAGCTCATACCTCAAAGAGTAGTTGTAGGGTATAGAATGTGCATTGATTATCGAAAAGTTAATAAAGTTACTAAGAAAGATCATTATCCTTTACCATTTATTGATCAAATGCTAGAAAGGTTATCTAAAAATACTCATTTTTGCTTTCTTGATGGTTATTACGGGTTTTCACAAATTGCTTGTTAAAGCTAAAGATCAAGAGAAAACCACTTTTACTTGTCCCTATGGAACTTATGCTTATAGGCGTATGCCTTTTGGTTTATGTAATGCTCCTGCTACTTTTCAAAGATGCATGTCTGCTATTTTTCATGGCTTTTGTGAAAGTATTGTGGAAGTATTCATGGATGATTTTTCCGTCTATGGGAATTCTTTTGATAGTTGCTTGCGAAACCTTGATAAAGTCTTGCAGAGATGTGAAGAAACTAACCTTGTTCTTAACTGGGAGAAATGCCACTTTATGGTTAATGAAGGAATTGTATTGGGACATAAAATTTCCGAGAGAGGTATCGAAGTTGATAGAGCTAAAGTTGAAGCTATTGAGAAGATGCCCTATCCAAGGGATGTTAAAGGTATTCGTAGTGTTCTTGGTCATGCTTGGGTTTTATAGGAGATTTATTAAAGATTTCTCCAAGATTTCAAAACCTCTTACTAATCTTCTTCAAAAAGATGTACCTTTTGTTTTTGATGATGATTGTAAGGAAGCTTTCGAAACTCTAAAGAAAGCCTTAACAACTGCTCCTATAGTTGAACCTCCTGATTGGAATTTACCATTTGAAATTATGTGTGATGCTAGTGATTTTGCTGTAGGCGCTATTCTTGGACAGCGAGTAGATGAGAAATTAAATGTTATTCATTATGCTAGCAAAACTCTTGATGCTGCTCAAAGAAATTATGCTACTACTGAAAAAGAATTGTTAGTTGTAGTCTTTGCTTGTGATAAATTTAGATCTTATATTGTTGATTCAAAAGTTACGATTCATATTGATCATGCTGCAATTAGATACCTTATGACAAAGAAAGATGCTAAGCCGAGGCTTATTAGATGGGTACTTCTTTTGCAAGAATTTGATTTACATATTGTAGATAGGAAAGGTGCTGATAATCCTGTTGTCGATAATTTGTCTAGATTGGAAAATATTGCTTATGATCCTGTTCCTGTTAATGATAGTTTTCCAAATGAACAATTGGCTGTAATAAAGGTGAGCTCGCGAGACAGTCCTTGGTATGCTTGATTATGCTAACTTTATTGTTTCCAAGTACTTGCCTCCAACCTTTTCAGCTCAGCGAGAGGAGGAAATTCTTTTATGACTTGAGGCATTATTTACGGGATGACCCACACTTATATAAAGAAGGAGTGGATGGTATTATGCGAAGGTGTGTTCCCGAATATGAACAACAAGAGATATTGAGTAAATGTCATGGTAGTGCTTATGGAGGACATCACGCCGGAGATAGAACCGCGCAAAAGGTTCTACAATCAGGTTTTTATTGGCCAACTCTCTTCAAAGATGCAAGGAAGTTTATTTTATCTTGTGATGAATGTCAAAGGGTTGGTAATATCTCCGGACGCAATGAAATGCCTATGAATTATACTCTTGTTATTGAACCGTTTGATTGTTGGGGATTTGACTTCATGGGACCTTTTCCCTCTTCAAAAGGTAACACTCATATACTTGTTCCTGTTGATTATGTTACTAAATGGGTGGAAGCCATACCTACAAAAAGTGCTTGATGGTGAGACCTCTTTAAAAATGATTTTAGATGTTATTTTTCCTAGATTTGGAGTACCTAGATATATTATGACTGATGGAGGTTCTCATTTTATTCATGGAGGTTTTAGAAAAACTCTTGCTAAGTATGGTATTAATCATAGAATTGCTTCCGCTTATCACCCTCAAAGTAGTGGTCAAGTAGAATTATCAAATAGAGAAATTAAATCTATTTTGCAGAAGACCGTTAACAAATCTAGAAAGAATTGGACTAGTAAATTGAAAGACGCACTATGGGCTTATAGAACTGCTTATAAAAACCCCATGGGAATGTCGCCTTATAAAATGGTTTACGGAAAAGCTTGTCATTTACCTTTAGAACTAGAACACAAAGCTTATCGGGCTGTTAGAGAATTAATAAAGATCCTAAACTTGCCGGTGATAAGAGGTTGCTACAATTAAGTTCTCTAGATGAATGGAGAAGTGAGGCTTATGAAAATGCTAAACTCTTTAAAGAAAAAGTTAAAAAATGGCATGATAGAAGGATCATCAAAAGAGAGTTTAATATTGGGGATAAAGTCCTATTGTATCGGTCTCGTCTCAGATTCTTTGCGGGAAATTACTCTCGAAATGGGAAGGACCATATGTTGTTGAGGAGGTGTATCGTTCGGGAGCAATTAAAATTAGCTCTCTCCAAGGCAATGCTACGCAAGTGGTGAATGGACAAAGACTCAAGCATTATATCTCGGGTGATTCTTATAATGTTGATGTTGATATTATTCAAGTTGAAACACCGGAGGCTTTCATCAAAGGACAAATTGACGGTCCGCGAGAACTCGACTTTGAATAGGTAACGATGCTTGGTAATGAAAAGTTCGCGATTTACTTTCCGAACAATATTTTTGTCTGTTTTTGGAAAATATGAAAAATTACGAGATCGAAACGGAGTGGAAAAGACGCACGAGGGCGTGACACCACAGGCCGGCGCGGGCCCCAGCCTGGCCGCGCCGCCCTATGGTGGCACCGCCTCGTCGCCCCTTTCCGACTCTAGTTCGATCTGGTACTTTCCGTTTGTTCTGAAATTTTTTATTATAAAATCCCCCGGACCCCTGGAGGTCCGTATATCGTTCTCTCGACGTGTTTTGTTTCAAGCTGTTTCTGCCAGGATTTTTTTAGATCTAAAGCCATCATGTCTTCATCGGGAACTCCTGAGAACAGCTCCTGCAAGGATGTTGGCAACTTGTACATGGAGGAGCTGAGGATGCACCCAAAGGAGTTGATGCTCGTCGAGGGAAAGCTGCAGATCAAAGATGTTCGGGGTCCCAAAGGAGAAGGAAGCTTGGAAGACAGGATGGAGAAGCTAGAACAAGAGGTCTTCAATTACAAGAAGATGGCCGAGCGTGAAGTGGATATCTTTCACAAGATTGTGTACGAACTCATTGCTTGAACACGAGAAGGAAGCTGCAAAGCTATGGGGCGACATCCTCTCACTTCACGACACCACCAACAAACTCCAAGCTCAACTCTGTGACATTCATAATCGAACCGTGAGTATGAAAACAGGTTTAAACATATAAGCCGTGCTGCTAGTTTCAGGATTCCCGAGACCAAGATGTCATTTGTTGATGGAGAGCCACTATCTTGGAAGTATGAAGACGGGAATTCATCACCACCATCGCCAAAGGAGTAATTCATCATCGGTATTGGCATCCCCTTGGTTTGTTCCAAGCTTGGGGGAGTGCCGCGGTATCACATCATTACTACCTTTTACTCTTTACTATCAAGTAGTGTCATATCATGAGTAGGGAAGTTATCGTATAAGATGGGTTGCGGTGTGGAAGTATCTCTCCTTTAGTTTGTCTATGTATCCCTTGGTGTGAGTTATCGTTATGGAATATTAATGAGAAGTCTTATCATTTACATATTGCACACCTTATTTTAGTTTGCAATTTCTACTATATGATTGATCTTGATTTTAGTATTGGTACCACTTTGGGAGCATTGAGTAAATCTATTTGGTTTTGGCAAACTTAGCAATGGTCAATAGCAACAACACTTTGAGTTTTAGAAGAATAGAGGAAGTACATGTAGAAGATATTATTATCTTTCTTATCGAGTCCTTAGCATTAGTATTCTAAAGTTAAAGCTGTTTGTGCTTACAAGTAAGATGCATGATTGTTTCTATCGCATGTATATTTGTTTGTTTCCCTCAACTCCTATGCTTGCTATTTAACCTTGCTAGCCAAAGACACATGCTGAGAGGGAATACTTCTCGTGCATCCAAACCTTAGCCTAAACCTATGTCATTTGTGTCCACCATACCTACCTACTGCATGGTATTGTCTGCCATTCCAAGTAAATACTTCATGTGCTACCTTTAAACAATTCAAAACTTATTACTTCTTATTTGTGTCAACGTTTTATAGCTCATGAGGAAGTATGTGGTGTTTTATCTTTCGAGTCTTGTTAGGCAGCCTCCACTAAAGGACTAGTGGCTTCATCCACTTATCCTATAATTTTGCAATAAGAGGCGGCAACGGGGTTCCCGGCCCCAATTAATCAACTTTCATTAATAATTCTCTTCACATGTTTTACCACTGATTCATCGAGTAAGCAACTTAATTTTGCAATAGACACTCCTCCATGGTATGAGATTGTTGGAAGGCACCCGAGGATTCGGTTAGCCATGGCTTGTGTAAGCAAAGGTTGGGGGAGTGTCATCCTTAAATAAACTAAAGTACATGTGTAAACAAAAGAGAAGAGGGATGATCTACCTTCTTCGGTAGAGATAACGTCCTTCATGGGAGCCGCTCTTTGGAGGTTTGTTTGGCAAGGGGGTTAGAGTACCGCTACCGGTCGTTGACAACAACAAACACCTCTCAAAACTTTACTTTTATTCTCTTTATATGATTTCAAAACTGAAAAAGCTCTAGCACATGATTTAATCCCTGCTTCCCTCTGCGAAGGGCCTTGTCTTTTACTTTATGCTTTGAGTCAGTAAACCTATTTCCCTCCATCTCAAGCAAGCATTTGAGTTGTTGTGATCAAACTATTATATTGTGATTTGCTTCATCATGTTTTTACTCTTTCTTGTTTAGTACAAGTTTTACCTGAATGAATATAGCTTTGAAAGTCATCAATGATTAATATGATTGAGTATGCAAGTTTACCATAAGCTTTAATATGGGAGCGCTGCTCAATAGATAAGTATAATCTGTCAACTGTTCTCTGACCAAGAACAAAGTTTGCCATCACCAATTATGATTTCTTATGCACCTTTATTTGTGATTACCTTATATGGGAAGTCACTTTCCGGGGTTCAGGAAAGTTCCGGTGTTTTGACCAGAGCTTATAGAAGGTTCTAGAGGGTCACCAGTGGGCCCACCACCCCGGGAGGGCCCACATAGGCGCCACATGGCATGATGGGTCCTGCCCACTATGACATGTAGGCCCAGGCCGGCCCACCCCTAGAGATAAGATCTATCTCTAATTTAAATGGTTTAAATCTAGAGATAAGATCTATCTCCTAATTTAAAGGGTTTAAATGAAGAGATAAGGGGATAGGCTTGGGGGAGTTATCCTCCCCCCATGCGCCGGCCAAGGGAGAGGTGGGGCCAAGGGGGAACCACGGGCCGACCCCTCCCCTCTATAAAGAGGGGAGGGGGTGGCCGGCCACACCACCCCACATAGAAAACCCTGGCCACCCCCTCTCTCCTCCATACAACTGCTCTGGCTTAGGCGAAGCCCTACAGTTCTTCTCCTCCACCACCACCACCACGCCGTCGTGCTACGGGATTCCGTGCGGTTCTACCACACCTCCGGCTGCCCGCTGGAACGGGGAGAGGACGGGCTTCATCGACACCATACGCACGGCCAAGTACGAAAGTGCTTGCCGGTTTGCGGTACGGACGATCGACTACATCAACAACGAGATCTAATCTCGTAGGCTTTGGAATCTTCGAGGATTAGTCTCATGGTCTTCTCGTTGCTTCGATCATGGTAGATTAGATCTTGCTTCTTCCTAGATTGGATCTTGGTTTTTGTTCATGTTCATGGTAGAAAATTTTTGTTTTCCATGCAACGAACCCATCAGTGGTATCGAAGTTTGTGTCTATGCATAGATCTGTTGCACGAGTAGAACACAATGGTTTTTGTGGGCGGTGATGCTTTTTTTGTTTTTAGTTAGTGTACTTTGCATCTTGCGGGATGGTGGGATGAATCGGCCCAGGCTAACTTTACATGACCGCGTGACATAGGCATCCCAAATGGGCCTGCCTAATATAGTACCCGGGGTTATTTGAAGGCCACTACCCGAAGAATAAGAAGACTCGAGAGCCCAAGATGTATTTAAGGAAAAGATAGAGTTGTAATAGGAAGTGTTATTTGTAATGCTGGCGGGATGAGTTAGAAACCGTCCCGGACTACGTAATCCTTGTATAGCACGAATCCCTCGGCTCCACCTATATAAAGGGGGGTCGAGGGACGAGAAGATCATCGAATCATTGTACGCAAACCCTAGTTTTCATATTCGTCGAGTACTTTTCGGCTGAAACCTTCGAGATCTACTTGCCCTCTACTTCTAACTAAACCCTAGCCTACAATCCATAGGCATTGACAAGTTGATCCCTTGTCAATTGGCGCCGTCTGTGGGAATTAGAGGCGTAAGGATCTGATCTCGATGGCACGTTCAAGATCTTCGACATCGTCAATCGGAAGCAACACTATGGATCGAGGTAAACAGATCGCTACTGGTCCTGTTGATTTTGTTCCTCACCCACCCTCCCGTTTGGATGCATATGCGTATGCGGCGGAGCCCTTGGAGATGACGTTCGGAAGGTTCCACTTTCGCGTCGAGAAGGAAGGATCGTATCGTGTCGAAATTCCGATTTCGTCGGGATCGTCGGCGGTCGATTCTGAATTTTCAAGCTATGCATCATCAAGCTGAGTCGGAAGAAGAAACCTCGGCAACACGCTACGTCGGCATCGAGCAAGAGAGAAACTCGCCAAGATCTTCGACAACGCATCGTTTGGGTCATCTGCGGACTCATATATAAGCGATGGCTCAAGCGATGTCGACGAGTTACGACTTCGTCGACAAATCTCTCACGAGTGGGCAAGGTCTTCATCAATCTCAACAATGATGTCACCGAACCCAACATAGATCTGAGTACAAAATATCATCAGATTTATGCTATCGAAGATCAAGAGGAAACATCGGAGGCTTTCGACCAATTGGGAAATCCTTTTGTCGATCCCTCAGATCTAAGGAGAGGTATGGGCACTAAATATGTCGGGCCCACACCACGAGTCAGAGTCCAACTTCCACAGGCAGCCTGGGATAGAGCAGCAAAAGCCATAGATGGTTCAGAACCAATGACGACGACGACTACAGCTCAAGAGCTGCAAGCTTATCAATATATGCTCGCACGAACTGCCCAGAAATAGAAAAACGAGACGAGTTGAGTTGAACAAGAGAAAGGCGGCGGCTTACGCATCCGAGCGGGAGAAGGGCGGATCTAAGTGGACGAGTCTAGAATTTCGGGTGATAGCCACGAGGAGGCTCGGAACGAGAGGAAGATCAAGGCTACAACACATACCCGAAGCAGACGAGAGAGTACTTGGTTCAAAACCTCGACATGTCCTTTATGTCGATAGATACAAGAGGAAATATTATCCCTAGGACACCGGAAGGCTGGGTATATGGCGACACAAGCTTACATCCTCGCATCCAAGCCGCCCCCGGGAGATCCAAGGGAAACATTATACAACATGGCATTGGCAGGAGTTGGAGCTATGGGGACGGCGTTCGTAGCAACGCCTCCCGAAGGAGCGAGCAAGGCAAAATAGTCCACGACACTGCGAGCGGTAACGGCGGCGGCTCCGGAAGGACCAAGTGGAGCAAGAGACACGGGAGTGCAAGCAAGGGTCGACGAGCAAGGCAAAGCGAGAAGAGATCATCGGCGGTCCCGGAGCTTATTGACGAGGATATGTGCGGTCTACCGTGCTTCACGAGAAGAGTCCGAAAAACTCGAGTCCCCTCGGGATTCAAGTTACCCGATCACTTCAAAAAGTTCGACGGCTGCAAGACCCGGAGGACCGGTTAGTTGATTACCTCGAGACGGTGAAACTAACTGGAGGAACTAGAGCAACAGCGATGCAAAGTATTCGGGTGCACTTAAGTGGAGCCGCACGATCTTGGATCAAAAAACTCCCGCCAGGATCCATCGACAGTTGGGAAAGTTTCGAGGACGTTTTCGTCAAGAACTTCAGATCCACATGCAAGAAGCCTGCATCGTTGGAAGAGCTGAGGGCGTGTCGACAAAAGCCAGATGAGTCAATGAGAAAATACATCCAAAGGTGGAACATCATAAAAAACTCGGCGAGAAAATATATCGATGAGAGAGCAATAGATGCGTTTGTCGCGGGAATCGAGGCGCGGAGATTTTGTCGAGGACTTGGGAAGGACCAATCCAAAAACGGTATCCGCGTTGATGGAGATAGCAAATAGATGGGCGGACGGAGAAGACGCTGTCCACAATAAACGACACGGGTCGCCGAGAGGAGGACCGTGGTCGAAATTATCGGACGAGGCGACGATTTCCTCGGCGGTATCCGAATTACGACGCCCCGGGGCAAATTTCGGCAGGATTTCGGTCAAATACGGGAGCAAGCAACGGAGACGATTATCGGAGAAGCAATGAGCAGCGAGGCGATAATAGGGACGACTCCCATAACGAGGCAAAATAGTGGGCCAAGGTTTCCACGACCTTTTATGTCTCCCGAAGAAATGCTCGAACGGACCGTGCCGGATGCACTTCTTCCTCGACGGCAATGGGAAAAGACGGTCGGGACACCTGCGAGAAAGATTGTCGAAATTTCCAAGCAATGTTCGGATGTGCGAGAAACGCTCACGCACGAGCAGCACAGAGAAACCCTCGGGAGCCTAGGAGCGAAGTTCATCTACCGCCACCTCCCGCAATTACAGAAGGCAATCAACACCAGCTCAGAATAGCGGCAGCACCTGCACCACCACCCTATGTTGATCCTAACTCCAACGGAGTAGTGTCGATGATTCAGAAGGGAAGGCCATCTAATAGAGCTCAAAAAGTAATCTCACGACAGGTGTTTATGGCAGAGAAAATGCCTCCACCAACGAGTTGAGTACCTCAATTGGTCGGGGCAAGACATCGGCTTCACCATAGCGGACCACCCGCAGCAAGTTCCTCGACCGAGGCGGTCGGCACTCATTTTGCCGGCGGTTATCGCGAGGATTTGACGTTTCTCGAGTATTCATAGATGGTGGCAGCAGCTTAAACCTCATGTATGCGAGATACATTGAGGAAGATGAACATATCCTTAGCAAACACGAAGCCAACGGACACAAGGTTCCACGGAATCACACCGGAAGAAACCAAGTTACCCATTGGGGAAGATCAACCTCGACGTTCGGTTTGGAACCCGAGAAAATTATAGAATCGAGAACCGGAGTTTGAAGTCGTGGATTTTCCATCGCAGTACCACGCTCTGTTGGGACGACCAGCATACGCTAGATTTATGGCAGTACCACACTATACATACCTGTTATGGAGATTGCCTGGACCCAAGGGACCAATCACGGTCAAAGGGAGTTTTGCCTTAGCAGATAAGTGCGACAAGGATTTCCATCGGTTATCAGAAACCTTCGGGATGCAAGCTGAATACTTGGCGTCGAAGAGCATGACTGATTACGACGTATTGCCAGACGTCGGAAGGCCAAATAAAGAATCAACTTTCAACACGAGAGAAAAATTCTAAGGAGGTGCGGATTCACCCGACGGATCCAAAAAAGACGACATCCATTGCAAACAACATGGATATCGCATAGGAAAGCGCGCTCGTCGAGTTCCTCCGTGAGAGCTGGAAAATCTTCGCATGGTGTCCAGCTGACATGCCGGGAGTACCCGGGGAACTTGCCGAGCACCACCTAAATTTGGATCCAACGGCGAAAC
Organism: Lolium rigidum; assembly: GCF_022539505.1. Classification (NCBI taxonomy): domain Eukaryota; kingdom Viridiplantae; phylum Streptophyta; class Magnoliopsida; order Poales; family Poaceae; genus Lolium; species Lolium rigidum. Next base: position 133,222,115 of record NC_061509.1, on the reverse strand, counting down.
CAATCGAGACAACCTTTGCGGCGTTTTCGGAACCAAACCGCAAATCCATGCTATCGAGAAATAAATCGACTAGAGGAAGCCGGTTTTATCGGAGAGATATCTACGAAGCCACATGGGTAGCTAACCCGGTGATGGTGCCAAAGAAAAACACGACAAGTCCTTCGCATGTGCGTCGACTTCACGTGTCTCAACAAACATTGCCCTAAGGATCACTTTCCCCTCCCACGGATCGATCAAATCATCGACTCCACGGCAGGCTGTGAACGTCTTTCCTTTTTGGATGCATACTCTGGTTATAACCAGATCAGATTAAAAGAAGATGATGAGGCCAAGACAGCGTTTATTACACCTTACGGCGTGTTTTGCTACAAGACAATGCCCTTCGGTTTAAAAAATGCGGGAGCAACATATCAGAGGATGATGCAGAAGTGTTTAGCAACACGGATCGGGAAAAACGTGCAAGTTTACATTGATGATGTCGTCATAACATCAAAAAAGGGGGCAACGCTGATCGAGGATCTCAAAGAAACTTTTGACAACCTCGACAAATTCCGCCTCAAGCTGAACCCGACGAAGTGTTCTTTTGGCGTCCCGAGCGAGGAGAACTTCTGGGATTTCTAGTTTCAGCAAGAGGGATTGAAGCAAATCCCGACAAAATACAAGCCATAGTAACAATGAGGAAGCCAACGAAGTTGAAAGAAATACAGCAGACTAAGCGGGCGAGTCGCAGCTTTGAGCAGATTCGTCGCCGAGGTTAGGAGAAAAAGCACTACCATTTTATGCGCCGATAAAGCAAGGAGATAAATTCCGATGGAACGAAGAAGCTGATCGAGCTTTCGAGGATCTAAAGCGAAAAATATCGACACCACCAATCTTAGTAGCTCCTAAGGAAAAGGAACCTCTCCTGCTGTATATTGCAGCCACGCCCCAAGTGGTTAGCACGGTGTTAGTTGTCGAAAGAGAAGAAGAAGGAAAAATCCATGGAGTACAGCGACCAGTATACTTCGTGAGCGAAGTCTTGTCGCCCTCAAAACAAAGGTACCCTCGGTACCAAAAGCTAGCATATGGAGTGTTCACGACGAGCGCGAAAATTGCGCCACTATTTTTCGGCACACCCGATCATAGTGGTCAATGAAGCTCCTTTATCAAATATACTTGAACAACCCGGAAGCTACGGGTCGTGTCTCCCTTTGGGGAATAGAACTTTCCCCTCGGGACATCACGTATGAAAAAAGAAAAGCAATAAAGTCGCAAATACTACCAGACTTCATCGCAGAGTGGATGGAGTTGCAAAATACAGGACCTCCAGATTTATCGAGAACCTGGACTATGAACTTCGATGGGTCCAAGAGGCTAGAAGGGGCTGGCGCAGGAGTAGTACTCATATCACCCGAAGGCGACAAGTTGAAGTACATCCTTCGTATGACGTTCCCTAACGCATCTAACAATGAAGCGGAATATGAGGCTCTCATACACGGGATGAAGATGGCGAAAGCACTGCGGAGCAACTCGACTAAAAATCTTTGGCGACTCACGAGTTGGTAGCTCAGCAAGTTATGAACCAATGTGACGCAGTCAATGATAGCATGATGGCATACAAGGAGGTGTACAATGAGCTCGAGAAATTGTTCGATGGATGCGAAGTAAATCATATTAGCAGATTGAGCAACGACGAAGCCGACGTTCTTGCAAACATCGGGTCGCGAGTGCCTTGCAGTCCCACCAGGTGTATTTTGGGAGGAGATAACGGAGAGATCCACCGAGACGACAAAATCAAAAAAGAAGGAGAAGAAACCCTCGGGGGCTATCAAGGAGAAGCAAGAGGAAGAAGAAGAAGAGCAAGACCTGGTCCTAGTAATACAGATACCATGGATGCAGCCATACATATCATATATCCTCAGGAAAGAAATACCAGATGATCCAGTTGAGGCAAGGCGAGTAATTCGACGCTCCAAAGCTTTCACGGTGGTTAAGGGAGAATTATATAAGCGAAGTATTTCAGGCGTCTTGCAAAGGTGCGTTACACCCGAAGAAGGAAGAATAATTCTAAAGGACGTACATGAAGGAATATGTGGCCACCACGCAAGTAGTCGAGCTATCGCAGCCAAGGTTTTTCGGGCAGGATTCTACTGGTTGACAGCAATAGAGGACGCTAAGGACATAGTACGAACTTGCGACGCGTGTCAAAGGTTTGCCGCAAAACCTCACTCTCCGAGCGGCAGAGCTAGCACCAATACCTTTGTCATGGCCCTTTGCACAATGGGGACTCGACATGGTAGGCAAGTTACACAAATCGTCGCCGGGAGGAAAGGAATACATGCTAGTAGGCGTCGACAAATTCACAAAGTGGATAGAAGCGAAGCCGATAAATTCACCAGACGGAGCATCTGCAGTAAAATTCATAAAAGACCTCGTCTTCAGATTTGGAGTGCCCCACAGCATCGTCACAGACAACGGCAGCAACTTCACATCCAATGAATTCAAAGACTATTGCGAAGAGGTGGGTATCAAGCTGAACTTTGCATCAGTCGCACATCCTCAAACCAATGGGCAAGTCGAGAAAGCCAATGGCATCATCTGCAATGGCATCAAGAAGCGCTTGTTAGGACCACTAGAAAAAGCTCGACATACCTGGCCCGAAGAACTACCAAGTGTGTTATGGAGCATCCGAACAACTCCAAATACAGCGACACAAGAAACTCCGTTTTTTCGGTACATGGAGCAGAAGCAGTATTGCCAATCGAGATAGAGCACAACTCTCCACGTGTCGCGGAGTATGACGAAGAAACGTCGAGAAAAGCGCTAGAAGATGATGTGGACGCACTTGATGAAGCTCGAGATGAAGTATTATCTCGAGTAACCAAATATCAACAGGACTTGAAGAATTACCATAGTCGACGATTGCGGCCAAGATCTTTTCAGGTGGGCGACCTAGTTCTTCGGCTCACGCAAAAAAGTCATGAAAAACTCGAGTCACCATGGCTCGGCCCTTACATCGTCACGGAAGTAATCGGAGGAGGAGCATACGGGATAAAGGACAAGAAGACAGGGGTGGAGGAGCCAAACCCCTGGAACGTGGCGCAACTCAGGCGGTTCTACGCCTAGAGTCGAAATATAGTCCTTGTAAAACTTCAATGTACTGAAACGCCCGCGAGTTTTCAGACGCACTCTTTTCCTTTTTCGGGGCACCGAGTGGGGCCGGAGAAGGTTTTTAATGAGGCGGGCTCGCGGTGCTGCAATATAATAAAGATAGTGGCCACATCACCCTTTTTCTTTATTCAACGTGACCAAAGTCAGCGCTCCGACGAATTTCAATATAGATCATCGATGAAAGAAGGAAAAAACCTTGCCTTGGTATTCAAATACCTCGTGAGTCAAAAAAAAAAAAAAAAAAATACAAAATAGTACTCAGTAAAAGCTCGGGGGCTCATATTTGCCTTCAAAATATAAATGCCTTGGTCCACAACCTCGCAAATATACAAATATAAAAAGTCACCGAAACACTCGGGGGCTAGACAAACATAGAAATATGATGGTTGCTTTACAATATAGTTATGGACTACAAAGAAGAAATTTCTACAAGAAGAAAATAACTAGTCTTGATTCAAGTATGTCATCAAGAGTAACTCTGTTCTCTTCAGGAGCAGCACCAAGAAAATCGGCATAATGGCCATCGGCAAAAAAGTCGGCATCCATCCGAAGAAGGTCCTCAATCATTTCTTCGGCTATAGGTGTAACCTTCGTGTTAATCCTATCAACACCAACCCTCCGACGTTTTACCTTTTGATGAACCCTCTCGACAACTTGGGCAAGGTCAAGCTTCGAGTGGCAGATCTGGAGCATGATAAGGGCAAATCTAGCACCAGCTACCAGTTGTGCTTTGATAAAATCATGGATACTGCGAGCATCCTTGAACCTTTCCATCAATTCAGGAAGAGTTTTTGGTGGGACATTCCGAGGAAACATGGAGTTGTAAACCATGGATAAGGTTTTGGTACAGAAGTGAAGGAAATCACGGGTTTGAGAGGTACGATCTTGAAATCTGGTAATTTGGCGGGTCCTCTCCGGAGTGGCCCAAAACAAAGAACCATGGTCCAAGGAAAGATTGACAAGGAGGTTTGTCCTAGTGTTTACCCTCTCTTCCTCGGCAGCAGCATCAATAAAGGCACCTATCAACACAACGAAGGGACAACCTTTAGGAGACAATAGCATGAAGATGAAAGATATCACAAGACGAGACAAACATACCCGACATATCTGCAACGGCCTCATTCATTAACTCGAGCATGAAATTTTCTCGAGTGACCGCTTTTTCGGCTTCAGAAACAGCAATCTCCTTAGCAGCCATAGCCTCGCGGACTTGCTGAAGAGCAACTTTTTCGGCTTCAGATGATTTACGAGACTGCTCCATCATCACAAGTGTTTGCTTTTTCGCATACTGAAGTTGTTGTCGAAGATCATTCAATTCTTGCGACAAGGTATCATCGACAGGTGCAGTATCAGTAACAGTTCTCTCCGCGCGGGAAGAAGGCGAAGCATTGGAAGGAGTAGGAATTGGAGTATAGTTATCAAATATCAACTGAAATTTAAACAGAACAACATCAAAAAACAGGCAAAGATAGAGTTCTTCATTAATCTCTTGGGAATAATTACAAGGGCACTACGGTGGAACTAAGGAAATACGTGTCGCCAAAAGACTACTTTGGCGACAAGAGCAAAAGAAGCAAAAGAAAAACAGAGGCATGCAACTAGACCTCCGGCCTTGACGAACTAGGAGTCGACGTCGGCTTGATCCCGAGATACGCCAAGATTTTCTTCGTATTGGGCTTGGCCGCCTTCATCAGTGACTTCCACCTCGACTGCTCTATTTGATCGGTGTCGCCAACCTTCGTCCAGTCGAGAGTCTGCTGACTGTCGGCAACCGAGCAACGAGTATTTTCAACGGCTACCTTCATGTTCTCATGGCGCAGCTTCAGCCCAAGATCTTCCGATGTATTGAACATCTTGGCGAGGTCAAGGAAAGTTGAAGGTTCCTCTTTCTTCGGGAAAAAGTAGGGGAACAACGCCGACAAAGCCCCACTGGCATTGGCCACGCCTTCACGAATTTCGCGTCCATGGGACTCTAGAAGAGAAAGTGCGTCAAGGAGAGGGTCATTGACAGGTTTTTCCAGATCAAAATCTTGGTTGGTTTGAGCTGCCACATAAAACAGAATGTTAGTCGAAAACCAAAAAACAAGAAGTACAAACAAAACAGAAGGGACAAGCGATATTACTCAGCGTACGTCGACTTTGCGAATTCAAGCGCTTGATGATCCCTTGTTCTCGTGCAACCTGTGCAGATTTTTGCTCGTGCAAGGCAGATTCAGCATCTTTGAGCCTTTGCTGCAATTCTTCGACACTAGCAACCTTTGCTTTGGCATCATCAGCTTCAGCTCCGGCTTCGCTAGCGGCAAGCTCAGCCTTCTTGCGAGCCGTTTCACTTTTCTCAAGATTCCGAGAAAGTGTCTCGGCACGTTTGTTAGCCTCTCGCAAGTTTTTCCGTCGAGAAAGGAAAAGAAAGAGAAGAAAGATTAAAAATAGCGACAAGCGGAAGGAGTAAAAATTCAAGGAAAAACAGCAAGTACAACGGTCGTTACCTTCGGCTCTGCTCGGCATACTCGCGGTACCCAATAAATTGGGATCCGATGCGGATGAGATCCTTGATCATAGGTCTGTCAAAGAAAAAAGTAAGAAGGGGAAAAACTTCGGCATTACAAGAGTAAGGGTCCGCAAAAGCAAAATAGAGGAAATATAGATCTTGATAAACTTACATCATCTAAGAGCTGCGACGAAGAGCTGCCCAATTGAGGAGGAGGCTCAACGACCATTTCAACCCTTGCCCTTTTTGGCGAAGGGACAAGGGGGCTTGACGGTGGAGTAGTGGTGACGATGTTTTGTTGAGGAGGCGATGTTTCATCTCCTTCAACTAGCGTGTCTGAAACAAGCACAGTACGTGACGTGCTGGTCCGAGGAGCTACGTCAGTAACTGGTACTTCTTCCTCATCACTAGTGAACAAAAATCGACAGTACAAAAAGCAAGACAAAGTTAAATCTTTCGGGTACATAAAAAAGAGGAGGAGAGATAAAATTGACTTACGAGCTGATGAGGGACTCAAAATAAGGATCATAAGCTGCCTTCGGATCAGAAGGAACAACTTCTTCAGCCTTAGAAATGCCAGAATCCTCGACTTCAGTCCTTTTCCTTTTGTTCTTGGGAGAGACGAGCGAGGAGGAAGGGACTCGGTTGATTCACCGGCCTCGGATTCAATTTCTTGCCCATGGGAAGCCGCAGATTTGTGAGAACCCGCGACTTCACTTTCAGGAACAGAAGAGCCCTGAGTATCGTCGGCAACGATGGTCATTTCTTCGACCTCTCCACCCTCAGGAAGAGGAGGAAGGGAAGTTATACTAGGATGGTCCTGGAAAAAATAGAAACCAAAGGAAACGTAAAGAGATGACAATACAATGAGATGCAGGAAAAAAAGGTGCAACAAGATAAAAATACGGAAAGACAAAATACCTTGGGGAGTGGATTGGTGGAGCTGTATGGTTCCACGCGACAAGAAGAAGGAACTGGATCTTTGCCCAGGCGAGAAAGTCTTCGAACCAACTTCTCCAAGTCCTTGGTGGAAAGGTCACCGGAGACTCTGTTGGCGTCATTTTCACCAGAGTACGTCCAAAGAGGATTTTTGCGAGCCTGAAGAGGCTGCACTCTAATCCTAAGAAAGTAGGCAGTGATTTGAACACCAGATAGCTCCTTGCCTCGAGTATTTTGAAGCTGGCGAATGCGAGACATGAGCGCCTCTGTCGCCTTTTTCTCTTCCTCGAAGCTTCGGCATCCCGGGAGCGACGGCGCTGAATTTTGGCATTCCCGTCGAAGGGAATTATGTTGTGCTCAACGGAGTTGGCGCTTTCTTCGTGAATGTAAAGCCACCTCTTGCGCCATCCTTGGACGAGAATCGGGAAACTTGACGTCGAAATAATCGACATCGGTACGAACACGGATAACAACGCCACCTATGTTATAAGTAACGTTGTGGGAGCCATTGCGGCGGATGCGGAAGATGCGTTTCCAAAGAGCCCAATTAGGAGCGACTCCAAGAAAGCATTCGCAAAGGGTGATAAAAATAGAAATGTGAAGGATGGAATTGGGGGTCGGATGATGCGGTTGAATCCCATAGACAAAGAGAAGACCGCGGAGGAAATCATGGATTGGGGTAGAGAGGCCGCGGATAAGATGATCAACGAAACTAACCCGATACTCCATTGGAGGCTTGGGATAGCTTTCTTCACTGGGAAAGCGGATGGCGCCTTCCTTCTTCATCGGGCCAAGCCTTTTCATCGAGGTTGGCGTCTTGGTTGGAGATTTTGGATCTCTCCCACTCAAGATCTTCGGCGGCCATCGCGGACTGCGGAGTGCTTGTGGCGGGTCAAACGCGCACGCGGCGGCATCCACGGCAGCGGATTGAGCAATGTATGCGAGAACGGGAAATCGGCGAAGATTGGGCGCGAGAGGAAGATTTGCGAAGAGGAACAGGTGAGCGGCGCAAGCGAGGGATGAACGGAGGTTGAAGACAGGTTTATATAAGAATTGGGTGAAGCGAGTGTACCGTTGGATGAGGAAATCGTGTGGTGAGAATTGATCTTCTAGTTACAAGGGCAAAAAAGTATTTTACTTGGGATAGGCGTTACCGTACGTGCACCAGAAAAAGCGGAGGACGTGTGTCCCCCACTTGCACGACGTGTCAACATGGTGGGAACGATGGACCCACAAAGTAGAAAAATATCGACCAGTGATAGAGTTGAAGAAAATTTGACAAGGGAAAATATGTCGACACGAGAAAGGGGAATAGCGACAGGATAAGTTATTTGAATGCATCGGGAGCCTTTGGTCAGAAACAAGTTTTTGCCCAAATGCTCGGGGGCTACTTCGAAAAAAGAAAAATTTCGACAATGGCAAATATAGAAAATGTTGAGCCTACAGTCAAGCACAAGTTCTTGGCTGTAGCCTCGGGGGCTACTCCCATCAGGAGCGCTGTTCGCGCACCCGATAAATAAAAAAAAAAAAAAAAAAAAAAAGAAGAAAGAGAGAAGAAGAAGGAGGAAAGAATATCGGGAGATAATGGCAATATAGTGACAAGGTGGACTAAAATGTTGAGCCTACAACCAAGCACAAGTTCTTGGCTGTAGCCTCGGGGGCTACTCCCATCGGGAACGCTGTTCGCGTGCCCGATGAAATTGACAAAGGAAGAATAGAACAAGCAAGAGAGTATATTTCGAGTTATCATTAACTCTCCATATACTCCCATCGGGAAAGCAATATAAAGTCATATTTGACTCAATAAAATGTGCCATTCCAACAGCCGGAAAAGCACTCGACAATATATTCTCAGAACGCCGAAGTTGCGATCAATTTCTGAATGCCGCAAAATTGCGAAGGTAAGACCCCAGACCTATTCTGCTGGGCGTGGCATCGCCGAAGACTGCGCTCCGCTACTTTTATCCGTATCAGCGGATACGAAGAAAAATCCTAACGGACGCGTTAGGTACTCGATAAATTTAACTCGGGACTCGACAGAATGGTAAGACCTTAAGCGGCGCCTGTCGAAGTTTACACCGAGTATCCCGAAGTCATGTCCGGGGACGTGATTTTGAAGTAGGTTTTTGCGGATTGCCACTAGAGCAGTTAACTAGTACCTGATCCGTCAGATGAACTAGCCCCAACTACCAATATCCCTGTACAATATAGAATTTTATGAGAAAAGGTATAAAAGTTAAGAGCTTTCGAGTAAAAATAAACAGTGGAGATTTTCCCTGATTCTACGATTCAAGCAAAATCTCGGGGGCTACTGACATAGGCATCCCAAATGGGCCTGCCTAATATAGTACCCGGGGTTATTTGAAGGCCACTACCCGAAGAATAAGAAGACTCGAGAGCCCAAGATGTATTTAAGGAAAAGATAGAGTTGTAATAGGAAGTGTTATTTGTAATCTGGCGGGATGAGTTAGAAACCGTCCCGGACTCTGTAATCCTTGTATAGCACGAATCCCTCGGCTCCACCTATATAAAGGGGGGTCGAGGGACGAGAAGATCATCGAATCATTGTCTGCAAACCCTAGTTTTCATATTCGTCGAGTACTTTTCGGCTGAAACCTTCGAGATCTACTTGCCCTCTACTTCTAACTAAACCCTAGCCTACAATCCATAGGCATTGACAAGTTGATCCCTTGTCACCGCGTCTCATGAGACTTGCTCCACGCTTGACATGCAACTTGTATTGCATAAGTGGCTTTGCGGGTGTCTGTCTCTCCCACCATAGTGAAGATTCAATCTACTCTTTCTATTGACAACACTAGTATCACCGTTGTGGTTCATGTTCGTAGGTAGATTGGATCTCACTCGAAAACCCTAAACCACGTCAAATATGCAAACCAAATTAGAGGAGTGTAACTTGTTTTTGCAGGGTTTGGTGATGTGATATGGCCATGTGATGATGATTATATTTGATGTAAGAGATGTTCATTATTGTATTATGGCAACCGGCAGGAGCCTAATGGTTGTCTTTAATTTTTGTTAAAGACATGCGTGTCTATTCATCATGTAATAGCTTTATTTCAAGTAGTTGTTATAGTAGCTATAAGTGATGGACAACCATGAAGCGGCGCCACTGACCTTGACGCCATGATGGTGATGATGGAGATCATGTCCATGCTTTGGAGATGGAGATCAAAAGCACAAGAAGAAAGGCCATATCATATCACACATTATGAATTGCATCTGATGTTAATCCTTTATGCATCTTATTTTGCTTAAATCGTGACGGTAGCATTATAAGATGATCCCTCTCACTAAATATCAAGATAATAAAGTGTTCATCCTTAGTATGCACCGTTGCTAAGACTTGTCGTTTCAAAGCATCACGTGATGATCGGGTGTGATAGATTCTACATGTGCATACAACGGGTGCAAGCCAGATTTGCACACGCGGATACTAAGGTTGCCTTGACGAGCCTAGCATGTACAGACATGGTTGATACGTCCAATTTGCATCACTATTTTATATCATAATTTGCTGTTATTCATTGATATATTTCATATTGGGACACAATACTTATGTTATTTCATCTATTTTGCATGTTTCATGATTATTTGGAGATCGAGCACCGGAGTCAGGATTCTGCTGGAAAAAGCACCGTCAGGATGCAATATTTCGGGAGATCAACTGTGGAAGGAAGTTTTACCAAAAATCCTATTATTCCAGATGATGGAGGAAGCCAGAAGGGGGAGCCAGCTGGACCCAGGGTGGGCCCACACCATAGGGTGGCGCGGCCCATGGCTCGGCCGCGCCACCATGTGGTGTGGAGCCCCCTCGGCCTCTTTCGCCTCCTTTTCTTCGCGAAACCCTTCGTCCCAAAGACCTAAGCCACGAGAGGAATCCTCACGAAGGGTTACGGCCGCCTCGCGGGGCGGAGAACACCAGAGAGAAAAGAGCTCTCCGGCGGGCGAGGAATCCGCCGGGGAAATTCCCTCCCGGAGGGGGAAATCGACGCCATCGTCACCGCCATCGAGCTGGACATCATCTCCATCACCATCATCATCATCTCCACCATCATCACCGCCATCTCCACCGCTGGACATCGTCACCGCTGTAGCAATTTGGGTTTGATCTTGATTGTTTGATAGGGAAACTCTCCCGATACTGATTTCTACTTGTTGTTGATGCTATTGAGTGAAACCATTGAACTAAGGTCTATGTTCAGATTGTTATTCATCATCATATCACCTCTGATCATGTTCCATATGATGTCTCGTGAGTAGTTCGTTTAGTTCTTGAGGACATGGGTGAAGTCTAAATGTTAGTAGTGAACTATGGTTGAGTAATATTCAATGTTATGGTATTTAAGTTGTGGTGTTATTCTTCTAGTGGTGTCGTGTGAACGTCGACTACACGACACTTCACCATTTATGGGACTAGGGGAATGCATCTTGTACTCGTTTGCCAATTGCGGGGTTGCCGGAGTGACAGAAACCTAAACCCCGTTGGTATATCGATGCGGGAGGGATCGCAGGATCTCAGAGTTTAAGGCTGTGGTTAGATTTATCTTAATTACTTTCTTGTAGTTGCGGATGCTTGCAAGGGGTATAATCACAAGTATGTATTAGTCCTAGGAAGGGCGATACATTAGCATAGGTTCACCCACACAACACCTATCAAAACAATGAAGATTAATCAAGCTGTATGTAGCGAAAGCACTAGACTAAAATCCCGTGTGTCCTCGAGAACGTTTGGTCATTATAAGTAAACAAACCGGCTTGTCCTTTGTGCTAAAAAGGATTGGGCCACTCGCTGCAATTATTTCTCTCGCATTTTACTTACTCGTACTTTATTCATCCGTTACATCAAAACCCCCCGAATACTTGTCCGTGAGCATTTACAGTGAATCCTTCATCAAAACTGCCTGTCAACACCTTCTGCTCCTCGTTGGGATCGACATTCTTACTTATCGAAGATACTACGATACACCCCCTATACTTGTGGGTCATCAATGGTCTCGGAACACGGGATACCGAAAGGTAGAGCATGAGTCATATGAATGATATGATGAACACTTTGAGTGTTTTCCTTTGAAGCTACATCTTTTCTCGTGAAGATCGGACTTGGTGTAGTGGATTTGGTTCGCGTGATCACTAAGACAATGCGAGGGATGTTGTTTTGAGTGGGAGTTCACCTAGTTAATTTAAGAATTAAAATTGAACTCAATTTATCATAAACTTAGTCTAAACTCTTTGCAAATATGTTGTAGATCATGGCGGCCCCCTCCATCAATTTTAACCAGTTCCTAGAGAAAGAAAAGCTTAAAAGCAATGGTAGCAACTTCACTGACTGGTTCCGTCATGTGAGGATTTTCCTCAGTGGTGGCAACCTACAATATGTGCTCGATGCACCGCTAGGTCCCCCACCTGCACATGCAGTATCTGAGGATGTAAAGAATGTTTACGAGACTCGGGTAACTCGGTACTCCCAAGTTCAGTGTGCGATCCTGTGCAGCCTAGAGGCGGAGCTCCAAAAGCGTTTTGAGCACCACGACCCTTGTGAGCTGTTCCGTGAGCTAAAAGCTATCTTTGAAACTCATGCGGCGCCCGTGGAAAGCTATGAGGCCTCGAAACACTTCTTTGGATGTATGATGGAAGAGGGTAGCTCCGTTAGTGAGCACGTGCTCGCTATGTCTGGGCACGCGAAGAAGCTCAGTGACTTGGGGATTGTGATTCCTAACCAGCTGGGTATTCTTCGTGTACTCCAATCACTGCCACCTAGTTACAAGAACTTTGTGATGAACTACAACATGCAGAACATGAACAAAGAGTTACCTGAACTCTTCTCCATGCTGAAATCTGCTGAGGTGGAGATACGGAAAGAGCACCAAGTGTTGATGGTCAACAAGACCACCAGTTTCAAGAAGCAGGGCAAGCCTAAAAAGGGCAACTTCAAGAAGGGCGGCAAGAAAGTTGCTGCGCCTCCTGAGAAGCCTAAGGCTGGCCCTAAGCCTGATACTGTGTGCTATTACTGCAAGGAGAAGGGGCACTGGAAGCGTAATTGCCCCAAATACTTGGCTGATATGAAGAGCGGCCTTATCAAGAAGAAAGGTATATTTGATATACATGTTATTGATGTCTATCTTACTGGTTCTCGTAGTAGTGCCTAGGTATTTGATACTGGTTCGGTTGCTCACATTTGTAACTCGAAACAGGAACTGCGGAATAAACGAAGCCTGGCGAGGGACGAGGTGACGATGCGCGTTGGAAATGGATCCAAGGTCGATGTGATCGCCATCGGCACGCTCCCTCTACATATACCTTCGGGATGAGTTTTAAACCTTAATAATTGTTATTTGGTGCATGCGTTGAGCATGAACATTATATCTGGATCTTGTTTAATGCAAGACGGTTATTCGTTTAAGTCAGAGAATAATGGTTGTTCTATTTATATGAATAATATCTTTTATGGTCATGCGCCTGAGATGAATGGTTTATTCTTGTTAAATCTCGATAGTAGTGATACACATGTTCATAACATTGATGCTAAGCGAATTAAACTGAATGATAATTCTACTTATATGTGGCACTGTCGTCTTGGTCATATTGGAATGAAGCGCATGAAGAAACTCCATTCTGATGGACTTCTTGAAACACTTGACTTTGAGTCACTTGATAGATGCGAAGCATGTCTAATGGGAAAAATGAGTAAGACTCCATTTTCTGGTACAATGGAGCGAGCTACAGACTTGTTGGAAATCATACATACCGATGTGTGCGGACCAATGAGTGTAGCATCGCGTGGTGGTTATCGTTATGTTCTAACCTTCACGGATGATCTGAGTAGATATGGGTATATTTACTTTATGAAACATAAGTCCGAAACTTTTGAGAAGTTTAAGGAATTCCAAAGTGAAGTAGAAAATCAACGTAACAAGAAGATTAAGTTTCTGCGTTCTGATCGCGGAGGCGAATATCTGAGTTATGAGTTTGGCATGTGTTTAAATAAATGCGGAATACTTTCACAGTTGACACCGCCAGGAACACCACAGCACAATGGTGTGTCCGAACATCGTAATCGAACTCTCTTGGATATGGTTCGATCTATGATGTCTCTTATCGATTTGCCGTTATCGTTTTGGGGTTATGCATTAGAGATAGTCGCATTCACTTTAAATAGGGCACCATCTAAATCCGTTGAAACGACACCGTATGAATTATGGTTTGGAAAGAAACCTAAGCTGTCGTTCCTTAAAGGTTGGGGTTGCAAAGTTTATTTAAAGAAGTTACAACCTGACAAGCTAGAACCCAAAGCGGAGAAATGTGTCTTCATAGGATACCCTAAAGAAACAATTTGGTACACTTTCTATCACAGATCCGAAGGCAAAATCTTTGTTGCTAAGAACGGATCCTTTCTTGAGAAGGAGTTTCTCACTAAAGAAGTGACTGGAAAGAAAGTAGAACTCGACGAGGTTAATGAACCTTCTCTCATAGATCAGAGTAGCGCAGTGCCGGAAGATGTTCCTGTGCAGCCTGCACCGATAGGAGAGGAAGCAAATGATGATGATCATGAAACTTCGAACGAGGAAGCTACTGAACCTCGCAGATCGACGAGGGGACGTACCACTCCTGATTGGTATGATCCCTGTCTAAATGTCATGATTGTGGACAACAATGATGAAGACCCTGCGACGTATGAAGAAGCAATGATGAGCCCAGATTCCAACAAATGGCTAGAAGCCATGAAATCCGAAATTGGATCCATGTATAATAACCAAGTATGGACTTTGGTAGATTTACCTGATAGCCGCAAGGCTGTCGAGAATAAATGGATCTTCAAAAGAAAAACATATGCTGATGGTAATATTACTATCTATAAAGCTCGACTTGTCGCAAAGGGTTTCCGACAAATTCAAGGAGTTGACTACGATGAGACTTTCTCACCTGTAGTAAAGCTAAATTCTGTGAGGATTTTGTTAGCAATAGCTGCATTTTTCGATTATGAGATTTGGCAGATGGATGTCAAAACGGTGTTCCTTAATGGTGACATTGAGGAAGAGTTGTATATGGTACAACCCAAAGGTTTTGTCGATCCTAAAAATGCTGACAAGGTATGCAAACTTCAGCGGTCCATTTATGGACTGAAGCAAGCATCCCGGAGTTGGAACCGACGCTTTGATAAGGTGATCAAAGACTTCGGGTTTATACAGACTCATGGTGAGGCCTCGTATTTACAAGAAAGTGAGTGGGAGCTCAGTAGCATTCCCGATATTATATGTAGATGACATATTATTGATTGGGAATGATATAGAACTATTAAGCAGTATTAAAGGTTATTTGAATAAGTGTTTTTCAATGAAAGACCTTGGTGAAGCAGCGTACATTTTAGGCATCAAGATTTATAGAGATAGATCAAGACCCCTAATAGGGCTTTCACAGAGTACATACCTGGACAAGATTCTAAAGAAGTTTAGAATGGATGAAAGAAAGAAAGAGTTCTTGCCTATGTTTCCAGGTAAGGTCTTGAGTAAAACTCAAGGTCCGGCTACGGCAGAAGAAAGAGAGAGGATGAACAAGATCCCCTATGCCTCGGCAGTAGGCTCTATCATGTATGCCATGCTGTGTACTATACCGGATATCGCACATGCTGTTAGATTGACCAGCAGATATCAGAGTGATCCAGGAATGGAACACTGGACAACGATCAAGAATATCCTGAAGTACTTGAAAAGGACTAAGGATATGTTTCTTTGTTATGGCGGTGACCAAGAGCTCGTTGTAACCAGTTACACTGATGCAAGTTGGAACACTGATCCTGATGACTCTAAGTCTCAGTCTGGGTACGTGTTTATATTGAATGGTGCTGCAGTAAGCTGGATGAGTTCCAAGCAGTGCACGGTGGCGAAGTATTCAACTGAATCTGAATACATAGCGGCTTCGGAGGCTTCATCGAAAGCGGTATGGATGAAGAGGTTCATTGTTGAGCTTGGTGTGGTTCCTAGTGCATTGGACCCATTAGTCATCTATTGTGACAACATGGGTGCCATCGCCAATGCACAAGAACCAAGGTCACACAAGAAGCTAAAGCATATCAAGCTACGTTTTCATTCGATTCGCGAGTACATCGAAGATGGTGAAGTAAAGATTAGCAAAGTACACACATATCTGAATGTGGCAGATCCGTTGACTAAAGCTCTCCCTAGGGCAAAGCATGACCAACACCAGAATGCCATGGGTGTTAGGTACCTTACAATGTAATCTAGATTATTGACTCTAGTTCAAGTGGGAGACTGTTGGAGATATGCCCAAGAGGCAATAATAAAGTGGTTATTCTAATATATCTTTGTGTTTATGATAAATGTTTGCATACCATGCTATAATTGTATTAACCGAAACATTGATACATGTGTGTTATGTAAACAACAAGAAGTCCCTAGTAAGCCTCTTGTATATCTAGTTGATTAATAGATGATCATGGTTTCGTGATCATGAACATTGGATGTTATTAATAACAAGGTTATGTCATTGGATGAATGATATAATGGACACACACCCAAATAAGCGTAGCATGAGATCAAGTGATTAAGTTCAACTTGCTATAAGCTTTCGATACATAGTTACCTAGTCCTTCGACCATGAGATCATGTAAATCACTTACACCGGAAGGATGCTTTGATTACATCAAACGCCATTGCGTAAATGGGTGGTTATAAAGATGCGATTAAGTATTTGGAAAGTGTGAGTTGAGGCATATGGATCAATAGTGGGATTTGTCCATCCCGATGACGGATAGATATACTCTGGGCCCTCTCGGTGGAATGTCGTCTAATTAGCTTGCAAGCATGTGACTGGGTCACAAGAGATGACATACCACGGTACGAGTAAAGAGTACTTGTCGGAAACGAGGTTGAACTAGGTATGGAGATACCGATGATCGAACCTCGGACAAGTAAAGTATCGCGTGACAAAGGGAATCGGTATCGTATGTAAATGGTTCAATCGATCACCGAGTTATCGCTGAATGTGTGGGAGCCATTATGGATCTCCAGATCCCGCTATTGGTTATTGGGCGGAGAGGAGTCTCGACCATGTCTGCATAGTTCACGAACCGTAGGGTGACGCGCTTAAGGTTCGATGTCGCATAAGTAGATTCGGAATATGAGATGGAGACGAAGTTTGTTCGGAGTCTCGGATGGGATCCAGGACATCACGAGGAGGTCCGAAATGGTCCGAAGAATAAGATTCATATATGGGAAGTCACTTTCCGGGGTTCAGGAAAGTTCCGGTGTTTTGACTGGAGCTTCTAGAAGGTTCTAGAGGGTCACCAGTGGGCCCACCACCCTGGGAGGGGCCACATAGGCGCCACATGGCATGATGGGTCCTGCCCACTATGACATGTAGGCACAGGCCGGCCCACCCCTAGAGATAAGATCTATCTCTAATTTAAATTGTTTAAATCTAGAGATAAGTATCTCCTAATTTAAAGGGTTTAAATGAAGAGATAAGGGGATAGGCTTGGGGGGAGTTATCCTCCCCCCATGCCCCGGCCAAGGGAGAGGTGGGGCCAAGGGGGGGACCCTAGGCTGGCCCCTCCCCCTATATAAAGAGGGGAGGGGGTGGCCGGCCACACCACCCCACATAGGAAACCCTGGTCGCCCCCCTCTCTCCTCCATACAACTGCTCCGGCATAGGAGAAGCCCTGCAGTTCTTCTCCTCCACCACCACCACCACGCCGTCGTGCTGCTGGGATTCCGTGGAGATCTACCACACCTCCGCTGCCCGCTGGAACGGGGAGAGGACGGGCTTCATCGACACCGTACGCACGGAAGTGCTGTCGGATTGCAGTACGGACGATCGACTACATCAACAACGAGATCTAATCTCGTAGGCTTTGGAATCTTCGAGGGTTAGTCTCATGATCTTCTCGTTGCTTCGATCTTGGTAGATTAGCTCTTGCTTCTTCCTAGATTGGATCTTTGTTTTTGTTCATGTTCACGGTAGAATTTTTTTGTTTTTCATGCAACGAACCCATCAGACTTCTTCTAGGTCAGCAGCTGCGCCCAACGTTGACACTGAAGAAAGTAGTTCCGTCCCTGCGGCGGGGCTCGACGGCAGTGCAGCTGACCTCTGACTTGGCAGAGGAGATAGGGAGGGACCTGATTGCTTCTCTGATCTTTCAACGAGGTCTTTCCCACATATACTAGGGACCTATCTTTTACTTTCTAAATCTTTTGGGGTCTTCTTTAATAATGTACACCTCCTCTATTTTTTTAATATAAGCTTGCAGTCCCTTCGGGGCTCTCCTTGTTCAAAAAAAAGCGAGCGCCGGGCTAATGTGGAACTAGGCTGGCCCATCTTAGTATTATCGACGAATGGATGAAAGACTTGGGACAGTGTCGTCAAAGTCACCAGGACGAAGCAGAAGAATGTCCTCGGCAACGACATATTGCCCGGAGGTTGAAGAATAGCTTGCGCATGGTTGAGGAGGGCCGCTCAATGGCCAAGATGAGCACGGGCAAAACGGAAGTCGTCGTCGCATGTCTCGAGCTGGTGAACTCATGGGACGTCCGCAGCTTGACTTCCCCATCGGACAGATCTGAAGCCCTCACCAAAGGAAGCATCACCGATGGCACCATCACCTTGATGGTTGCAGATCAAAGTTTGGCCGGCAAGCTCCGCCAGATTTGAGCTGCAACCGAGCTTTATTGGGAGAGGGGGAGGGGATGAAGTGGTCGCATCGCCGGCTACATCCGACTCCATCCTTTGGAGCCTCGTAGACAACAACAACACCACACCCATCCAACGTTCTCTGCTCGCGAGCTCCGATGACAAGATCCCCGACGACATCACGCCATTCTCAACATGGGTAAGACAAAATCCGAGTCTACAACTAATGCTACTATATATAGGGAGGAGGTGGGCCTCTCTCTCCTGCCGTCTCCGGCCCGCCGGAGAGAAGGGGAGAGGAGCCAGGGGCGTGGGAGAGATTCTCATGGGACAGGTTGGAGAGAGAGAGAGGGGACAACAAGAAATGAGAGACCTTTTAAAACAATATGAGGTACATGATGGCGTGTATTTCACACGTTCGTTGGGAACCCCAAGAGGAAGGTATGATGCGCACAGCAGCAAGTTTTCCCTCAGAAAGAAACCAAGGTTTATCGAACCAGGAGGAGCCAAGAAGCACGTTGAAGGTTGATGGCGGCGGGATGTAGTGCGGCGCAACACCGGAGATTCCGGCGCCAACGTGGAACTCGCACAACACAACCAAAGTACTTTGCCCCAACGAAACGAGTGAGGTTGTCAATCTCACCGGCTTGTCTGTAACAAAGGATTAACCGTATTGTGTGGAAGATGATTGTTTGCAGAGAAAACAGTAAAACAAGTATTGCAGCAGATTTGTATTTCAGTATTAAAGAATGGACCGGGGTCCACAGTTCACTAGAGGTGTCTCTCTCATAAGATAAAAGCATGTTGGGTGAACAAATTACAGTCGGGCAATTGACAAATAGAGAGGGCATAACAATGCACATACATGTCATGATAAGTATAGTGAGATTTAATTGGCCATTACGACAAAGTACATAGACCGCCATCCAACTGCATCTATGCCTAAAAAGTCCACCTTCAGGTTATCATCCGAACCTCTTCCAGTATTAAGTTGCAAAGCAACAGACAATTGCATTAAGTATGGTGCGTAATGTAGTCGACAACTACATCCTTAGACATAGCATCAATGTTTTATCCCTAGTGGCAACAGCACAAAGACAACCTTAGAACTTTCTCGTCACTGTCCCAGTGTCAATGCAGGCATGAACCCACTATCGAGCATAAATACTCCCTCTTGGAGTTAAGAGCAAAAACTTGGCCAGAGCCTCTACTAATAACGGAGAGCATGCAAGATCATAAACAATACATATGTAATAACTTGATAATTAACATAACATGGTATTCTCTATCCATCGGATCCCGACAAACACAACATATAGTATTACAGATAGATGATCTTGATCATGTTAGGCAGCTCACAAGATCCAACAATGAAGCACAATGAGGAGAAGACAACCATCTAGCTACTGCTATGGACCCATAGTCCAGGGGTGAACTACTCACTCATCACTCCGGAGGCGACCATGGCGGTGTAGAGTCCTCCGGGAGATGAATCCCCTCTCCGGCAGGGTGCCGGAGGAGATCTCCGAATCCCCCGAGATGGGATTGGCGGGCTGCGGCGTCTCGATAAGGTTTTCCGTATCATGGGTTTTCGCATCGTGGGTTTCGCGACGGAGGCTTTAAGTAGGCGGAAGGGCAACGTGGGGGGCCACACGAGGGCCCCACACTACAGGTCGGCGCGGCCAAGACCCGGGCCGCGCCGCCCTATAGTGGCGGCCCCTCGTGGCCCCACTTCGACTCCTCTTCGGTCTTCCGGAAGCTTCGTGGCAAAATAGGACCCCGGGTCTTGATTTCGTCCAATTCCGAGAATATTTCGTTACTAGGATTTCGAAACCAAAAACAGCGAGAAAACAACGAACCGGCTCTTCGGCATCTTGTTAATAGGTTAGTTCCAGAAAATGCACGAATATGACATAAAGTGTGCATAAAACATGTAGGTATCATCAATAATATGGCATGGAACATAAGAAATTATCGATACGTCGGAGACGTATCAGTACACTGAGAGTCGCGACCCCCCGTGTCGCCCTCCTCTGGCGACGACGGGGGAACCCTAGCCGCCGCCTCTATCCTCCTCCCACACCCCTCTCCCTTGCTTCGGCACCGCCGGAGGGGGCCGGCAAAGCCGCGTGCTCCCCGGGGAAGGGGGCGGCGGGTAGTTTCTTCCCCTCCCGCGTCCCCTGGCGAGAGGGAGCTCGCTCGGGCGCGGCGAAGTGCGGCGGGGCGCGGATGTTCAGCACCTGGGCGCTGGCGGGGCCATGGGTGGTCGTGGCGGCGCGTGGCAAGGTCGCGGTCGGGGTGCGGCGGTGCTGCAGCGGAGCGAGGTGAAGCGGGGCTTGGCGGCGCACGCACGGGCCTAGATGGGTTCCCGCGGGCCTGCACGGGCTTGCCCCGCGTTGCGCTCGCTCGGCCTGTGGTTGCGGGGGCTGAGGCAGTGTCCTCCTTCCCGGCCTTCACCGGCGAGGCTGTAGGGGGCGGGAGCGGTGCTGGATGGCGGGGCGGCGGCCCTGTGTGCGATGGGTGGTTTGGTGGACGATGTGGCTGCGAGGGCAGCTGGACCGGGGAGCTCGCGCTGCTGCGGCCGACGGCTCGGACTGGACCTCTATGTTGGCGTCCGTCAAAGCTCCCTCTCTGTGGTGGTTGGTGGCCCCGCGGAGCTCTTCTCGGTGAGCTTGGTCGGCGGTAATGGTGAGTCTCGGCTCTTCAACCCCGCGCGATGCGGGTGGTAGCAGCGGAGCTCGCGGAGCTCCTTGTTCTGGTTGGTGGCGTTGGTGGCTTGTGTGCGGCGGTGGCACCGCTTCTGCACATGAGGTGTGTCTACGGAGTGTGGTTTGGCAGCGTTGTCTCGCTGGTCGACCGCGTGAGGGTGTGGTGGCTCATTTTCTCCGGGTGAAAGCCTGACCGCGTGGCGTCCGTGGATGTCGCCATCCTCCTTGGGGGGGGGGGGTCGTGGAGCTCTCCGACCTTCGCTGCCTCGGGTTCACGTCTTCCGGTGAAAGCCTAGATCCCACGGGATTGGACGACGGCGTCGATTCTTCGTCGTTTCCCCTCTTGAGGGCGTTGTCTTGAAGTTGGTGATCCCCTTCTCGCACTCCAACGGGCTGGACACACAGGGCATCTGGGTTGGCAGGAGGTCAACCGGAGATACGTGTGTTCCGGGTGGAGGCTTGTGAGGCAACGACGATGGTGGTGGCCATGTTATGGTTGCGGCAAGGTCATGTTAGTCGGCTCCGTTCCGGCGCCGTCTTCGTGGTGATCTCCTCTTGCTGTGAAGTCGAAGCTGGCCTTGGGCGGTGTACGATGACCTTCAAGAGGCGGTCCGGTGAAGGTCCTATTTGGTGCTTGTCTAGCGCATCTACTCTCCGAGGCTCGTCTTCAGAATCGGAGCTGCCGGTCTCTCCTCGAAGAGCCATCTGTTTGGCATAGTCCGACTAGAGCTTCTTGTGTAGCTTTTGTGGGTAGCTAGGTGTGCCCCTTGTGGCGGGGAGTGTGTGGTTGTGAGTGTGCTTTGGCACTGTTGTTGTTTGTTTTCGCTCGATTTTCTCCTAAAAACCGGGCACCTTCTTCTTAATAAATGGATGAGGCAAAGCTTTTGCCTCCGTTAAAAAAAAAACAATATGGCGTATATTTCACCAAATGCATATCATTGGACTCAATTTGAAAGGTGTTTTTAACGATATATTTTTGATGTTATATATCGCTCAAATTATCGGTCAAAGTTTGGGTCTTAAATACTTAGTGTAGCTACATGTATAGAAACGGATGGAGTAGTGGGTACTTGAATTCAGTAGCGAATCCAGTTCATTTTTTTAGGGTGGGGTAGACCTTATTTGAGATGGGCTTTTTTATTTTTTTCCTTATTTTCTATATCTCTTCTCTACTAATAAGTTACGGATCGGTGGTGTTGGTAGGTCAAAAAAATCGAAACAATTTTCGTCCGTCAAAAAGACCAGGATCAATTGATATGCTTAGTAGGTTATAAAAAAGACCGGTACGTAAAATCTCTCGTGTGTGCCCTGGAACCACCGTGCGTACGTGAAAGAAACTGGATCGGAGCCGTGTGCTTCGTTCCCAGATGATTGATATGTATGGGCCGGCCCAGTAAGGAAATCCTTGTTCGCCCGCGGTCAGGATCGTGTTTATTAAGGAAACCGATCTCTGTGCAAAAAGAAAAAAGAAACCGATCGGTGCAGAGAACTATATCGTGTTTGATAATGAAACCGAGCAGCCTTTGTACGCCCTCTCTCCCTAAAAAATAGGATCCGAGCGGCCCCCAAAAAAAAGTCGGAGTTTTTTTTTGCGAAACACAGTATAATCAAAGACGCTCATATATACGCGCACACACTCACCCCTATGAACGCACACACGCACACCCTACCCTATGAGCACCTCCAAGAGACTGCGTTGAAGAACTGATCCGACAGGTCTTGAGATTGACGAAATCACCACAGGCCCCTCGCTGTCGACGAGAACGTCGCCTCCCACTAAAAGTCGGAGTTTCGGTTGTTCGATGGTTCCCGTATTCTTCAACTTCCTAAGCGAGTATTGTCCCTATGTTTGTCGTACAGAAGTAGAACTCGACCGAAGTTTAGAGTTGTCACGTCTAACGTGAACAGAATAGCTGTGGGTTTGTAATTCCACGTAATTAAGTCCTTGTGCTATGCTATAAGTATACGAGTTGATTGACTAGAGAAGATCGCGCTGCGAGGTGGCAGTATTGATAGAAGGATCACGATCTACTACTCGCCGAAGCCAATGATCTCGACGAGGCCCTACTACTGGTCTACTGCCCCGGCCTGGACGCCATTGACGACGGTGTGCTACACCTGCGCAAGCTGCTTCCGCCATAGGTGACGTTGACATGCCAGTTGCGCTACCGGATGTCTCGTCGCCACCGCCATCACCAAAGTAGTCGACGACGACGCCGATCGTTTCGTCCGTCCGCCCACTCTGTGTCATGATTGCAATCTCAACTGAATTGTGGACGTCACTTCCAGAACAGGGACATCGCCGCCTCCTACTTCGACATGTGCAACCGCCCCCTCAGATCCGACCCTGGTGCTGCGGTACAATTCCATCCACGCCTATTGTCTGATCGCTTTGTTCCATCTGATGAGGAGTACGGATACGCCGTTCACAGCGAATAATCTCACTGGAGACTGGAGAGACGAGTCCACAAGCTATACCTGTTTCTCGGCAAGCCTAGGCGGCGCCAGGTATGGCGGAGTAACGTTGTGACAGATGGATGCAACGATGGAGTGGTGTTTGAGTTGTCGGCAGAACTGGACCAGAGCAGGAGCATCGTCGTGGTAGACAGGGAGCGGCGCAGCGGTGGCTTGGCGTTCTTCAACCTCGTCCTCTGGGAGGCGGACCAAGACGAGATCCAAGATGACTGTGGTGGCCTGGTTTGGTTTGCAAAGAATACAGCCACGCCGGAGCTTCTTAAACGAAGGCGGAGTTAATGAAATCTCAGGTGATAAGATAGTTAGCAAATGTGATGCATGGTTCTAGACATGAGTGTTCCGGCTTTACATGCAATTGGGTGTACAACAACAATTTTACAGCTCAGTAATCGATCTCTAAGAGCAAGTATAATAAGCCTACTCAGCCGGCTATAGTACTTGCCACATCATCCAAAATCCTTGTTGGAAGAGAGAGAAAGGAGGTGAGAGAGTGGAGCCGGCTACAGCTCAAGCGCCGGGCTGCACACATGCAACGAGGCAAAAAGCAGCCAAAGACCAATAGCATGCATGTATTAAATAATTGTTTTTTAACAAAGCTCACTTACCAGCTAGCCTAATAGCTAGTTTATTATATGAGTGGGCTCTATGTTGACTATAAAGTGAGGTGACATTGCTATAGAGCCAACAGCCGGCTCTTTTATTAGCCTTGCTCTGAGAAAATGGAACAGGAAGGGACATAATGCATTTAGAGCAAGGCTAATAAAAGAGCCGAAAGTTGGCTCTATAGCAATGCCACCTCACTTTATAGTCAACATAGAGCCCACTCATATAATAAACTAGCTATTAGGCTAGCTGTTAAGTGAGCTTTGTTAAAAAACAATTATTTAATACATGCATGCTATTGGTCTTTGGAAGCTTTTTGCCTCGTTGCATGTGTGCAGCCCGGCGCTTGAGCTGTAGCCGGCTCCACTCTCTCACCTCCTTTCTCTCTCTTCCAACAAGGATTTTGGATGATGTGGCAAGTACTATAGCCGGCTGAGTAGGCTTATTATACTTGCTCTCAGCATCTTTTGTAGGATAACAAGACCATGTTCACCATTACTCATTGGATATGCTAATTTGACTGTCAACAAAAAAAAATTAAATAGGAGGTTTTTCTAATCATATGCAATTCCGGTTACATCTAGATTTTACGAAGTTTTTTTCGGGGGCTTCAATAAGTTGGCTATTAAAATGTGTAAGGGGCGATACAGGCTATTTCATCTTATGTGAATTCAACATAAGAAATTAAGGATTTTCTGCCGAGTTTATTCATTCATGCATGAAGGGACGGGAGGAAAGAAAATGTGGTACTAGATGATAATGCGAAAGGGCGCCGCCGCATCTGGGCGGGCGGGCTGAATGGATGGGCGAAAGATCAAAAAAAATTGCAACTAATATTATTATTCAATATATGCTTACTTGTTTTATTGTTACCTCGTAGCAACGCACGAGCACTTGGCTAGTAAGACATATGGGCTGGACCAAATCTTGGGGTGGAGCGGGCCCGCCCCATCCTTTCTCCCTGATGGCTCCGCCACTACTTGAATTGGATAAGGTATGGAATTGAATTGACCTAAGATTCCAAATCTGAGATGGAAATGAATTGGCTTCTAATTCGATTCCGTTGTTTGGATGTGTTTGGAATTTACTTTTGGAATCAAAGGGTGTAACCAATTCCAAATCTTGTTTGGATGTACAAACTATGGAATTTGATTTTTTAAAACATAATAAAACATTTGGATGTACAAACAGGGAATCTGCCGGCGAGCTAGGTGCACGAGCCGGAGCAGGGCACGGCCTGCCATCGAAGGAGCCGGTCGGCCGCGCGGACGTGGGCAGCAGGATCTGCCGGGGCGCGGACGTGGGCGGTGGGAGCGGGAGCGGCGAGTCGGCGGCGGGCGTAGGGGCATGCGGCATGCGGCGGCGAGTCGGCGTCGAGCGTGGGGCCATGCGGCGGCGAGTCGGGGGCTGGCGCTGGAGGGAGATGAGGTGGGGGAACGCGGCGGCGAGCGCAGGGCCATGCGGTGGCGAGTCGGCGGCGGGCGCTGGGCCATGCGGCGGCGAGTCGACGGCGGGCGCTGGGCCATGCGGCGAGACTAGGTGCATTAGAATGTTGGAGCAAGCAACTTTACTCGGCGCAATATGTGGGTTGCACGGGGCCGGCCAATGCTGGGGCGACAGCAGTTGTGTTAGTCAGTCCTGCTAGCTGCAATCGTAGTTTGAATTTTAATCACGGACAGTCGGACAGGGTCGGTCATGCACGCATGCATGCACATCGTCGGAACCCCGTCTCTGGCGCTGCGAAAGCCGAGTTTGACCGTCCGTCCGTCAAGGCCGCGCATGCATCCCACGAGCTTTCGAGTGGATAAATAACGGTTGTCAGCGATATCGGCACGCACGCACGCACGCCTCGCTCCTACAGTAGCATGCATTTGTTTGTGTCGAGGGTCGAGACTATCGCAGCGGCGACGCGCTCCGGTCCGTGTCCGGACCAGCCTTCGCTCGCCCCGGTTTCCGAAACGCAGAGGGCACGCACGCGCAGGTAGGCGTGGATTTCCGTGTGTGTCGGCAGCCGCGCCCAATCCGGACCGCCCATTCTCTCATCAACTTCGAGGGCATGCCACGGCGGTCAAACCGGTCAAGCTCGCCTCCCCTCGCCCAGCTACGTTACCGGGTCCCGTCCCGCACACAGCAGCTGCTTCCCGCACGGCGTCTCGTGCTCCTGCACCCATCTGCGGCCCACCTTGTTCTCACTCGTTACGTACCTGCCGCTCGTGCGGCCAAGGGCTCGCGTGAACAACGAGCTAGGGGCATGCCTTGTCCCCGGTCAACCCTGCAGAGTAGATGGTGCGCCGGGCCGCACGTGCGGCACAGCTGGCACTCCCAACCTCTCGACTTTGGATTTGTCATTAGCGGAGCATACTTGGATAAGGAACTTGAGTACAGTAGCTAGCCATTCCAAAAAAAAAAAGTACAGTAGGCAGACGATGTGGTTTTTTATAAAACATGCACTGCCTCCTGCCCGAAATATTTGTCGCTGAAACGACCGAGCTGACACACTATGTCTAGATACATGGATTTAGGGTATCTCTAAGGGGGAGAATTTCGGAAGTCTAAATTGTCGCGCGTGCGTTTGTTTGCGTCGACCCGCCGAGTCAAACGGGTCGGGATAACCGTTTGCGTTGGGGGTATCCCAGCTGTGCTGACGTATTTAGGGTGTGTTCGGTTCTAGAATCAGGGGGAACGGAATGGAATGGTTCCATTTCGATGTCATGGGATGGTTCCGACCCGTGTTCGGTTCAGAAAAAGTCGAGGAACGGAACGGTTCTATTTTCTGTTCGGTTCTAGAATCGCACCGCGGAATGGAACAGCTTAAACATGATTTTTTGTCCAAATTAAAATCAACACATGCCTAAACATGATTTTTTTGTCCAAATCAAAATAAAAAATAAAAATAAAAATCGCTGCATGCGGGCGTGCACCGCCGCCGCGCGTGCCGGGCCACCGTCGCGGGTGTGTGCCGCCGTGCGTGCTTGGCCGTGCTCGGCTGCCGCGCATGCTTGCCGTCCTGAGCCGCCGATGGCCGTGCCGTTTCGCCGCCGCGTGT
This sequence comes from Lolium rigidum, assembly GCF_022539505.1. Taxonomy (NCBI): domain Eukaryota; kingdom Viridiplantae; phylum Streptophyta; class Magnoliopsida; order Poales; family Poaceae; genus Lolium; species Lolium rigidum. The sequence continues at coordinate 133,195,042 of NC_061509.1, read as the reverse complement.
GCTTGGCCGATGTTGCGGGCGTTCGCCGACGCCGCTGGCCGTGCTGGCCTTCCTGCACCGCCACGGGCGTGCGCCGCCGCGCGTGCTGGACGTGCTCGGCTACCGCGCGTGCTGGTCGTGCTCGGCCGCCGCGTGTGCTGGTCGTCCTGCGCCGCCGTCACGGGCGTGCGCCGCCGCCGGCCATGTTGGGCCGCCGCCGTGGGCGTGCGATGCCGCGCGTGATTGTTGTGCTGGGTGGTTAGCCTGATGTTTCTTTTTTTTCTTTTCATCCGCTCGGTGGTTAGCGGCTCGTTCCTCCAGATTCTACCAAATCGGCCGTAGGAGTCCATTCCGCATCTATGCGGTATATTCCATTCCGAGGAACTAGTTGGTTCCGTTCCTTCTACCCAACCGAACACAATAATGAGTGCTAGGTGCGGAACCGTCCCATTCCATTCCTCCTAATTCCAGAAGCGAACACACCCTTAGACAGCATCATATTCTCATGTATATTAGGAAGGATTCCTAGTAACGAAGGTACCTGATAATTTAGTTGAAACACACAACCTCTTGCGAGAAATCCTTGTATTTGAAGTACAAGAGGATATGTGGATGTAGGAGTATCGGTTGTATCTATCATAGCGATGTCCTCATCATCCTCCCCTTCTTGAATTGAAGTCGTCCTCGACGTAGTTTCATCTTTTTCACCAACATATGCCTTCAAATCGGAGGTAATGATATCCTCGTCAGTAGAGGAGGGACAAAACGAGTACGAAAAGGATGGCTTCATCGTGGATTACGCTGATGAAGATGAGGAGGAGAAAGAAGAGGAAGCTAGAGCTAGTGGTGAGCATAGGAGGGATAAAACGAGCACGAGAAGGATGGCTTCATCGTTGATGACGCCGATGAAGATGAGGAGGAGGAAGAATAGGAAAGAGCTGGCGATGAGCAGAGGAGGGACAAAACGAGCACGAGAAGGATGGCTTAATCGTGGATGACGCCGATTAAGATGAGGAGGAGGAAGAAGAGGGAAACCAGAGCTGGTGGTGAGAAGAGGAGAGACAAAACGAGTACGAGAAGGATGGTGACGAGGGTGCTCCTCGGCAATGCCCACCTTTTGGGGCTTAGGGTTGACAGAATCCTACGGGCTGACACGAGACATCGGATACCAAACAAACAGGGAGAGAGATTTACCCAGGTTCGGGCCCTCGATAAGGTAAAACCCTTACTTCCTGCTTGTCTGATCTTGATTATCGAATAAATTGGGTTACAATGGGGTAGCCGAAGGCTATGACTAAGATCTCGTCGAGAGGCTAAGATTTCTAAAGACCTAGCTCTAGACTTGCGGTGAATATGGCTGGGGTGATTGTATGTCCCTCGACAGACCCTCTCATGGCCCTTATATTGCAGGTCAGGTCCCAAGAGTTATGTCCGGGTTCGACTAGTTTAAAAAGAGTTATATGTCTAAACTTTCCTTGTCCTTCGTCTTCTTCCCTTGTTCATCAAGAATCTTTCTTCGGAACCGATGTATCAGCCCACCTTGGTCGGTGAACGATCTTCATGGGCCCCTAGTTGGGCCGTAGGAGGTAGCATAACATTGGTTACCCGAAGGGTAATGCCCACATCAGTAGCCCCCGAGTGATTGGCCGAAGTAAAGCTTCGGGTAGGGACTAAATTGTCTTCTGTCGAACGTCCATAATTGTGGGAAGGTCTTGATCTCTTGAAACCAAAAGCTCATATTTATCGGGTGCACGTCCAGCACTCCTGATAGGAGTAGCCCCCGAGTCTAGGCACGGATGCTTGTAACCGTGTGTAGACTCAAGTTGTACTACTCGAATGTTTTTGGCTGTCGATGTTTTCCGCAAGCTATCGTGATCATCCGATATCTTTTTTATATCGGGTCTTCCATAACTTCGAGTAAAGTCATGCCAATTGATAGTACGTAAGGCATTTGACTAACGTGTCCAGTTTTACTCGATAAATCGATGCTGGTTAACTGCCGATGGCAAACCAACGTTACTCTACTCAGAATCAAGTCCCCGGGCATGATCCTGGATCTTTGAAAATCTTCGAGTCCACACCTTTCTATCTTCAATAACTTTCTATCGGGTGCGCGACCAGCGCTCCCGATGGGAGTAGCCCCGAGTCTGTGGACAAATGCTTGTAACCGTGCGTAGACTTTAATTCAAGCAGCTCAATGTTATAGATTTCTTCGGATGCTTCATGAGGAGCCGATACTTTTGATGACATCACCAGTGATGTGGCCACCACGGTGGCTCGATTGATGGGACGTGACCTGACGGGCCCACCCTACTTCTGCGCGGTCAGTTAGGAAATGACTAGTCCTTGTGCGTTGACCGATGCGCCTCCTCGATTTCCGCACGTAGTGGGAGTAATGGGCTGCCGATTTCTTTCTCTTCTTGACACGTGTATGACTGGATCTTTGTCCATCTTCCCATGATGCTTAAATAACAGCCACGATCCTCAGTCAATTTCTTGTTATAAATAGGGGGACTCTTACGTTTTAACTTTTTACACCTCCCGCACTTCTCATCTTATTACTCGGCCTCCTTCTCTCCACTCCTTCCACCTCTGCGAGCTCTGCAGCAACTGATACGTCTCCAACGTATCTATAAGTTCTGATGTTCCATGCTTGTTTTATGACAATACCTACATGTTTTGTTCACACTTTATATCGTTTTTATGCGTTTTCTGGAACTAACCTATTGACGAGATGCCGAAAGGCCAGTTGCTGTGTTTCTGCTGTTTTTGGTTTCAGAAATCCTAGTAAAGAAATATTTTCGGAATCGGACGAAATCAAGACCGAAGACCTTATAATTCCCGGAAGCTTCCAGAGCACCGGAGAAGGACGAGAGGGGAGCCAGGGGGGCCCCACCCCACAGGGCGGCGCGGCCCAAGGGGGGGGCGCGCCCCCCTAGTGTGTGGGCACCCCGTGGCCCCTCCGACTCCGCCTCTTCGCCTATTTAAGCCGTCGTGACCTAAAACTTCGATACCTCTTGACGAAACTCCAGAAAACCTTCCAGGGGCGCCGCCACATCGCGAAACTCCAATTCGGGGGACAGAAGTCTCTGTTCCGGCACCCTGCCGGGACGGGGAATTGCCCCCGGAGTCATCTCCACCGCCGTCTCCACCGCCATCTTCACCGCCATCGCTGCCTCCACGATGAGGAGGGAGTAATTCACCCCGGGGCTGAGGGCTCCGCTGTAGCTATGTGGTTCATCTCTCTCTTTATGTGATCTAGTTGAATATCATCTATGTGCTACTCTAGTGATGTTATTAAAGTAGTCTATTCCTCCTACACGGTGTAATGGTGATAGTGTGTGCATCGTGTAGTACTTGGCGTGGGTTATGATTGTAATCTCTTGTAGATTATGAAGTTAACTATTGCTATGATAAGAATTGATGTGATCTATGCCCCCTTCATAGTGTGATGGTGACAGTGTGCATGCTATGTTAGTTCTTGGTGTGATTGCGTTGATCTATGTTACACTCTAAGGTTATTTAAATATGAACATTGAATATTGTGGACCTTGTTAACTCCGGCATTGAGGTTTCATGTAATCCTACACAGTTAGTGGTGTTCATCATCCAACAAGAGGGTGTAGAGTAGTCCTATTATGTGATCACTAGGAAAATTGCCCGTGCGTTGCACCGGGTTAATTTACCAGAAACAAGATAATCTTGTTAGTCAATGCCTTAACATAATTATATGCGTGTTTCTGCGGCTCCATACAACCCCAATACCATGCCGCCCTTATCTCCTCCCTAGAGAGCCGGTGTTGTCACGGAGCCCATGCAGTACACCGATAGAGTTATTGAAGCACACTAAGAACGGTTTTGTTAGTAAAACTTTAACTTGTCGCTTCCTCATCTCTAGGTCGGCGGATAAATCTTTGGGAGAGGAGTCTAGATGCAAATTCACAATGATCATTGATCATCCGCTCCAACAAAGTTGAAGCCGAGACCTTCGCCGACGAATTTCTACATGTAGATTCACAACGCTCATTCGATCATCCGATCCATAAACTGTGATGCCTAGGCCTTCTCCCACGAATTTCTATGAAATTCGGCTGGCATCGACGTGGGGTTAGGAAGAGGGAATAAAGTAAGAAAATCCTTTCGCCCACCCGCCAGGCCGCCACACATGCTAGTACACTGCAAACACGGTCAGAGAAAATTAGAGGTGACAGAAGACACATGAGTTGTTGCGGAGAGTCCCCTATTACTTACATGTTCAGCTCATTCTCCTTTGAATCACCGTTCAAAACTTTATCTATAAAGAGAAATTAAAACTTATCCACACGCACGAGCTTCAATCTGTGTGCTAGTAGCCGAATTGTTAAGATGGCCTTTGCTTCCGCCATCTCGTTATGGCACAAAATAACTTTAGTTCGAAACTGCATACAACATATATATGGAAATCTCATAATCAGATTAATCCAAGAAAAATATACCACAGAAGGGAATCCATTCGCATCAAAAGTGGGCAGCAAGGAGCAATTGCCAACGACAGTAGGACAACATTGCGTATCCACCCGTAATTTACTTCGACGAATGAACAAACATGTTTAGCTATTATTAGCTTCTATCTTAGTATCTGAATTTAGCTGTTCATTCTAAAACATACAAAGTACAGAGAATTGAGACAAATAATTAATACCTTCAAGTTACCGAATGAAGTTCCTGTTTACAATTCATATAGCCGTGTTGTACAAGATGACACCTTGATTACTGACGGCAGCAGCGAAGCATTGGCAAACCCAGCAACATCTTCAGAAGATTAAATTTACCTGAGCCAACCTCGACCTATTCTGCAGTCACGTTCTCATCTTCTTCAGTCCTAGGGTCTCTTCTTAAATTCTGCCCCCTTCTCTTCTAATGAAACCTGTCATAGCTCCTCTTCCTAAATCCCGATTCTTGAGTGTAGATCAGAGAGGAAGGACTGGCAGCAGACGTGGCGCGCTGCTGCTAGGACTCCTGTCGATCCTGCGCGGGATCCCCTTGTTGGGGATGGGCCTGAGGAATTTGGCCGATCTCCAGTCCGTTGCATCCCTGTGGGGCTGCTGTTGTTAGATGTTGGGGAGCGGGAATTAGATGGAGAAGGGTTCTGGCCGGCGTCTGAGATGCGCAGCTCAGGTCGCTCCCTCCTGCGACCCTCACCAGCACATAATGATCAGCTGAAAAAAAATTCTACAGAAAGCGATAAATCAGTTATAAGATAGCTATCCTATGTCACACATCAATGTAGCAATGTAATTCAAGGATTGCTACAGAAGTGAAGCAGCAATTGTAAACTTCAATGCACACCTGTTACCGGCACATAGATATACATACGGGTTTGCTTGCCATCGTGTAGATAGAGCTAGCTTATGTGTGCTGCGCGCATCTGAATCCTTTCTTTCATTGGCCTGTGCCTTCTCTGCCTACATGAGTAACAACAACAACGTGGTAGATTCAATTTGGCAAGTTCAAATCGGAAGACTTTAACAGGATTCGACTGTTGCCAGGTTCAGCAAGCAAACCAAAACCTCATGGGCCTAGAGATTCACCCGGTAAATTGCGTTGCGGATCATCTCATGGCGGAAGTTGAAAGCTAGCCCCGCTGGTGTTCATGTTGGCAAGCAGACAAGCAGGGCAGTGGGGCTATTTCGTTTGGTTTGCTCTTGGTCACCACCAAAGGGGATGACTATGAGCTTGCCGCCATGTCTATCTTTGCCTGCATACCATCTGCAGCTCTCTTGGCTGACGCACACCTTGCTCGAAGCGCAACCAAACCCGACGAAGCGCTGTTGGGAACTTAACGATAGTAGCGGCCGGCGGCAGGACTATTCTCATCAGGGCAAATTTTCTTTAGCGCTTCCTGGTTCCCCCCAAGTTCTCTGTGGGTTGGATAGGAATCAGTGCATGTTTTTTCCCTCCGATTTGTGGCATCAGTTTCTTTTGTGATGCTTTCTAGTCCATCTTGATTATGGAGAGATCGAGGCAGACGGATCGCCGTCGACTCTGCAAGTCTGCCGCTGCTTCCGAGTTACGCCGTCGTCGTACCTGTCCCTCAAGCCTTTCACGATTGCCCGCTGTTATCCAGGCCGCCGCCAAGGACGTGAAGAATCGATATATGTGTGGTTCCCTGTTCTGGTTAGCGCTCCGTTTATTTATGGGGCCTGTTCCCGTGCACGTATAGGAGTTCTTATCAGTTGGGAAAATCGATTCCGTGCCGGGCCCGTATGAAACGTGATGTTTGACCACACGGAAAAAACGCGACGGGAGTAAGGACGGACGAAGGGACGAAAGAAACAACGGACGAAAACGGTACCAAACCAAGGAAATCTTATTTTCTTTATTATTAGGTATAGATATAGATTGTTGAGAGTGTCCACTAGTGAAAGCGGGATCCCTAGGCCTTGCTTCCAAGCATCGAATCTCCGTTTGTTTACTGTTTTGTTGCATGTTTACTCGCTGCCCTATTTTATTCAGATTGCTATTACCACTCATACTCATCCATATTACTTGCATCTCACTATCTCTTCGCCGAACTAGTGCACCTTTACATCTGACAAGTGTATTAGGTGTGTTGGGGACACAAGAGACTTCTTGCTTTGTGATTGCAGGGTTGCTTGAGAGGGATATCTTTGACCTCTTCCTCCCTGAGTTCGATAAACCTTGGGTGATCCACTTAAGGGAAACTTGCTGCTGTTCTACAAACCTCTGCTCTTGGAGGCCCAACACTGTCTACAAGAATAGAAGCACCCGTAGACATCAAGCTATTTTCTGGCGCCGTTGCCGGGGAGGAAAGGTAAAAGGTACTCACACTTCGGATCTCGGCTACTAAGCTATTTTCGCCGTTGTAAGTACTCGAAGCTATTTCCTTTAGATCCTGCAATTGCATCTTTTTGTTTCTTGTTTTACACTAGTAAGGCATAATGGAATACAACTATGAGCTTTTTAATTTATTTCCTAAGTTAAGACATGAATTGTGTGATGCGAAAATTATAGAACCTATGGAGCCTCAATTGCATGCTAGTAGCAATGTTATTAGTATGAACACAATCACTGCTAATGCTATGGATAAGTCTAAGCTTGGGTAAGCTAGTTTCTGTGATATTTTTAGCTTCCCATCCTTAGGGGAGAAAATTTGTTCTGATAATGCTTTATCTCCCATATGCGATAACTCTAATGATGCTTGTGATATTTTAAATCCACCTACTGCAAGTATTGCTTTCAAGATACCCATGAAAATTATTGAACGTGTTATTGATAACCGCTATGAAGGGGATGGAACTGCTCCATCCTGGAGATCATTTATTGTTTTTGCATGAATTATGCGGGTTATTCAAGTGTGCAGGTATCTCTATGGATGAAGTGAGGAAGAAGCTATTCTCTTTTTCGTTGTCTGGTAAAGCGGCGCATTGGTATAAATTGTTGAAGAATAGTCATTCTCTTGGTTGGGAGGAAATTGTACCTCTCTTTTATTCTAAGTTTTATCCTCCTCATGAAGTGCATATTTATAGGAATTACATTTATAACTTTTATCCTCGTGATGGAGAGAGTATTTCTCAAGCGTGGGGGAGATTGAAGTCACTAATGCTCAAATGTCCCATTCATGAGCTCCCCCGTAATGTTATGGTTAATAATTTTTATGCAAGGCTTTCAGGACAACACAAGGACTATCTGGATGCCTGTTCGGAGGGATCTTTCACAAGCAAGGAGGTTGAAGCTAGGTGGGATCTTCTTGATCGGATTGAGGAGAACGCTGAAGGATGGGAGAACGACAAAGGTAAAGAGTCAGGTATAAATTATGATTATGAATGCATTGAAGCTTTTATGGATACCGATAAATTTCGAAATATGAGTGCTACTTATGGTCTTGACTCTCAAGTTGCTGCAAATCTTTATAAATCCTTTTCTTCTCATTTTGAATTGCCTAAAAAGAATTTTGATAAGTATCATGAACCTTTTAAAAAGGCTTGCATGAAGAATGAAATTGTTGTTAATTATTGCAATAAGCATGCTCAAACTCCTAAGAATGCTATTTCCTATAAGCATGTTAATTTTTGTGGAATACATAGACCTTGTGGAATTAATCAAATCAAAGATGAATATTGTATTCATCATGCTAATGAAAAAACTAGAAAGTGGTTTAGGGCTCTAGATGATCTTGGTAAAAAAGTTTGTGCCCTCTATCCTTTTATTTGTGAAGTTTGCCATGAAGTGGAGTCATTTTAATTTTCAATGCTCCTCCAATGATAATTTGAACCCAATGAGTGCTGCAAATTTGTATTGTGATGATGAAATTACTCCTAATCAGCATGATGAACTTACTTTATTTTTGGGGTGTGAAGAACTGTCAAGAAAAATCTCTTTGTTACATATGAGTGATCTTGATATTGATGATGTCCTGCATGAGTGTTTTTCTTATTGCATTGATAATAGCCATACAAATACTTACATACAAAATATTTTAGAAGATGACACCTTGCCAAAATATGATAGGACCGTTGTGTGTTTTCAACTAATTAATGAAAAGGAGGGATCCTCCCAAGTTTCTTCTATTGTTTCGAAAGTAAATCAGGTTATGCGGACAAGCCACCCTTCAAGCCTCTTCCTCCTAAAGAAGTGAACGAGGAGAAGGAAGAGAAGAAGAAGAAAAAGGGAACGAAGAAGAAGAAGAAGAAGAAGAAGAAGAAGAAGGAGAATAAAAAGAAAGAGGTAACGGCGTATCCCCGCGTGAATGAGATAACGCTAGGTAACCGTAAGTATGTTGCTCCTAATGATTATTGTGATAATGAATCTGAATACGATGATCTTCCTATGCCCTTTACATACATTAGCGATCATGATTTGAATGAGCACACTACTTTTGATATTACAAATCTCGGGAAACTAATTCGAAAATGATGATGATAATAATTGCCATAGTGTCGGTGCTATCCATGCTTCCTCCCATGATGATATAGAAAGCTCTAAGCTTGGGGAAGAGGTGTTTGAAAATCCTTTTGCTACTGATCATTATGTGTTTGATACATCTCCTTCTAATAACAATGATGGTATGGTCATAGATTAACCGATTCGTGAAAGATAATTATTCTATTTCTTATGATGACACTGTGCCTCCGATCTTTGATGATTATTATAAAGAATGCTATGATATAGGTTATAACTATCCTTATGAAACTTGTCATAGTCATGATTGGATTACCAAAAACAATTCTTTTAATACGCAACTTGTTTACCATGTTCAAATTCTTGATAATAATCTTGCTCCAATTACTATTAATGAGAATAACTCTTCTTATGCCAAAATTAATGATACTTCTATGCATATGAACCATGATAAGAATGTTTTAAGTGATGGGTATATTGTGGATTTCATCAATGATGCTACTGAAAGTTATTATGAGAGAGAGAAATATGGTTATATGCATCTTAATAATATTAAGTTTCCCCTCTTTATGTTGAGAATCTTGAAGTTACTCGTGTTTTATCCTCTTATGCTTGTCACTTTGCTCTTCATGAATTCATTTGTGTATAAGATTCTTCTGCATAGGAAGATTGTTAGGCTTAAATGTGTTTTGAATTGCCTCTTGATACTCCCTTTTTGCTTCAAATACTATTTCCTGCGAATGGATCATTAAAACTGCTGAGCCCATCTTAATGGCTATAAAGAAAGAACTTCTTGGGAGATAACCCGTGTGTTATTTTGCTACAGTACTTTGTTTTAAATTTGTGTCTTGGAAGTTGTTTACTACTGTAGCAACCTCTCCTTATCTTAGTTTTGTGTTTTGTTGTGCCAAGTAAAGTCGTTGATAGTAAGGTTCATACTAGATTTGGATTACTGCGTAGAAACAGATTTCTTTGCTGTCACGAATCTGGGCCTAATTCTCTGTAGGTCACTCAGAAAATTATGCCAATTTACGTGAGTGATCCTCAGATATGTACGCAACTTTCATTCATTTTGAGCATTTTCATTTGAGCAAGTCTGGTGCCTCAATAAAATTCATCTTTACGGACTATTCTGTTTTGACAGATTCTGCCTTTTATTTCGCATTGCCTCTTTTGCTATGATGGATGAATTTCTTTGTTCCATTAATGTCCAGTAGCTTTATGCAATGTCCAGAAGTGTTAAGAATGATTGTGTCACCTCTGAACATGTTAATTTTTATTGTACACTAACCCTCTAATGAGTTGTTTCGAGTTTGGTGTGGAGGAAGTTTTCAAGGATAAAGAGAGGAGGATGATACAATATGATCAAGGAGAGTGAAAGCTCTAAGCTTGGGGATGCCCCGCTGGTTCACCCCTGCATATTCCAAGAAGACTCAAGCATCTAAGCTTGGGGATGCCCAAGGCATCCCCTTCTTCATCGACAAACTTATCAGGTTCCTCCCTTGAAACTATATTTTTATTCGGTCACATCTTATGTACTTTACTTGGAGCGTCTGTGTGCTTTTATTTTTGTTTTGTTATTTTCATTCTCTGAATCAATAAATGCTTGTGTGGGAGAGAGACACGCTCCGCTGGTTCATATGAACACATGTGTTCTTAGTTTTTATTTTTCATGGCGAAGGTTGAAACTGCTTCGTTAATTGTTATTTGGTTGGAAACGGAAAATGCTACATGTGGTAATTGGTATAATGTCTTGAATAATTTGATACTTGGCAATTGTTGTGCTCATATAGATCATGTTTAAGCTCTTGCATCATGAACCTTGTACCCATTAATGAATAACTACATAGAGCTTGTTAAAATTTGGTTTGCATGATTGTTCTCTAGAGTCTAGATATTTTCTGGTTGAGGTGTTTGAACAACAAGGAGACAATGTAAAGTCTTATAATAGTTACAATATGTGCATATGTGAGCTTCGCTGCACCTTTTATACTTGAGTTTGCTTCAAACAACCTTGCTAGCCTAGCCTTGTATTGAGAGGAATTCTTCTCGTGCATCCAAATCCTTGAGCCAATAACCATGCCATTTGTGTCCACCATACCTACCTACTACATGGTATTTCCCCGCCATTCCAAAGTAAATTGCTTGAGTGCTACCTTTAAAATTTCTATCCTTTACCTTTGCAATATATAGCTCATGGGACAAATAGCTTAAAAACTATTGTGGTATTGAATATGTATTTATGCATTTTATCTCTTATTAATTTGCTTGTTGTGCGATAACCATGTTCCTGGGGACGCCATCAACTCTTTGTTGAATATCATGTGAGTTGCTATGCATGTCCGTCTTGTCTGAAGTAAGAGAGATCTACCACTTTAATGGTTAGAGCATGCATATTGTTAGAGAAGAACATTGGGCCGCTAACTAAAGCCATGAATCATGGTGGAAGTTTCAGTTTTGGACATATATCCTCAATCTCATATGAGAACACTAATTGTTGCTAAATGCTTATGTGTTAAAGAGGAGTCCATTATCTGTTGTCTATGTTGTCCCGGTATGGATGTCTAAGTTGAGAATAATCAAAAGAGAGAAATCCAAAATGCGAGCTTTCTCCTTAGACCTTTGTACAGGCGGCATAGAGGTACCCCTTTGTGACACTTGGTTAAAACATGTGTACTGCGATGATCCCGGTAGTCCAAGCTAATTAGGACAAGGTGCGGGCACTATTAGTATACTATGCATGAGGCTTGCAACTTGTAAGATATAATTTACATGATACATATGCTTTATTACTACCGTTGACAAAATTGTTTCTTGTTTTCAAAACCAAAGCTCTAGCACAAATATAGCAATCAATGCTTCCCTCTGCGAAGGGCCTATCTTTTACTTTATTGTTGAGTCGGTTTGCCTATTCTTTCTATCTTAGAAGCAAACACTTGTATCAAGCTGTGTGCATTGATTCTTACATGTTTACTTATTGCACTTGTTATATTGCTTTATGTTGACAATTATCCATGAGATATATATGTTGAAGTTGAAAGCAACCGCTGAAACTTATATCTTCCTTTGTGTTGCTTCAATGCTTTTACTAAGAATTTATTGCTTTATGAGTAACTCTTATGCAAGTCTTATTGATGCTTGTCTTGAAAGTATTATTCATGAAAAGTCTTTGCTATATGATTCAATTGTTTACTCATTGCATTAACATTGTTTTGAATCGCTGCATTCATCTCATATGCTTTACAATAGTATGATTAAGATTATGTTGGTAGCATGTCACTTCAGAAATTATTTTTTATCGTTTACCTACTCGAGGTCGAGTAGGAACTAAGCTTGGGGATGCTGATACGTCTCCAACGTATCTATAATTTCGATGTTCCATGCTTGTTTTATGACAATACCTACATGTTTTGTTCACACTTTATATCGTTTTTATGCGTTTTACGGAACTAACCTATTGACGAGATGCCGAAAGGCCGGTTGCTGTTTTCTCGCTGTTTTTGGTTTCAGAAATCCTAGTAAAGAAATATTTTCGGAATCGGACGAAATCAAGACCGAAGACCTTATAATTCCCGGAAGCTTCCAGAGCACCGGAGAAGGACGAGAGGGGAGCCAGGGGGGGCCCCACCCCACAGGGCGGCGCGGCCCAAGGGGGGGCACGCCCCCCTAGTGTGTGGGCACCCCGTGGCCCCTCCGACTCCACCTCTTCGCCTATTTAAGCCGTCGTGACCTAAAACTTCGATACCTCTTGACGAAAATCCAGAAAACCTTCCAGGGGCGCCGCCACATCGCGAAACTCCAATTCGGGGACGAAGTCTACGTTCCGGCACCCTGCCGGGACGGGGAATTTCCCCCGGAGTCATCTCCACCGCCGTCTCCACCGCCATCTTCACCGCCATCGCTGCCTCCACGATGAGGAGGGAGTAATTCACCCCCGGGGCTGAGGGCTCCGCTGTAGCTGTGTGGTTCATCTCTCTCTTTATGTGATCTAGTTGAATATCATCTATGTGCTACTCTAGTGATGTTATTAAAGTAGTCTATTCCTCCTACATAGTGTAATGGTGATAGTGTGTGCATCGTGTAGTATTTGGCGTGGGTTATGATTGTAATCTCTTGTAGATTATGAAGTTAACTATTGCTATGATAAGAATTGATGTGATCTATGCCCCCTTCATAGTGTGATGGTGACAGTGTGCATGCTATGTTAGTTCTTGGTGTGATTGCGTTGATCTATCTTACACTCTAAGGTTATTTAAATATGAACATTGAATATTGTGGAGCTTGTTAACTCCGGCATTGAGGGTTCGTGTAATCCTACACAGTTAGTGGTGTTGATCATCCAACAAGAGGGTGTAGAGTAGTCCTATTATGTGATCATTGTTGAGAGTGTCCACTAGTGAAAGCGGGATCCCTAGGCCTTGCTTCCAAGCATCGAATCTCCGTTTGTTTCTTGTTTTGTTGCATGTTTACTCGCTGCCCTATTTTATTCAGATTGCTATTACCACTCATACTCATCCATATTACTTGCATCTCACTATCTCTTCGCCGAACTAGTGCACCTTTACATCGACAAGTGTATTAGGTGTGTTGGGGACACAAGAGACTTCTTGCTTTGTGATTGCAGGGGTTGCTTGAGAGGGATATCTTTGACCTCTTCCTCCCTGAGTTCGATAAACCTTGGGTGATCCACTTAAGGGAAACTTGCTGCTGTTCTACAAACCTCTTCTCTTGGAGGCCCAACACTGTCTACAAGAATAGAAGCACCCGTAGACATCAGCAACCATGGACAAGAAGAAGGGTACATCCAGCTCCGGTGCTACCGCAAGCGCACCCAAAGCTAGCCTCGATTGGACAATATCCACCATCTCCAAGCGTGAGGAGAACAAGATGAGGTCGCTAGGGCTCATTTCTTCTGCCGAATCTGACTTCGCTCATCCAGGTTTTGTTTCTCGCCCAAAGCCTCCAAAGGGCTTTACTGTCATGTTCGTTGCCTCTCTGCAGCGTGGGCTTTCTCTTCCAGCCCACGAATTTCTTCGTTGCCTCCTTTTTTCCTACGGGATCCAGCTCTGGCAGCTGACCCCGAATTTCATTCTCCACCTCTCCATCTTTATCACTTTGTGTGAGACCTACCTCGGCATTGATCCCCACCGGGTCTGTGGAGGAAGATTTTTTATGTCAAACGCCACAGTGGAAACAATGGCCCTCATGTGGTCAGTGGTGTCGACTTCATTGTCAGGAAGGAATTCAACTACTGCAAATTTCCGATGAGAGAGTCTGCCCAAGGCTGGCGGCAGAAGTGGTTTTATCTTCGGGACATCCCTGCACCAGGTCGTCGATCTAATCTGCCACCATTCGAAGATGTTCTTGCTGATGTGCCGAAAAAGTTCTAGCAAAACACCTTGACTACTGAGGAAAGCGAGGTAGCCGACCAATTGTATGAAAAGATCTTAGATCTAAAGAGTGCAGGAGGTCAGACGATGTGCGGCACTGAAGTAGTCGCAGTGTTGCTGAAGCATCGAGTGCAGCCGGTAATGTCGAGAGCCCATCAACTCTGGTTGTATACTGGTGCCAAGGATAAATCGAGGGTCAGCCCGAATGATTTTTCTGAGGAAGATCTTCGGGACGAGGTGAGACGTCTGACTTGCTTCAGCTAGAAGGACACCATAGCTATGACTTTGGCTCGCCCTCCTTTTGATTTTAAGCACCTTCCTTCTGAGGTAATTATTTTATTTGTCTTTGCATCCGATGTCATTTTTGCTCCCGAACCTAAGATTTGTTATTTTGCTTTTGACAGGCTTCTACCATCGCTCAATGCTATCCACCGACGCCCGAAAGTGGAGCAGCTCCAGAAGATGATGACTCTTTCAAAGAAAATGAGGATGACCAGAATGTTCTTGAGGATAGCGATGCTTCGGGTGATGAAGCCCATGAAGATGACGCACTTATCAAGTCCATGCGTCGCAGGAAGATTAATGAAGATATGATGGCGACAGCGGAGTCGAGTCCTAGCGGACGAGATGACAATGATGCTGATGCAATCCCTTCTCCCGCACCTTCCCGAGAGACTTCAGCTCCTCAAGTCACAAAAATACCATCAAGACTCTTCGCAGAAGAGGGTGACTTGGAGTCAATTTCGTAAGTTTCCTTTTCACCTTTTATTTCTTTTACTTCCACTTAGCTTCTTTCAGCTTACTAAAATTCATTTCTGCTTTTGACCAGTTCCGAGGAAGATGACGACGTTCCTCTTTCAAAGAGGGAAAAACTAATATCTGATAAGGCAGAGTCTGCAAAGGAATCAATGCCTTTGACTGCCGGAAGTGATCATGCCGCCACTCCTCCGCCAAGAACAGTTGTGGCCAAGGTAAAAGCTTCTACAGTTAATCCTTCAGCAAGTGCCTCCGCTCCTCCTTCTTTGAGTGATCATGTAAGCATTTCTTTTTTAGTAAAACAGTACCCAGCGTAGTATCCATCAGCTCTCGAGCCGATGATTGGCTATTTGAAAAAAGCCAAGTATAGGTTAAGATATGCCTGTTGTATAACCTGACGCAGTACTTTGATTCTCTTGCTGCAGCCAATTCATGCCGCAGTTGATTTTGTGGTAGATTTTGCTGATCAGTTCGTTCGACTAGAAGCAGAAAACGTCCAACTTTGCAAGGCTGCTAAAACTTCAGCTGATCAAGTGCTAGAGGCTAACAGGCTAGCAGCCGAAGCATAGAGCGAAAAGGTATGCCTAAAGGACGAACAGAAGAAGCTGAAGAAGAAGATGAAGGAGGAGTAGGAGGCAAGGCACAAGGCTTTCCTTGAAGCAGATGAGAAGGAAGGCACTCTCCGCGAGTCCATTGAAAGTTTGCTAAGTAAGATTTCTTCATGCTTGTATGCTTTTTTTCCTCAGAATACTCTACTGTTGTAATAAATTGTATCTCCATGATATTCCAGATATAGCCGACATGCCTGTTGACTGTACAAACAAACTTTGAGTGGACTCTATGTCGGATGCCCTTTCATTTGCAGCTGAATCCAGCAACCAGATCCAAGATCTCTTGAAGAAGACCAAAGGAGCTTTGTCGAGGTTATTCTCGATGATGTTCCCAAAGCTGGACCAGAACAAGAATCTTGGAGAGATGGCAGATACTTTCTTCGTCGACTCCTCTGACGCTATTGAGGTATTGAAGCGACGTTCTTATCTTTACGGAGAAGTCCTCACTTTTCAACTTTTGATGGGGCATGGACTTGATTCTGACCTGGAGACACTATCCAAAGCGCTACCAATGGATGCAAATGGTTGCCTTGTCGACCTTGAGCCTTTAAAACAACCCTCACTATCGTGCACCAATCGGATCCTTAAATTAGTTGATGAAGATAAGAAGAAAGCTGCATCCGAAGCTGCACCAAGTTCATCGGCACAGACTTGATCAAGCTGGGCCTACTAACTTTTTTAGTTGTAACCTGAATACATTTGACCCTTGCTCTGTAATGAATTAAGCTGACTCTATTGTATGCACTTAACTTTCATCATAACCTTTTGAATGAAATGTTTTGCTGGCTCCCGATAGGAGTTTTCTGCATTCGATATTTTCCTTTTGATGATATTTTGAAGATGTATATATTAAATATTTTATTGCAGACTCCTTCGACATCTTTCTGAGTCGAGAGTTCTTTGCATCCTTATGCTATTGATGAATCAGAAATGGTGCGTCGTCTGTGCGATCAAATTTTCCGACTGAATAAAGATATAGATGTTCTTCATACTATGGCAACATTGGTGAAGAAGAAGTGCGAAATTGCTGCTGCAGTCGAACAACATGCTTTAGATCGCCTTCGTGTGGCTACCGAGAGCCTAAGCTGTAAGCAGTCAATCACCCTTTTTATTTTATTGATACTTCTATAAATAATCTTCTGCTGACTTGCTCGTCATCTTCAAAATTTGTTACTTCCGATGAATCATAAGAAAATAAGTGGATCCATGAGAAGATTTTAGTGATGACCGACATTTCTCACCCGAAGTGTGAATTATGGTCAAATAGGTCAAAGGCCGTAATTGTGGCAAAATTCGAGTATCAAGTTGAGAAAGTTCATTATTACTTTGATAAGTACCATGCTCATCTAACCATGGTATGGAAAACCTTGTTTCCTTTGGATCCAGCACCCGAGACTCTGTCGGCTTTGTTCAATTGATTCCAGACTCCAGTCAGAATTCGATCTTTGGTGCGTAAAGAACTTCTTGCTGGAGCCGAGCTAGCACTTGCTTCTGTTTTAGAATGTCATCTGACCATGTATTTAGAATCCGTAGCCAATGCTAATATAAGACTAGATCAGTAATATCCCACAGCTAGGCATCCTGCTCATATTATTATTTCTAGAATGGAGGCAGGTTCCAAAAGAGATTTGAAGAATCAAGAAGATCAAGGACCTCATCATGATAGGAATTCTTTAAATATCCTTGCACATAGTGTGCTTTTGTAATTGAAAGGAATCACTCCTTTTTAAAGATGATCTTGAGTTGCAAGAATTAACATTTTGTGTATTTGATGTTCTTTTTTAACACCATTGTGAATCGATGAACCGTAAGTCCAGCCGAAACATTTTTCTATTTTTTCGAAGGCAACTAAGTGATCAGGTCAGTTTGCTCACTCGACGACCCTATAGTAATCGAAATTTTTGCAGAGTCGTATGTATGTTTGTAAGAGCAACACCCTTTGAATAAACGAGGGAATTAAGCGCTTTTTATTCGGCTTCGTAACACGGTGCACCGGTATGAGCCTTTCTTATGTTGTATTGTTTCCACCAACTGCAGCACTCACATGTTTATTTGAGGCTTTGATGGAATTTATTTTTGATAAGAACTTACGGTTTCCGAGTATTGCCGGAAAAATCATGCTATGTCAATAACCAAAGCTCCAGATGGGAGTAGTAGTCAATGTGTGCGACGTTTCATGGGTTCCCAACATCTTTTCCTGAAGTAGGACTCTTGAGGCGATAAGGTCCTCCTAGGATTACTTCACTGACGATAAATGGTCCTTCCCATGGAGATTCAAGTTTCAGTTGTCTTTCTTGCTTCAACCGTAATACTAGGTCACCAACGTCGAAACTTCGAGTGCGAACTCTTCAACTGTGGTTCTTGCCAAGGCGATGTCTCGAGCCTCGTCAAGAAGATCCATGATGGCGTGTAGGACACACGTCCGTTGGGAACCCCAAGAGGAAGGTGTGATGCGTACAATAACAAGTTTTCCCTCAGTAAGAAACCAAGGTTATCGAACCAGTAGGAGTCAAGGAACACGTGAAGGTTGTTGGTGGCGGAGTGTAGTGCGGCGCAACACCAGTGATTCCGGCGCCAACGTGGAACTCGCACAACACAATCAAAGTACTTTGCCCCAACGTAACGGTGAGGTTGTCAATCTCACCGGCTTGCTGTAAACAAAGGATTAGATGTATAGTGTGGAAGATGATGTTTGTTTGCGAAAAACGAGTAAAGAACAAGTATTGCGATAGATTGTATTTCGAGATGTAAAAGAATGGACCGGGGTCCACGAGTTCACTAGTGGTGTCTCTCCAATAAGATAAATAGTATGTTGGGTGAACAAATTACAGTTGGGCAATTGACAAATAGAGAGGGCATAACAATGCACATACATATCACGATGACTACTATGAGATTTAATCAGGGCATTACGACAAAGTACATAGACCGCTATCCAGCATGCATCTATGTCTAAAAAGTCCACCTTCAGGTTATCATCCGAACCCCTTCCAGTATTAAGTTGCAAACAACAGACAATCGCATTAAGTATGGTGCGTAATGTAATCAACACAAATATCCTTAGACAGAGCATTGATGTTTTATCCCTAGTGGCAACAGCACATCCACAACCTTGAAACTTTCTGTCACTGTCCCAGATTCAATGGAGACATGAACCCACTATCGAGCATAAATACTCCCTCTTGGAGTTACAAGTATCAACTTGGCCAGAGCCTCTACTAGCAACAGAGAGCATGCAAGAACATAAACAACATATATGATAGATTGATAATCAACGTCGAGGTGCTGGTCGTTGGCACGGGCGACGCCGGCAAGGGAGCTGCAGCGGAAGGCGCTGGCCGGACGAAGTCCGCGCGCACGGCCAAGCCGCCAACCGAGCGCGACCAGGAGGCTGCAGGAGCTTCCGCACCACCACCAGAGACTCCACTCCAAGTGGCCATGAGCGTCCTTGGTACGCCCATAGCGCAGAACATCGACCCAGCACTGGCTCAGGCGGAGCTGGAGGCGCAACGCCAGAAGCTGCTCGCGAACGGCGCCGACATCGTCCGGGCGCAGCGCGAGCTGAACCTAACCCTACGTGAGTATAATGCTGCCCATGGCTTTTCTTCTGTTAGCGCTCAGGCTGCGAGGATACCAGAAAACCGGCTTAGAGCTCGCAACCTAGATCAGGACCTGCGTAAGGAGATTCTTACCGGAAAGAGTACATCTGCATCGTTGAGCATCGTAGAGAAACCTAAGTATAGTAGCCCGGATAAAACCATAAAAGCTACTAAGGCTGCAGTAGAGCTGTGTGAGTCGCTTTCCAGAGAGGCTTTGGCAAAACAGCAAGAGCGTGTTAGAGAGTTGCTTGAAACCATCGAGCAGCAAAATGCTGAGCAGCTTGCTAAGCTGAACAAGGCTGCGGCTTCCAAATCCGCGCGTTCAACAAAGAATGCCGGAAGCAAGTCCCATGGGCAGGCATCGTCCCCCCATCCGGACAGAAGAAAAGAAAAAGAAGTGAATGCGCAGCAAATGACTATGTACGATCCGGTTCTTGCCGGAAAACAACAAGCCGGGCGGCACGAGGCCGGTAGAAAAAGCCAAGGGGCAGCTCGCGGCTATGCCGGAAAGGGCTATGCCGGAAACGACTATGCCGCAAGAGAAGAAAGCGGGCAAAACTATCGTGCGCCAAGAGGAGCGTATGTGGAAGAGGAAATCCCCCCACAAAGATACCGGCAGGCAAGGGCCGCGGTACCGGAACATTACGATGAAGCTGATTCGGGAATTGAAAGAGGTGCAGCCTACCGGAACCCTTTAGGGATACGGTTAGGAGAAAGATGCCTACCAGACCAGGATGCGAGGCACAGGCTGGATAGGATGTATTTATCTGAAATGGTCGAGGCAAAAGGTCCTCCGGGTCCCAAGTGCTTTGGACCACGCATCATAAAATAGGAACCACCGGTTCGCAACTTCACGTTGCCCCGGGACACAAAAACATACGATGGCTCAACTAAGCCGGAAGATTGGCTCGCGAATTACGTGACCGCAATTTATGTTGCTGGTGGCGGAGGAACCGTTACCGGTGGAGGAAACCGGCGATGAGCCGTGAGAATTGTACCATCTTTCCTGGTGGGGCCGGCACGTATTTGGCTAAACAACCTGCCGGCAGGAAGCATAAACGGCTGGTTGGACTTTGAGGAAGCTTTTGTAAGCAACTTCAGCAGTACCTACCGGAGGCCAAACAGGCCGCAACAGCTTGCTCTGTGCACACAACGTTCGAACGAAACAGACCGGGATTACCTGACCCGGTGGAACTCCACAAGGAACTTCTGTGAAGGAGTAATCGAAGCGCAAGCCATAGCTTGGTTTTGCAACGGGTGCAGAAGAGGTTCACCCCTGTGGCAGAAGCTCCAGAGGAACATGCCGGCAACTTTGTCGGAAATGATACGTGTGGCGGATAGCTATGCGTTGGGAGATCCAACGCAACCGGCGGTACAAGCTGAGCCGGAACAAACAAACCAGCCTCAGCAGCGCCAAGAGCAGTACCGGGATAACCGACACAACAAAAGAAGGGAAGAATTCCCGGATCGGAGGTACGGTCCGCAGCAAGTTGCTGTTGTACAAGATAACTCTGGCGCCAGCGGCAGCCAGAGGCAGAAAACCGGATCGCAGCCATGGGCGGGTCCTAAGAAACAATGGGTCGAAAAGAAACCCTGGGGCCAGAAAAAGAACTGGCAAGAACATGCGAAGTACACCATGGAAGCAGCCATGGACCAACCTTGCCGGTGGCACACACCGAATCCGGCTAATCCGTCTAACCATCTGACGAAGGATTGCTCTTGGACAAAATACTTGATGCTCAAGGGAGCAGTAAAAGATGCGCAAGCGCAAGGCTGTACCACAATAGTACCACCGTCGCAAGATATGTTGCACCAACACCCACTACCACCACCACCACCACCGCTTACCGGAGCAAATGCTCTACCGGTACAGCCTCAGCCAAACCGGCAGCAGTATCAGCAAGTCCATCAGGTGGGAGAAGGCAATGGCCAACCACCTCCACCGGCACCTTTGGGCCGGAACGTTTACAAGGATCCGGACGTGTGCTGTGTTGTGTTCGTTACTGAGCCAACAGACAGGCAAAGCCTACATCGCCGTTCCATGGAAGTGAACGCCGTGATGCCGGCGGTACGAAAATACATGCTGTGGTCATATCAGGAAATTTCTTGGTCGTTCAAGGATCACCCCAAGATAATGCCAAATCCGGGTGGCTATGCTCTTGTTGTAGACCCAATCATGCATGGGCCAACGACTCGAGTCAAGTTCAGCAAGGTGCTGATAGACAATGGGAGCAGCATAAACATAATGTACCGGCACACCATGCATACGCTGGGAATCACAGAAAACATGCTACAACCAACTCACACAACGTTCCATGGAATTGTTCTGGGGCTGTCCTGTTCGCCCATGGGAAAAGTCCGGGTGGATGTCTCATTCGGAGGACGTGATAATTGCCGGGTGGAAAATGTTCTCTTTGAGGTGGTGGATCTAGACAGTCCTTACCATGCACTACTGGGGAGACCGGCATTGGCGTCATTTATGGCCTCAACTCATACGGCGTATCTCAAGATGAAGATGCCGGCACCTCGTGGACCCTTAAATGTGGTGGGAAACTACAAGATCTCACTGGAAACTGCCTCTGCCGGATCAAATCTGGCCGAATCACTGGTAATAGCAGAGGAAAAAAGAAGGATGCAAACTGCGGTTGCGCTGGCTCAGTCGTCACAGTTGAGCTTAGCGGCGATGAGTGGCAATTTGGGCACACCGGCTTTCAAGCCAACTAAGGAGACAAAAGATATCGTGTTGGATCCGGCTTACCCTGACCATACCGTTCGTATCGGTGCTGGCCTCAGTGAGGCATAGGAAAGCGCGCTCGTCAACTTCCTCCGTGAGAATCGGAATATCTTTGCGTGGTCTACTGATGACTTGGTAGGTGTTCCGAGGGAGTTGGCTGAGCACTCTCTAAACGTCCAGAAGGATGCGAAGCCGGTGCGACAACCTTTACGCCGGTTCGCTGAAGACAGGAGGAAAATCATTGGAGAAGAAGTAACAAAGCTGTTGGTTGCCGGTTTCATCGTGGAGGTACTGCATACTGAGTGGCTAGCCAATCCGGTGCTGGTCGAGAAGAAAAAGGAGGAGAACCTTGAAGCAAAGGCTCCAAAGGTGTGGCGCATGTGCATCGACTAAACCAACCTGAACAAGGCTTGCCCGAAAGACCCATTCCCCTTACCTCGGATCGATCAAGTGATTGATTCTACTGCTGGATGTGAACTGTTGTCGTTCCTGGATGCCTATTCCGGTTTCCACTAAATTCCCCTGAAAAAGGAAGATCAAATAAAAACTGCGTTCATTACCCCGCACGGGGCTTATTGCTATGTCACTATGCCTTTCGGTTTGCGCAACGCTGATGCAACGTACCAGCGCTGCATGCAAAAGTGTTTGTTTGATCATATCGGTAAGAATGTGCATGTCTATGTGGACGATATCGTGATAAAAACGAAAGTCAAGAAAACCTTGATCGATGATCTAAGGGAAACATTTGACAACCTAAGAAGGTTCCGGATGAAACTCAATCCGGCAAAATGCACTTTTGGTGTTCCAGCCGGCAAGTTGCTTGGCTTTCTCGTATCAAGCCGGGGAATTGAGGATAATCTGGTAAAGATCCGGGCCATTGAGAGAACGACTAAACCGCACGATCTCAAGGACGTGCAGAAGTTCACCGGAAGCTTAGCATCGCTAAGCCGGTTCATAAGCAGGTTGGGAGAAAAGGCTCTGCCTCTCTATGCTTTGATGAAAAAATCCGACACCTTCGTCTGGACCCCTCGAGCGGACGCATCGTTCAAAGAGCTGAAAACGATGCTGGCCACTGCGCCGATATTGGCTTCGCCTCTAGAAAGGGAGCCCATGCTGTTGTATATAGCAGCAACGAACCGGGTTGTGAGTGTAGTAGTGGTAGTTGAAAGAGAAGAGGAAGGGAAAACCGTGTGTCGTCGTGGTGAACAGACAGATGCCATGGGATGGCTTAAGTTGGGGCCGAATGGACGCTAGAGGATTCGGGGGAGGGTTTTTGGTATGGATGGAGAGGTTTCCGGATGGATTCCTCAAGAACTTGGCCTTGGCCGAAGGTGGAAGATGATGAACACGAGAGCTATTTCCTCCTCAGATCTCTCTATTCATTGATCATAAGAGGTTACAAGTTTCTGACTACAGCATAACACTTGGATCGTACGTATGTTGGTTACCCGCGCTAGGGTGTGCCCCTCTCCTTATATAGGGGAGATGGTGGCTTACAGGGTGATACGTCTCCGACGTATCGATAATTTCTTATGTTCTATGCCATATTATTGATGATACCTACATGTTTTATGCACACTTTATGTCATATTCGTGCATTTTCTGGAACTAACCTATCAACAAGATGCCGAAGTGCCGATTCGTTGTTTTCTGCTGTTTTTGGTTTCAGAAATCCTAGTAACGAAACATTCTCGGAATTGGACGAAACGAAGACCCAGGGGCCTATTTCGCCACGAACCTTCCGGAAGACCGAAGAGCATACGAAGTGGGGCCACGAGGTGGCCAAACCACATGGCAGCGCGGCCAAGGGGGCCCGCGCCGCCTGTGGTGTGGGCCCCTCGTCGGCCCCCGACTCGCCCTTCCGCCTACTTAATGCCTCCGTCGCGAAACCCCCGAGGCGAAAAACCACGATACGGAAAACCCTACCGAGACGCCGCCGCCGCCGATCCCATCTAGGGGGATTCGGAGATCTCCTCCGGCACCCTGCCGGAGAGGGGATTCATCTCCCGGAGGACTCTACACCGCCATGGTCGCCTCCGGAGTGATGAGTGAGTAGTTCACCCCTGGACTATGGGTCCATAGCAGTAGCTAGATGGTTGTCTTCTCCTCATTGTGCTTCATTGTTGGATCTTGTGAGCTGCCTAACATGATCAAGATCATCTATCCGTAATACTCTATGTTGTGTTTGTCGGGATTCGATGGATAGAGAATACCATGTTATGTTAATTATCAAGTTATTACATATGTGTTGTTTATGATCTTGCATGCTCTCCGTTACTAGTAGAGGCTCTGGCCAAGTTTTTGCTTTTAACTCCAAGAGGGAGTATTTATGCTCGATAGTGGGTTCATGCCTGCATTGACACCTGGGACGAGTGACGAAAGTTCTAAGGTTGTGCTGTGTCTGTTGCCACTAGGGATAAAACATTGGCGCTATGTCCGAGGATGTAGTTGTTGATTACATTACGCACCATACTTAATGCAATTGTCCGTTGCTTTGCAACTTAATACTGGAAGGGGTTCGGACGATAACCTGAAGGTGGACTTTTTAGGCATAGATGCAGTTGGATGGCGGTCTATGTACTTTGTCGTAATGCCCAATTAAATCTCACTATACTTATCATGCCATGTATGTGCATTGTTATGCCCTCTCTATTTGTCAATTGCCCGACTGTAATTTGTTCACCCAACATGCTTTTATCTTATGGGAGAGACACCTCTAGTGAGCTGTGGACCCCGGTCCATTCTTTTAATACCGAAATACAAATCTGTCTGCAATACTTGTTTTACTCGTTTTCTCTGCAAACAATCATCTTCCACACAATTCGGTTAACCCTTTGTTACAGCAAGCCGGTGAGATTGACAACCTCACTCGTTTCGTTGGGGCAAAGTACTTTGGTTGTGTTGTGCAGGTTCCACGTTGGCGCCGGAATCTCCGGTGTTGCGCCGCACTACATCCCGCCGCCATCAACCTTCAACGTGCTTCTTGACTCCTACTGGTTCGATTAAACCTTGGTTTCTTGCGAGGGAAACTTGCCGCTGTGCGCATCACACCTTCCTCTTGGGGTTCCCAACGGACGTGTCAACTACACGCATCAAGCAAATTTACTGGCGCCGTTGTCGGGGAGATCAAGACACGCTGCAAGGGGAGTCTCCACTTCCCAATCTCTTTACTTT
This sequence comes from Lolium rigidum, assembly GCF_022539505.1. Taxonomy (NCBI): domain Eukaryota; kingdom Viridiplantae; phylum Streptophyta; class Magnoliopsida; order Poales; family Poaceae; genus Lolium; species Lolium rigidum. The sequence continues at coordinate 133,169,898 of NC_061509.1, read as the reverse complement.
GTTTTTGTCTTGCTTTATTTTATTTACTACTTTGTTTGCTGCACTTATATCAAAACACAAAAAAATTAGTTGCTAGCTTTACTTTATTTATTGTCTTGCACTCTATATCAAAAACACAAAAAAAATAGTTTACTTGCATTTACTTTATCTAGTTTGCTTTATTTACTACTGCTAAAATGGCCAACCCTGAAAATACTAAGTTGTGTGACTTCACTAGCACAAATAATAATGATTTCTTATGCACACCTATTGCTCCACCTGCTACTACAGCAGAATTCTTTGAAATTAAACCTGCTTTACTTAATCTTGTCATGAGAGAGCAATTTTCCGGTGTTAGTTCCGATGATGCTGCTGCCCATCTCAATAATTTTGTTGAACTATGTGAAATGCAAAAATATAAAGATGTAGATGGTGACATTATAAAATTAAATTTGTTCCCTTTCTCATTAAGAGGAAGAGCTAAAGATTGGTTGCTATCTCTGCCTAAGAATAGTATTGATTCATGGACTAAATGCAAGGATGCTTTTATTGGTAGATATTATCCCCCTGCTAAAATTATATCTTTGAGGAGTAGCATAATGAATTTTAAACAATTGGATAATGAACATGTTGCTCAAGCTTGGGAAAGAATGAAATCTCTCGGTTAAAAATTGCCCAACCCATGGACTGACTACTTGGATGATCATCCAAACCTTCTATGCAGGACTAAATTTTTTTTCGCGGAATTTATTGGATTCAGCTGCTGGAGGTACCTTTATGTCCATCACTCTTGGTGAAGCAACAAAGCTTCTTGATAATATGATGATTAATTACTCTGAATGGCACACGGAAAGAGCTCCACAAGGTAAGAAGGTAAATTTTGTTGAAGAATCCTCTTCCTTGAATGATAAGGTTGATGCTATTATGTCTATGCTTGCGAATGATAGGACTAATGTTGATCCTAATAATGTTCCATTAGCTTCATTGGTTGCCCAAGAAGAACATGTTGATGTAAACTTCATTAAAAATAATAATTTCAACAACAATGCTTATCGGAACAATTCTAGTAATAACTATAGGCCATATCCTTATAATAATGGTAACGGTTCTGCTAATTCTTATGGGAATTCTTACAACAATAATAGGAATACACCCCCTGGACTTGAGGCCATGCTTAAAGAATTTATTAGTACACAAACTGCCTTTAACAAATCTGTTGAGGAAAAGCTCAATAAAATTGATATTCTTGTTTCTAGAGTTGATAGTCTTGCCTCCGATGTTGATCTTTTGAAATCGAAAGTTATGCCTAATAGGGATATTGAAAATAAAATTGTTACTACAGCAAATGCCATCCAAGTTAGAATTAATGAGAATATAAGATTAATGGCTGAACTGCGTGCTAGGTGGGATAGAGAAGAAAATGAAAAACTAGCTAAAAAGGAAAATGTAGCTAAAGTTTGGACTATTACCACCACTAGCAATGCTAATGATTCATATGTTGCTGCACCTCCTACTATCAATGGTAAAATAATTGGTGTTGGCAATGCTTCTACTCCTAGTGCAAAGCGCGCAAAATTACTGAAACTCGCTAAAACTACTGAAACTGCTTGTGATAAAACTGCTGAAATTTTTTCCAACCTTGGGGATGATAATCCCATTGCTTTAGATTGTAATGATTTAGATTTTGATGATTGCCACATCTCTGAAGTCATAAAGTTCTTGCAAAAACTTGCTAAGAGTCCCAATGCTAGTGCTATAAACTTGGCTTTCACAAAACATATTACAAATGCTCTCATAAAAGTTAGAGAAGAGAAACTAAAACTTGAAACTTCTATTCCTAGAAAGCTAGAGGATGGTTGGGAGCCCATCATTAAAATGAGAGTCAAAGATTTTGATTGTAATGCTTTATGTGATCTTGGTGCAAGTATTTCGTTATGCCTAAGAAAGTCTATGATATGCTTGACTTGCCACCATTGAAAAATTGTTATTTGGATGTTAATCTCGCTGATAATGCTAAAAAGAAACCTTTGGGGAGAATTGATAATGTTCATATTATGGTTAACAATAACCTTGTCCCCGTTGATTTTGTTGTCTTGGATATTGAATGCAATGCATCTTGCCCCATTATATTGGGAAGACCTTTTCTTCGAACCGTTGGTGCTACTATTGATATGAAGGAAGGTAATATTAAATATCAATTTCCTCTCAAGAAAGGTATGGAACACTTCCCTAGAAAGAGAATGAAGTTACCTTATGATTCTATTATTAGAACAAATTATGATGTTGATGCTTCGTCTCTCGATGTTACTTGAGTTACACTTTCTGCGCCTAGCTGAAAGGCGTTAAAGAAAAGCGCTTATGGGAGACAACCCATGTTTTTACTCCAGTATTTTTGTTTTATATTTGTGTCTTGAAAGTTGTTTACTACTGTAGCAACCTCTCCTTATCTTAGTTTTGAGTTTTGTTGTGCCAAGTAAAGTTTTTGATAGTAAAGTAAGTACTAGATTTGGATTACTGCGCAGTTCCAGATTTCTTTGCTGTCACGAATCTGGGTCTACCTCCCTGTAGGTAGCTCAGAAAATTAAGCCAATTTACGTGCATGATCCTCAGATATGTACGCAACTTTCATTCAATTTGAGCATTTTCATTTGAGCAAGTCTGGTGGCCTAATAAAATCCATCTTTACGGACTGTTCTGTTTTGACAGATTCTGCCTTTTGTTTTGCATTGCCTCTTTTGCTATGTTGGATGAATTTCTTTGATCCATTAATGTCCAGTAGCTTTATGCAATGTCCAGAAGTGTTAAGAATGATTGTGTCACCTCTGAACATGTGAATTTTTATTATGCGCTAACCCTCTAATGAGTTGTTTCGAGTTTGGTGCGGAGGAAGTTTTCAAGGATCAAGAGAGGAGTATGATGCAATATGATCAAGGAGAGTGAAAGCTCTAAGCTTGGGGATGCCCCGGTGGTTCACCCCTGCATATTTTAAGAAGACTCAAGCGTCTAAGCTTGGGGATGCCCAAGGCATCCCCATCTTCATCGACAACATTATCAGGTTCCTCCCCTGAAACTATATTTTTATTCCGTCACATCTTATGTACTTTGCTTGGAGCGTCGGTTTGTTTTTGTTTTTTGTTTTGTTTAAATAAAATGGATCCTAGCATTCACTTTATGGGAGAGAGACACGCTCCGCTGTAGCATATGGACAAATATGTCCTTAGGCTCTACTCATAGTATTCATGGCGAAGTTTCTTCTTCGTTAAATTGTTATATGGTTGGAATTGGAAAATGCTACATGTAGTAACTCTAAAATGTCTTGGATAATTTGATACTTGGCAATTGTTGTGCTCATGTTTAAGCTCTTGCATCATATACTTTGCACCCATTAATGAAGAAATACTTAGAGCTTGCTAATTTGGTTTGCATATTTGGTTTCTCTAGAGTCTAGATAACATCTAGTATTGAGTTTTGAACAACAAGGAAGACGGTATGGAGTCTTATAATGTTTACAATATGTCTTTTATGTGAGTTTTGCTGTACCGTTCATCCTTGTGTTTGTTTCAAATAACCTTGCTAGCCTAAACCTTGTATCGAGAGGGAATACTTCTCATGCATCCAAAATCCTTGAGCCAACCACTATGCCATTTGTGTCCACCATACCTACCTCCTACATGGTATTTATCCGCCATTCCAAAGTAAATTGCTTGAGTGCTACCTTTAAAATTCCCTCATTCACCTTTGCAATATATAGCTCATGGGACAAATAGCTTAAAAACTATTGTGGTATTGAATATGTACTTATGCACTTTATCTCTCATTAAGTTGCTTGTTGTGCGATAACCATGCTTCTGGGGACGCCATCAACTATTCTTTGTTGAATATCATGTGAGTTGCTATGCATGTCCGTCTTGTCTGAAGTAAGAGAGATCTACCACCTTTATGGTTGGAGCATGCATATTGTTAGAGAAGAGCCTTGGGCCGCTAACTAAAGCCATGAATCATGGTGGAAGTTTCAGTCTTGGACATATATCCTCAATCTCATATGAGAATAATAATTGTTGCCACATGCTTATGCATTAAAGAGGAGTCCATTATCTGTTGTCCATGTTGTCCCGGTATGGATGTCTAAGTTGAGAATAATCAAAAGCGAGAAATCCAAAATGCGAGCTTTCTCCTTAGACCTTTGTACAGGCGGCGTGGAGGTACCCCATTGTGACACTTGGTTAAAACATGTGCATTGCAAAGATCCGGTAGTCCAAGCTAATTAGGACAAGGTGCGGGCACTATTAGTATACTATGCATGAGGCTTGCAACTTGTAAGATATAATGTACATAACTCATATGCTTTATTAGTACCGTTGACAAAATTGTTTCATGTTTTCAAAATAAAAGCTCTAGCACAAATATAGCAATCGATGCTTTCCTCTTTGAAGGACCATTCTCTTTTACTTTTATGTTGAGTCGGTTCACCTATCTCTCTCCACCTCAAGAAGCAAACACTTGTGTGAACTTGTGCATTGATTCCTACATACTTGCATATTGTACTTGTTATATTACTCTATGTTGACAATTATCCATGAGATATACATGTTACAAGTTGAAAGCAACCGCTGAAACTTAATCTTCCTTTGTGTTGCTTCAATGCCTTTACTTTGATTTATTGCTTTATGAGTTAACTCTTATGCAAGACTTATTAATACTTGTCTTGAAGTACTATTCATGAAAAGTCTTTGCTTTATGATTCACTTGTTTACTCATGACATTACCATTGTTTTGATCGCTGCATCCACTACATATGTTTACAAGTAGTATGATCAAAGTTATGATGGCATATCACTTCAGAAATTATCTTTGTTATCGTTTTACCTGCTCGGGACGAGCAGAACTAAGCTTGGGGATGCTTGATACGTCTCCGACGTATCGATAATTTCTTATGTTCTATGCCATATTATTGATGATACCTACATGTTTTATGCACACTTTATGTCATATTCGTGCATTTTACGGAACTAACCTATTAACAAGATGCCGAAGTGCCGATTCTTGTTTTTCGCTGTTTTTGGTTTCGAAATCCTAGTAACGAAATATTCTCGGAATTGGACGAAACGAAGACCCGGGGGCCTATTTCGCCACGAACCTTCCGAGAAGATCGAAGAGCATACGAAGTGGGGCCACGAGGTGGCCAAACCACATGGCGGCGCGGCCAAGGGGGGCCCGCACCGCCCTGTGGTGTGGGCCCCTCGTCAGCCCCCCGACTCTGCCCTTCCGCCTACTTAAAGCCTCCGTCGCGAAACCCCTGAGGCGAAAAACCACGATACGGAAAACCTTGCGAGACGCCGCCGCCGCCGATCCCATCTCGGGGGATTACGGAGATCTCCTCCGGCACCCTGCCGGAGAGGGGATTCATCTCCCGGAGGACTCTACACCGCCATGGTCGCCTCCGGAGTGATGAGTGAGTAGTTCACCCATGGACTATGGGTCCATAGCAGTAGCTAGATGGTTGTCTTCTCCTCATTGTGCTTCATTGTTGGATCTTGTGAGCTGCCTAACATGATCAAGATCATCTATCTGTAATACTCTATGTTGTGTTTGTCGGGATCCGATGGATAGAGAATACCATGTTATGTTAATTATCAAGTTATTACATATGTGTTGTTTATGATCTGGCATGCTCTCCGTTACTAGTAGAGGCTCTGCCAAGTTTTTGCTTTTAACTCCAAGAGGGAGTATTTATGCTCGATAGTGGGTTCATGCTCGCATTGACACCGGGACGATGTGACGAAAGTTCTAAGGTTGTCTTTGTCTTGTTGCCACTAGGGATAAAACATTGGCGCTATGTCCGAGGATGTAGTTGTTGATTACATTACGCACCATACTTAATGCAATTGTACTGTTGCTTTGCAACTTAATACTGGAAGGGGTTCGGACGATAACCTGAAGGTGGACTTTTTAGGCATAGATGCGGTTGGATGGCGGTCTATGTACTTTGTCGTAATGCCCAATTAAATCTCACTATACTTATCATGCCATGTATGTGCATTGTTATGCCCTCTCTATTTGTCAATTGCCCGACTGTAATTTGTTCACCCAACATGCTTTTATCTTATGGGAGAGACACCTCTAGTGAACTGTGGACCCCGGTCCATTCTTTTAATACTTGAAATACAAATCTGCTTTGCAATACTTGTTTTACTTGTTTTCTCTGCAAACAATCATCTTCCACACAATTCGGTTAACCCTTTGTTACAGCAAGCCGGTGAGATTGACAACCTCAGCTGTTTCGTTGGGGCAAAGTACTTTGGTTGTGTTGTGCGGGTTCCACGTTGGCGCCGGAATCTCTGGTGTTGCGCGCACTACATCCCGCCGCCATCAACCTTCAACGTGCTTCTTGACTCCTACTGGTTCGATTAAACCTTGGTTTCTTACTGAGGGAAACTTGCCGCTGTGCGCATCACACCTTCCTCTTGGGGTTCCCAACGGACGTGTCAACTACACGCATCACGGGGGAAGAAACCCTAGAAACCCTAATGAGATCTTTGACTAGACAAACTACTTTACAAAGCTACTTTAGCTACCGGTGATGCCGGTATGCCTGTAATCAGAAGCCGTGACATCCTCCGGTACCTTTTACGTCATCCTCTGCCTTTGGCGTCATGGCTTCGATTAAAGCTGAAGTGCTTCGCTCATCTTTGTCTTCTAGCTGCTGGAGAGCATCTTTGACTGGTCTTTGCCGATGTGCTACAGTGTGGCCTGTTCCGGTAGTTCCGGTACGTTCCTAGCTAGTTCCGGTATCCCCCTCCTGGGATACCGGTATGATTCTCTGAATCAACCTTTGTTATCCGGAATAACACTTAACCGGTACTTTGATGGCCTAAACCATCCGGTTTTGGCATGCCTTTGGCATACCGGGGGTCATCCCCCCGACATTAGTCCCCGAAGCTGGTATAGTCCGGTGGATCCTATCCAACAGACCATGCCAGGTTCTCCTTTTCAAGGTACCGGTTTAATCCTTCCGGAATCCGGATCAAACTCTTCGGCGTCCTTGCCGAACTTATGTCTCTGTGCCGGTTTTCTCCGGCATCTCTTGTCATTAAATCTCTCCTCGACGAAGTCGAGAATATCTCGAGTACCGTGCCTGTTAGTGACATGCGCACTGTGCCTGGCACGCGACAGTGTCAGTGGTCACTTCGGTTCGTCTTATGCGCCAGCATTTATGGCGCCGCACCAGATCCGCGCTGCCGTTCCGGATCCGTGTGGCCTTCCCGCGTCTCCGTATTTTTGACGTGTGTATCTGCGCGCCACGTGGCGGCCCATGATCCGAACCGCCGCGGCCCAGCGGTTTCCGGCCCATTTATCTTTTTTCCTTTATAAGGGGGGAGCGGTTCCTGTTCGTCTTGTCTCCGCACTTGCCCCCTTCTCTCGCACACAGAGCTTCTCGCCCCTTGCGCTCCCGTCGCCGCCGGTCGCCGCCGAAGCTCTGCTCCGATGATCCAGCGCCGCTCCACATGCTGCACTGCGAACTTCCCCCGCGCAGAGAGCCTCCGAAGCTCTTCCTCCTTCGCTGCATCGGGTTCCCGTTAGGCGTATTCTGCTCCTCCTCGTCGCCGTCCTCCTTCGTCGACTGCAAGCCCACCGCGTCTCCGGCGACCTTCTTCATCAGCTTCTCCGCCGCGCCAGGTTAGCCCCAATGTGCATTTGGCCTTCTTCCTCTTGCTTTTCAGTTCTTGGGCCGGTAGAGTATTTATTTTCTCTTTTCTTTCGCTTTTTCTCTTACTCGTAGATCTTCGCGCGGGGCTCGACTTTGGGAAAACTGTTTCTAGGTAGATTCTGAATTCTTCCGGAAAATGTCTTCCGAGGATCTTCCTTCGGACTCCTCTTCCGGTAGCCGCCACACCGTAATCCCCACATCTTCTTCCGGAGGAACTTCGGTTGAAGCAAACTCCGACGGGCTCGAGGCAAATGTTGCCCAGAGCGAGGCTGATACCGGTAGCTCAGCTCCTGCTACCGGTGACCAAGAAGCCGGCAGCTCCAGCCAGGGTGCTGTCGTTGACCTAGACTCCTACACGCGTGGAGCTTGGATGGGCTCCGATGTGACCCAGGGGGAAATCGACTGGCTATACCGCTCCCGGAGGATTCCGGAAGAGGTTTGGTGCCGGATCCCCGGCAAGGAGCGCCAGCCCGAGCCTCAGCCATGTGAGATTGTGGTTTTTGCCGTTCATTTTGAGCGAGGTTTGGGCCTTCCAGCGTCGGATTTCTTCCGGCGCTTTCTCGATTTCTACAAGCTTCAGCCCAACCATCTCCCGGGCAATGCTATCTTTTATCTCTCTTCCTTCACCGCGTTTATGGAGGGATACTGCGGTATCACTCCTTCTGTTGATAATTTCTCTTTCTTTTACTATCTTCGGAAGAATTCTATCCAAGATAGGAAACTTCCTCAGCCCAAACCCTTTGTCGGTGTGGGGGCTGCATTCTGTCTCCCCGCGCCGGAAGCAATTTCTACAAACTCTCCGGTCTGGACTCTGTCCGGACCTGGCAAAGGACCTTTTTCTATGTTCGGAACGGCGGTCCGGAAGACTTCATTAACCTTCCGGCGTATGTTCCCGGGCCGCCCTCCATGAAGAATTGGCTCCACCATCCCAAGGATGACAAGGAGTCCACCCGGATCGCCGGCTTCATTGACATCAACAAGGAGGAGACCAACCTCTGCGCGGAGGATCTAGTCCGCGTCTTCCTCGCGCGCCGGGTGCTGCCCCTTCAGCGGTGCGCCCACAAGATTAGCGAGATGACGGGGCCAATGGATCCGACAAGGATCACAACCCACCGGCTGAGCCCTACGGACTTGGTCCTTAAGGCCAAGCAGATCTGCCAAAACCCGTGATGGCGTGTATTTCACACGTTCGTTGGGCAACCCCAAGAGGAAGGTATGATGCGCACAGCAGCAAGTTTTCCCTCAGAAAGAAACCAAGGTTTATCGAACCAGGAGGAGCCAAGAAGCACGTTGAAGGTTGATGGCGGCGGGATGTAGTGCGGCGCAACACCGGAGATTCGGCGCCAACGTGGAACTGCACAACACAACCAAAGTACTTTGCCCCAACGAAGCAGTGAGGTTGTCAATCTCACCGGACTTGCTTGTAACAAAGGATTAACCGTATTGTGTGGAAGATGATTGTTTGCGAGAGAAAATAGTAAAACAAGTATTGCGGCAGATTTGTATTTCGGTATTAAAAGAATGGACCGGGGTCCACGGTTCACTAGAGGTGTCTCTCCCATAAGATAAAAGCATGTTGGGTGAACAAATTACGGTCGGGCAATTGACAAATAGAGAGGGCATAACAATGCACATACATGACATGATAAGTATAGTGAGATTTAATTGGGCATTACGACAAAGTACATAGACCGCCATCCAGCTGCATCTATGCCTAAAAAGTCCACCTTCGGGTTATCATCCGAACCCCCTCCGGTATTAAGTTGCAAACAACGAGACAATTGCATTAAGTATGGTGCGTAATGTAATCAACAACTACATCCTCGGACATAGCGCCAATGTTTTATCCCTAGTGGCAACAGCACAACACAACCTTAGGACTTTACGTCACCTTGTCCAGGTGTCAATGCGAGGCATGAACCCACTATCGAGCATAAGTACTCCCTCTTGGAGTTAAAAGTAAAAACTTGGCCGAGCCTCTACTAGAAACGGAGAGCATGCAAGATCATAAACAACACATGTATAATAACTTGATAATTAACATGACATAGTATTCTCTATCCATCGGATCCCGACAAACACAACATATAGAATTACATATAGATGATCTTGATCATGTTAGGCAGCTCACAAGATCTAACAATGAAGCACAATGAGGAGAAGACAACCATCTAGCTACTGCTATGGACCCATAGTCCGGGGGTAGACTACTCACTCATCACTCCGGAGGCGACCATGGCGGTGTAGAGTCCTCCGGGAGATGAATCCCCTCTCCGGCAGGGTGCCGGAGGCGATCTCTGGATCCCCGAGATGGGATCGGCGGCGACGAGCGTCTCGGTAAGGTTTTCCGTATCGTGGCTCTCGGTGCCGGGGGTTTCGTCACGGAGGCTTTAAGTAGGCGGAAGGGCAAGTCAAGAGGCGGCACGGGGGCCCACACCATAGGCCGGCGCGGCCGGGGGCGGGCCGCGCCGCCTAGGGTTTGGCCACCCCGTGGCCCCTCTTCGTCTCGTCTTCGGACTTACGGAAGCTTCGTGGAAAAATAGGCCCTCGGGCTTTGATTTCGTCCAATTCCGAGAATATTTCGTTACTAGGATTTACGAAACCAAAAACAGCAGAAAACTGACAAATGGCACTTCGGCATCTTGTTAATAGGTTAGTTCCGGAAAATGCACGAATATGACATAAAGTGTGCATAAAACATGTAGGTATCATCAATAATATGGCATAGAACATAAGAAATTATCGATACGTCGGAGACGTATCAAGCATCCCCAAGCTTAGTTACGCTCGTCCCAAGCGGGTAAAACGATAACAAAGATAATTTACGAAGTGATATGCCATCATAACCTTGATCATACTATTTGTAAACATATGTAGTGGATGCAGCGATCAAAACAATGGTGATGACATGAGTAAACAAGTGAATCATAAAGCAAAGACTTTTCATGAATAGTACTTCAAGACAAGTATTAATAAGTCTTGCATAAGAGTTAACTCATAAAGCAATAAATCAAAGTAAAGGTATTGAAGCAACACAAAGGAAGATTAAGTTTCAGCGGTTGCTTTCAACTTGTAACATGTATATCTCATGGATAATAGTCAACATAGAGTAATATAACAAGTACAATATGCAAGTATGTAAGAATCAATGCACGGTTCACACAAGTGTTTGCTTCTTGAGGTGGAGAGAGATAGGTGAGCTGACTCAACATAAAAGTAAAAAGAATGGTCCTTCAAAGAGGAAAGCATCGATTGCTATATTTGTGCTAGAGCTTTTATTTTGAAAACATGAAACAATTTTGTCAACGGTAGTAATAAAGCATATGAGTTATGAAAGTTATATCTTACAAGTTGCAAGTCTCATGCATAGTATACTAATAGTGCCCGCACCTTGTCCTAATTAACTTGGACTACCGGATCTTTGCAATGCACATGTTTTGACCAAGTGTCACAATGGGGTACCTCCATGCCGCCTGTACAAAGGTCTAAGGAGAAAGCTCGCATTTTGGATTTCTCGCTTTTGATTATTCTCAACTTAGACATCCATACCGGGACAACATGGACAACAGATAATGGACTCCTCTTTTATGCATAAGCATGTGGCAACAAATATTATTCTCATATGAGATTGAGGATATGTGTCCAAACTGAAACTTCCACCATGAATCATGGCTTTAGTTAGCGGCCCAAAGTTCTTCTCTAACAATATGCATGCTCCAACCATGAAGGTGGTAGATCTCTCTTGCTTCGGACAAGACGGACATGCATAGCAACTCACATGATATCCAACAAGGAATAGTTGATGGCGTCCCCGAAACATGGTTACCGCTCAACAAGCAACTTAATAAGAGATAAAGTGCATAAGTACATATTCAATACTACAATAGTTTTTAAGCTATTTGTTCCCATGAGCTATATATTGCAAAGGTGAATGATGGAATTTTAAAGGTAGCACTCAAGCAATTTACTTCGGAATGGCGGGTAAATACCATGTAGTAGGTAGGTATGGTGGACACAAATGGCATAGTGGTTGGCTCAAGTATTTTGGATGCATGAGAAGTATTCCCTCTCGATACAAGGTTTAGGCTAGCAAGGCTATTTGAAACAAACACAAGGATGAACGGTGCAGCAAAACTCACATAAAGGACATATGGTAAACATTATAAGACTCCATACCGTCTTCCTTGTTGTTCAAAACTCAATACTAGATGTTATCTAGACTCTAGAGAAACCAAATATGCAAACCAAATTAGCAAGCTCTAAGTATTTCTTCATTAATGGGTGCAAGGTATATGATGCAAGAGCTTAAACATGAGCACAACAATTGCCAAGTATCAATTTATCCAAGACATTTTAGAATTACTACATGTAGCATTTTCCAATTCCAACCATATAACAATTTAACGAAGGAGAAACTTCGCCATGAATACTATGAGTAGAGCCTAAGGACATATTTGTCCATATGCAACAGCGGAGCGTGTCTCTCTCCCATAAAGTGAATGCTAGGATCCATTTTATTCAAACAAAACAAAAAAAAAAACAAACCGACGCTCCAAGCAAAAGTACATAAGATGTGGCCGAATAAAAATATAGTTTCGGGGAGGAACTCTGATAATGTTGTTGATGAAGAAGGGGATGCCTTGGGCATCCCCAAGCTTAGACGCTTGAGTCTTCTTAATATATGCAGGGGTGAACCACCGGGGCATCCCCAAGCTTAGAGCTTTCACTCTCCTTAATCATATTGCATCATACTCCTCTCTTGATCCTTGAAAACTTCCTCCACACCAAACTCGAAACAACTCATTAGAGGGTTAGTGCATAATAAAAATTCACATGTTCAGAGGTGACACAATCATTCTTAACACTTCTGGACATTGCATAAAGCTACTTGGACATTAGTGGATCAAATAAATTCATCCAACATAGCAAAAGAGGCAATGCGAAATAAAAGACAGAATCTGTCAAAACAGAACAGTCCGTAAAGATGGATTTTATTAGGCCACCAGACTTGCTCAAACGAAAATGCTCAAATTGAATGAAAGTTGCGTACATATCTGAGGATCACTCACGTAAATTGGCATAATTTTCTGAGTTACCTACAGAGAATTAGACCCAGATTCGTGACAGCAAAGAAATCTGTTTCTGCGCAGTAATCCAAATCTAGTACTTACTTTTCTATCAAAGACTTTACTTGGCACAACAAAACTTAAAACTAAGATAAGGAGAGGTTGCTACAGTAGTAAACAACTTCCAAGACACAAATATAAAACAAAGTACTGTAGGTAAAAACATGGGTTGTCTCCCATAAGCGCTTTTCTTTAACGCCTTTCAGCTAGGCGCGAAAGTGTATCTCAAGTATTATCGAAGGGTGGTGCACCTACGGCGGGGTTTGGAGTTTTCTCAACCATGCAAAGTATATTGGATACATAAGTTTCAGCGTCTCCCTTTTCATTAGTCTTGGGCTTGCTACTCTCATCAAACAAATTTTCGGGAACAAGCCAAGCATAGTTATGTTCTAGTGAATCATTCATAGCTAGGAGTTTACATGGTATTGGTGCTTTGATCTCCCCACCATCATTAATATTATTAGTGTATCTTATTCTATCCATGTCCATCTTTTCAAGGAGACTAACAAAATTAGTATGAGAACCAAGCATATTAAATTTAGCAAAGACCTTTCTAGCTTCTCTTGCTAGACCACCAAATTCTCTAAGAAGGGTTTCTAAAACAAAATTTTTATTTTCCCCCTCTTCCATATCACCAAGTGTAAGAAACATGTGTTGGATTATAGGATTGAGATTAACAAATTTAGTTTCCAACAGGCGAACTAACGCAGCAGCAGCAATTTCATAGGTGGGAGCAAGGTCTACCAAGTGTCTATCTTCGAAATCTTCAACGGTACTAACATGGGTGAAAAATTCTTCTATATTGTTCCTCCCAATTATAGACCCTTGTCCTACCGGTATGTTCTTTGCGGTAAAATCAAAAGGAAACATGATGAATCAAGTAAAGTAAATGCAAGTAAACTAATTTTTTTGTGTTTTCAATATAGCAAACAAGACAGTAAATAAAGTAAAACTAGCAACTAATTTTTTTGTGTTTTGATATAAGTGCAGCAAACAAAGTAGTAAATAAAATAAAGCAAGACAAAAACAAAGTAAAGAGATTGAGAAGTGGAGACTCCCCTTGCAGCGTGTCTTGATCTCCCCGACAACGGCGCCGGAAAATATGCTTGATGGCGTGTATTTCACACGTTCGTTGGGCAACCCCAAGAGGAAGGTATGATGCGCACGGCAGCAAGTTTTCCCTCGAAAAGAAACCAAGGTTTATCGAACCGGGAGGAGCCAAGAAGCACGTTGAAGGTTGATGGCGGCGGGATGTAGTGCGGCGCAACACCGGAGATTCCGGCGCCAACGTGGAACCTGCACAACACAACCAAAGTACTTTGCCCCAACGAAACGAGTGAGGTTGTCAATCTCACCGGCTTGCTGTAACAAAGGATTAACCGTATTGTGTGGAAGATGATTGTTTGCGAGAGAAAATAGTAAAACAAGTATTGCAGCAGATTTGTATTTCAGTATTAAAAGAATGGACCGGGGTCCACGAGTTCACTAGAGGTGTCTCTCCCATAAGATAAAAGCATGTTGGGTGAACAAATTACGGTCGGGCAATTGACAAATAGAGAGGGCATAACAATGCACATACATGACATGATAAGTATAGTGAGATTTAATTGGGCATTACGACAAAGTACATAGACCGCCATCCAACTGCATCTATGCCTAAAAAGTCCACCTTCGGGTTATCATCCGAACCCCCTCCGGTATTAAGTTGCAAACAACGAGACAATTGCATTAAGTATGGTGCGTAATGTAATCAACAACTACATCCTCGGACATAGCGCCAATGTTTTATCCCTAGTGGCAACAGCACAACACAACCTTAGGACTTTACGTCATCTGTCCCGGTGTCAATGCGGGCATGAACCCACTATCGAGCATAAGTACTCCCTCTTGGAGTTAAAAGTAAAAACTTGGCGGAGCCTCTACTAGAAACGGAGAGCATGCAAGATCATAAACAACACATGTATAATAACTTGATAATTAACATGACATAGTATTCTCTATCCATCGGATCCCGACAAACACAACATATAGAATTACATATAGATGATCTTGATCATGTTAGGCAGCTCACAAGATCTAACAATGAAGCACAATGAGGAGAAGACAACCATCTAGCTACTGCTATGGACCCATAGTCCAGGGGTAGACTACTCACTCATCACTCCGGAGAGCGACCATGGCGGTGTAGAGTCCTCCGGGAGATGAATCCCCTCTCCGGCAGGGTGCCGGAGGCGATCTCCTGGATCCCCCGAGATGGGATCGGCGGCGACGACGTCTCAGTAAGGTTTTCCGTATCGTGGCTCTCGGTACTGGGGGTTTCGTCACGGAGGCTTTAAGTAGGCGGAAGGGCAAGTCAAGAGGCGGCACGGGGGGCCCACACCATAGGCCGGCGCGGCCAGGGGTGGGGCCGCGCCGCCCTAGGGTTTGGCCACCCCGTGGCCCCTCTTCGTCTCGTCTTCGGACTTCTGGAAGCTTCGTGGAAAAATAGGCCCCGGGCTTTGATTTCGTCCAATTCCGAGAATATTTCGTTACTAGGATTTACGAAACCAAAAACAGTGAAACGACAAGCTGGCACTTCGGCATCTTGTTAATAGGTTAGTTCCGGAAAATGCACGAATATGACATAAAGTGTGCATAAAACATGTAGGTATCATCAATAATATGGCATAGAACATAAGAAATTATCGATACGTCGGAGACGTATCAACCCGCTAAGCCCCAGCGGGAAATACGGGCTGGGCCCTTACAGCCGCCTGATACGTCTCCGACGTATCGATAATTTCTTATGTTCCATGCCATATTATTGATGATACCTACATGTTTTATGCACACTTTATGTCATATTCGTGCATTTTCTGGAACTAACCTATTAACAAGATGCCGAAGTGCCGATTGCTTGTTTTCTACTGTTTTTGGTTTCGAAAATCTAGTAACGAAATATTCTCGGAATCGGACGAAATCAAGACCCAGGGGCCTATTTTGCCACGAACCTTCCAGAAGACCGAAGATCATACGAAGTGGGGCCACGAGGTGGCGACACCACAAGGCGACGCGGCCAAGGAGGGGCCCGCGCCGCCCTGTGGTGTGGGCCCCTCGTCAGCCCTCCGACTCCGCCCTTCCGCCTACTTAAAGCCTCCGTCGCGAAACCCCTGATGCGAAGAACCACGATACGGAAAACCTTCCGAGCCGCCGCCATCGCGAAGCCAAGATCCGGGGGACGGGAGTCTCCGTTCCGGCACCCTGCCGGAGCGGGGAAGTGCCCCGGAAGGCTTCTCCATCGACACCGCTGCCATCTCCACCGCCATCTTCATCACCGCTGCTGCTCCCATGAGGAGGGAGTAGTTCTCCATCGAGGCTCGGGGCTGTACCGGTAGCTATGTGGTTCATCTCTCTCCTATGTACTTCAATACAATAATCTCATGAGCTGCCTTACATGATTGAGATTCATATGATGATGCTTGTAATCTAGATGTCACTATGCTAGTCAAGTGAGTTTTACTTATGTGATCTCCGGAGACTCCTTGTCCCACGTGTGTAAAGGTGACAGTGTGTGCACCGTGTGGGTCTCTTAGGCTATATTTCACAGAATACTTACTCACTGTTATGAATGGCGTAGTGAAGTGCTTATTTATATCTCTTTATGATTGCAATGTATTTTGTATCACAACTTATCTATGTGCTACTCTAGCAATGTTATTAAAGTAGTTTTATTCCTCCTGCACGGTGTAATGGTGACGGTGTGTGCATCCGTGTTAGTACTTGGTTTATGCTATGATTATGATCTCTTGTAGATTATGAAGTTAACTATTGCTATGATGGTATTGATGTGATCTATTCCTCCTACATAGTGTGAAGGTGACGAGTGTGCATACTATGTTAGTACTTGGTTTAGTCGAATTGATCTTTCATGCACTCTAAGGTTATTTAAATATGAACATTGAATTGTGGAGCTTGTTAACTCCGGCATTGAGGGTTCGTGTAATCCTACGCAATGTGTTCATCATCCAACAAGAGTGTAGAGTATGCATTTATCTATTCTGTTATGTGATCAATGTTGAGAGTGTCCACTAGTGAAAGTCTAATCCCTAGGCCTTGTTCCTACAAATCTGCTGCAATACTTGTTTTACTGTTTTCTCTGCAAACAATCATCTTCCACACAATACGGTTAATCCTTTGTTACAGCAAGCCGGTGAGATTGACAACCTCACTGTTTCGTTGGGGCAAAGTACTTTGGTTGTGTTGTGCGGGTTCCACGTTGGCGCCGGAATCTACGGTGTTGCGCCGCACTACATCCCGCCGCCATCAACCTTCAACGTGCTTCTTGGCTCCTCCTGGTTCGATAAACCTTGGTTTCTTTCCGAGGGAAAACTTGCTGCTGTGCGCATCATACCTTCCTCTTGGGGTTCCCCAACGAACGTGTGAAATACACGCCATCAAGCTCTTTTCCGGCGCCGTTGCCGGGAGATCAAGACACGGCTGCAAGGGGAGTCTCCACTTCTCAATCTCTTTACTTTGTTTTTGTCTTGCTTTATTTTATTTACTACTTTGTTTGCTGCACTAAATCAAAATACAAAAAAATTAGTTGATAGTTTTACTTTATTTGCTATCTTGCACTCTATATCAAAAACACAAAAAAAAATTAGTTTACTTGCATTTACTTTATCTAGTTTGCTTTATTTACTATTGCTAAAATGAGTAATCCTGAAGTTGAAGTTCGTTCATTTAAGCAACAAGGAGGAGAATGTTTAAAAGATGCTTGGTATAGAATTAGTGATGCCCATAATAGGTGCACTAAGAAACACTCCACCACTATCCTACTCAGGAATTTTTATGTTGGTATCTCTAGCTGGAATAGATATGTTCTTGATTGTCTCGCGGGAGGTAACTTCCTAGGTACTCCCGCTTTAGAAGCTAGTTGCATTATTGAGAGTTTATTTGGAACACCACCTGTTAATGAAATTAAAATTGAAACCTCCCTTGAGGATGTTATGAAAAAATTGGAAACCATAGAGAAAAATTTTAGTGTTGAAACTAAGTTGGAGATGTTACTTGATAAAACTGATAAACTTGATAAATCCTTAGGAGGAATTGATGAAAGAATTAGTGTCCTAAGAACTTGTGTTGACCATGATAATCAAATTAATAGGATTGGCAAACTTGAAAAAGCTATGGGAACCTTGGGTTCAACCTTTTCATCTTTACAGTTTAGAGAGAAAGCTTATGTGGGAAAGGAGCAAAAGTTTATGTATGTCTCTAAAGTGCCTAAACCAAAGAAATATTATTATAGGCCTAAAATTGACAAAGCCCTTAGTACCACTACAGATGGGGGAGCTTATGATGTTGATGCTTCATCCTTTGATAATACTTGATATACACTTTCTGCGCCTAGCTGAAAGGCGTTAAAGAAAACGCTTATGGGAGACAACCCATGTTTTTACTACAGTATTTTTGTTTTATATTTGAGTCTTGGAAGTTGTTTACTACTGTAGCAACCTCTCCTTATCTTAGTTTTGAGTTTTGTTGTGCCGAGTAAAGTCTTTGATAGTAAAGTAAGTACTAGATTTGGATTACTGCGCAGTTCCAGATTTCTTTGCTGTCACGAATCTGGGTCTACCTCCCTGTAGGTAGCTCAGAAAATTAAGCCAATTTACGTGCATGATCCTCAGATACGTACGCAACTTTCATTCAATTTGAGCATTTTCATTTGAGTAAGTCTGGTGGCCTAATAAAATCCATCTTTACGGACTGTTCTGTTTTGACAGATTCTGCCTTTTTATTTCGCATTGCCTCTTTCGCTATGTTGGATGAATTTCTTTGATCCATTAATGTCCAGTAGCTTTATGCAATGTCCAGAAGTGTTAAGAATGATTGTGTCACCTCTGAACATGTTAATTTTTATTATGCACTAACCCTCTAATGAGTTGTTTCGAGTTTGGTGTGGAGGAAGTTTTCAAGGATCAAGAGAGGAGTATGATGCAATATGATCAAGGAGAGTGAAAGCTCTAAGCTTGGGGATGCCCCGGTGGTTCACCCCTGCATATTTTAAGAAGACTCAAGCGTCTAAGCTTGGGGATGCCCAAGGCATCCCCTTCTTCATCGACAACATTATCGGGTTCCTCCCCTGAAACTATATTTTTATTCCGTCACATCTTATGCACTTTGCTTGGAGCGTCGGTTTGTTTTTGTTTTTTGTTTTGTTTGAATAAAATGGATCCTAGCATTCACTTTATGGGAGAGAGACACGCTCCGCTGTAGCATATGGACAAATATGTCCTTAGGCTCTACTCATAGTATTCATGGCGAAGTTTCTTCTTCGTTAAATTGTTATATGGTTGGAATTGGAAAATGCTACATGTAGTAACTCTAAAATGTCTTGGATAATTTGATACTTGGCAATTGTTGTGCTCATGTTTAAGCTCTTGCATCATATACTTTGCACCCATTAATGAAGAAACACTTAGAGCTTGCTAATTTGGTTTGCATATTTGGTTTCTCTAGAGTCTAGATAACATCTAGTATTGAGTTTTGAACAACAAGGAAGACGGTATGGAGTCTTATAATGTTTACAATATGTCTTTTATGTGAGTTTTGCTGCACCGTTCATCCTTGTGTTTGTTTCAAATAACCTTGCTAGCCTAAACCTTGTATCGAGAGGGAATACTTCTCATGCATCCAAAATACTTGAGCCAACCACTATGCCATTTGTGTCCACCATACCTACCTACTACATGGTATTTATCCGCCATTCCAAAGTAAATTGCTTGAGTGCTACCTTTAAAATTCCATCATTCACCTTTGCAATATATAGCTCATGGGACAAATAGCTTAAAAACTATTGTGGTATTGAATATGTACTTATGCACTTTATCTCTTATTAAGTTGCTTGTTGTGCGATAACCATGCTTCAGGGACGCCATCAACTATTCTTTGTTGAATATCATGTGAGTTGCTATGCATGTCCGTCTTGTCTGAAGTAAGAGAGATCTACCACCTTAATGGTTGGAGCATGCATATTGTTAGAAAAGAACATTGGGCCGCTAACTAAAGCCATGATTCATGGTGGAAGTTTCAGTTTTGGACATATATCCTCAATCTCATATGAGAATAATAATTGTTGTCACATCCTTATGCATTAAAGAGGAGTCCATTATCTGTTGTCCATGTTGTCCCGGTATGGATGTCTAAGTTGAGAATAATCAAAAGCGAGAAATTCAAAATGCGAGCTTTCTCCTTAGACCTTTGTACAGGCGGCATGGAGGTACCCCATTGTGACACTTGGTTAAAACATGTGCATTGCAAAGATCCGGTAGTCCAAGCTAATTAGGACAAGGTGCGGGCACTATTAGTATACTATGCATGAGGCTTGCAACTTGTAAGATATAATTTACATAACTCATATGCTCTATTACTACCGTTGACAAAATTGTTTCATGTTTTCAAAATAAAAGCTCTAGCACAAATATAGCAATCGATGCTTTCCTCTTTGAAGGACCATTCTTTTTACTTTTATGTTGAGTCAGTTCACCTATCTCTCTCCATCCCAAGAAGCAAACACTTGTGTGAACTGTGCATTGATTCCTACATACTTGCATATTGTACTTGTTATATTACTCTATGTTGACAATTATCAATGAGATATACATGTTATAAGTTGAAAGCAACCGCTGAAACTTAATCTTCCTTTGTGTTGCTTCAATACCTTTACTTTGATTTATTGCTTTATGAGTTAACTCTTATGCAAGACTTATTAATACTTGTCTTGAAGTACTATTAATGAAAAGTCTTTGCTTT
>NC_061509.1:132803795-132817159 GCF_022539505.1 Lolium rigidum | reverse complement strand
AGGTGGAGCAATGGGTGTGCATAAGAAATCATTATTATTTGTGCTAGTGAAGTCACACAACTTAGTATTTTTAGGGTTGGCCATTTTAGCAGTAGTAAATAAAGCAAACTAGATAAAGTAAATGCAAGTAAACTAATTTTTTTGTGTTTTTGATATAGAGTGCAAGACAGTAAATAAAGTAAAACTAGCAACTAATTTTTTTGTGTTTTGATATAAGTGCAGCAAACAAAGTAGTAAATAAAATAAAGCAAGACAAAAACAAAGTAAAGAGATTGAGAAGTGGAGACTCCCCTTGCGACGTGTCTTGATCTCCCCGACAACGGCGCCAGAAAAAGAGCTTGATGGCGTGTATTTCACACGTTCGTTGGGCAACCCCAAGAGGAAGGTATGATGCGCACAGCGAGCAAGTTTTCCCTCGAGAAAATAAACCAAGGTTTATCGAACCAGGAGGAGCCGGGAAGCACGTTGAAGGTTGATGGCGGCGGGATGTAGTGCGGCGCAACACCAGGGATTCCGGCGCCAACGTGGAACCCGCACAACACAACCAAAGTACTTTGCCCCAACGAAACAGTGAGGTTGTCAATCTCACCGGCTTGCTGTAACAAAGGATTAACCGTATTGTGTGGAAGATGATTGTTTGCAGAGAAAATAGTAAAACAAGTATTGTAGCAGATTTGTATTTCAGTATTAAAGAATGGACCGGGGTCCACAGTTCACTAGAGGTGTCTCTCCCATAAGATAAAAGCATGTTGGGTGAACAAATTACAGTCGGGCAATTGACAAATAGAGAGAGCATAACAATGCACATACATGACATGATAAGTATAGTGAGATTTAATTGGGCATTACGACAAAGTACATAGACCGCCATCCAACCGCATCTATGCCTAAAAAGTCCACCTTCGGGTTATCATCCGAACCCCCTCCAGTATTAAGTTGCTAACAACAGACAATTGCATTAAGTATGGTGCGTAATGTAATCAACAACTACATCCTCGGACATAGCGCCAATGTTTTATCCCTAGTGGCAATAGCACAACACAACCTTAGAACTTTTCTGTCATCGTCCAGTGTCAATGCAGGCATGAACCCACTATCGAGCATAAATACTCCCTCTTGGAGTTAAAAGCAAAAACTTGGCCGCGAGCCTCTACTAGTAACGGAGAGCATGCAAGATCATAAACAACACATATGTAATAACTTGATAATTAACATGACATGGTATTCTCTATCCATCGGATCCCGACAAACACAACATATAGAATTACAGATAGATGATCTTGATCATGTTAGGCAGCTCACAAGATCCAACAATGAAGCACAATGAGGAGAAGACAACCATCTAGCTACCGCTATGGACCCATAGTCCGGGGGTGAACTACTCACTCATCACTCCGGGAGGCGACCATGGCGGTGTAGAGTCCTCCGGGAGATGAATCCCCCTCCGGCAGGGTGCCGGAGGAGATCTCCGAGAATCCCCCGAGATGGGATCGGCGGCGGCGGCGTCTCGGTAAGGTTTTCCGTATCGTGGTTTTTCGCATCGGGGGTTTCGGGACGGAGGCTTTAAGTAGGCGGAAGGGGCGAGTCGGGGGCCCGACGAGGGGCCCACACCATAGGGCGGCGCGGGCCCCCTTGGTCGCGCCGCCATGTGGTGTCGCCACCTCGTGGCCCCACTTCGTATGCTCTTCGGTCTTCCGGAAGCTCCGTGGAAAAATAGGCCCACGGGTCTTCGTTTCGTCCAATTCCGAGAATATTTCGTTACTAGGATTTCGAAACCAAAAACAGCAGAAAACGAGAACCGGCACTTCGGCATCTTGTTAATAGGTTAGTTCCGAGAAAATGCACGAATATGACATAAAGTGTGCATAAAACATGTAGGTATCATCAATAATATGGCATAGAACATAAGAAATTATCGATACGTCGGAGACGTATCGTTGATCTATTCCTCCTACATAGTGTGAAGGTGACAGTGTGCATGCTATGTTAGTACTTGGTTTAGTTGTGTTGATCTGTCATGCACTCTAAGGTTATTTAAATATGAACATTGAATATTGTGGAGCTTGTTAACTCCGGCATTGAGGGTTCGTGTAATCCTACGCAATTAGTGGTGTTCATCATCCAACAAGAGAGTGTAGAGTATGCATTTATCTATTCCGTTATGTGATCAAAGTTGAGAGTGTCCACTAGTGAAAGTCTAATCCCTAGGCCTTGTTCCTAAATATCGCTATCGCTCGCTTGTTTACTCGTTTTATTGCGTTACTACTGTGCTGCGTTACTCTTGCTTGTTTACTCGTCCCGGGCAAAGCACTCTTCCGGTGCCGTTGCTACTACTTATTTATACCACTCGTATTTCACTATCTCTTCGCCGAACTAGTGCACCTATTAGGTGTGTTGGGGACACAAGAGACTTCTTGCTTTGTGGTTGCGGGGTTGCATGAGAGGGATATCTTTGACCTCTTCCTCCCCGAGTTCGACAAACCTTGGGTGATCCACTTAAGGGAAACTTGCTGCTGTTCTACAAACCTCTGCTCTTCGAGGCCCAACACTGTCTACAGGAAAAGGAGGGGGCGTAGACATCAAGCTATTTTCTGGCGCCGTTGCCGGGGAGGAAAGGTAAAAGGCTCTCATACTCCGGTCTCAGGTAAAGTAATTTTCAGTTGCCGTTGTGTGTGTGCTCGAAGCTATTTCCTTTAGATCCTGCAATTGCATCTTTTTGTTTCTTGTTTACACTAGTTAGGCATAATGGACAACAATGAGCTTCTTATTCTATTTCCTGATTTAAGACATGGATGGTTTGATGCGAAAATTAAAAAACCTATGGAACATATTAGTATGAACACTTTGAATACCATTGTTGCTAATGATATGGAAAATTCTAAGCTTGGGGAAGCTGGCTTTGATGAGCATGATATTTTTAGTCCCCCAAGCATTGAGGAGAAAATTTACTTTGATGATGCTTTGCCTCCTATTTATGATGATTATAATGATAGTAGTCTTTTAGTACCACCTGTTATGGAGGATAAATTTGATTATGATTACAATATGCCTCCTATATTTGATGATGAGAATAATAATGATAGCTACTTTGTTGAATTTGCTCCCACTATTACTAATAAAATTTATTATGCTTATGTGGAGAGTAATAATTTTATGCATGAGACTCATGATAAGAATGCTTTATGTGATAGTTATATTGTTGAGTTCGCTCATGTTGCTACTGAAAGTTATTATGAGAGAGGAAAATATGGTTGTAGAAATTTTCATGTTACTAAAACACCTCTCTATATGCTAAATTTTTTGAAGTTACACTTGTTTTATCTTTCTATGCTTGTTGCATCATGCTTCATGAATTTGTTTACTTACAAGATTCCTTTTCATAGGAAGCATGTTAGACTTAAATTTGTTTTGAATTTGCTTCTTGATGCTCTCTTTTGCTTCAAATACTATTTCTTGCGAGTGCATCATTAAAACTGCTGAGCCCATCTTAATGGCTATAAAGAAAGAACTTCTTGGGAGATAACCCATGTGTTTATTTTGCTACAGTACTTTTTATTTTGTATTTGAGTCTTGGAAGTTGTTACTACCGTAGCAACCTCTCCTTATCTTATTTTTATCGCATTGTTGTGCCAAGTAAAGTCTTTGATAGTAAGGTTCATACTAGATTTGGATTACTCGCGTAGAAACAGATTTCTTGCTCGTCACGAATCTGGGCCTAATTCTCTGTAGGTAACTCAGAAAATTATGCCAATTTACGTGAGTGATCCTCAGATATGTACGCAACTTTCATTCAATTTGAGCATTTTCATTTGAGCAAGTCTGGTGCCTCAATAAAATTTGTCTTTACGGACTGTTCTGTTTTGACAGATTCTGTCTTTTATTTCGCATTGCCTTTTTTGCTATGGTGGATGAATTACTTTGTTCCATTAATGTCCAGTAGCTTTATGCAATGTCCAGAAGTGTTAAGAATGATTGTGTCACCTCTGAACATGTTAATTTTTATTGTCCACTAACCCTCTAATGAGTTGTTTCGAGTTTGGTGTGGAGGAAGTTTTCAAGGATCAAGAGAGGAGAATGATGCAATATGATCAAGGAGAGTGAAAGCTCTAAGCTTGGGGATGCCCCGGTGGTTCACCCCTGCATATTTTAAGAAGACTCAAGCTGTCTAAGCTTGGGGATGCCCAAGGCATCCCCTTCTTCATCGACAACATTATCGAGTTCCTCCCCGAAACTATATTTTTATTCCGTCACATCTTATGTACTTTGCTTGGAGCGTCGGTTTGTTTTTGTTTTTGTTTTGTTTGAATAAAATGGATCCTAGCATTCATTGTGTGGGAGAGAGACACGCTCCGTCTGTTGCATATGGACAAATATGTCCTTAGGCTTTACTCATAGTATTCATGGCGAAGGTTGAATCTTCTTCGTTAAATTGTTATATGGTTGGAATCGGGAAATGCTACATGTAGTAATTCTAAAATGTCTTGAATAATTTGATACTTGGAAATTGTTGTGCTCATGTTTAAGCTCTTGCATCATATACTTTGTACCCATTAATGAAGAAATACATAGAGCTTGCTAAAATTTGGTTTGCATATTTGGTCTCTCTAAAGTCTAGATAATTTCTAGTATTGAGTTTTGAACAACAAGGAAGACGGTGTAGAGTCTTATAATGTTTACAATATGTCTTTTATGTGAGTTTTGCTGCACCGGTTCATCCTTGTGTTTGTTTCAAATAACCTTGCTAGCCTAAGCCTTGTATCGAGAGGGAATACTTCTCATGCATCCAAAATTCTTAAGCCAACCACTATGCCATTTGTGTCCACCATACCTACCTACTACATGGTATTTCTCCGCCATTCCAAAGTAAATTGCTTGAGTGCTACCTTTAAATAATTCAAAATTTATCACCTCTGATTTGTGTCAATGTTTTATAGCTCATGAGGAAGTATGTGGTGTTTATCTTTCATTCTTGTTGGGCAACTTTCACCAATGGACTAGTGGCTTCATCCGCTTATCCAATAATTTTGCAAAAAGAGTCGGCAATGGGATTCCCGGTCCCAAATTAATTAACTTAAATAGACACTCCTCCATGGTATGTGATTGTTGGACGGCACCCGAAGGATTCGGTTAGCCATGGCTTGAGAAAGCAAAGGTGGGGAGGAGTGTCATCATAATAAAAGTAAAATAAAAAGGCACTCCTTCATGGTATGAGATTGTTGGCGTGCACCCGAGGATTCGGTTAGCCATGGTTTGTGAAAGAAAGGTTGGAAGGAGTGCCACCCAAAAATAAAAATAATTCATGGGAGCCGCTCTTTGAAGGTTTGTCCGGCAAGGGGGTTAGAGTGCCCACTACCATTCGTTGACAACAACAAACACCTCTCAAAATTTTACTTTTATGCTCTCTTTATGTTTTCAAAACCAAAGCTCTAGCACAAATATAGCAATCAATGCTTCCCTCTGCGAAGGGCCTTTCTTTTACTTTTATGTTGAGTCAGTTCACCTATCTCTCTCCACCTCAAGAAGCAAACACTTGTGTGAACTCGTGCATTGATTCTTACATACTTGCTTATTGCACTTGTTATATTGCTTTGCATTGACAACTATCCATGAGATATACATGTTACAAGTTGAAAGCAACCGTTGAAACTTAATCTTCCATTGTGTTGCTTCAATGCCTTTTACTATGAATTTATTGCTTTATGAGTTAACTCTTATGCAAGACTTATTGATGCTTGTCTTGAAGTGCTATTCATGAAAAGTCTTTGCTTTATGATTCAGCTTGTTTACTCATGTCATTACCATTGTTTTGATCGCTGCATTCATTACATGTGTTTACAATAGTATGATCAAGGTTATGATGGCATGTCACTCCGGAAATTATCTTTGTTATCGTTTACTCGCTCGGGACGAGCAGAACTAAGCTTGGGGATGCCGATACGTCTCCGACGTATCGATAATTTCTTATGTTCCATTCCACATTATTGATGATATCTACATGTTTTATGCATACTTTATGTCATTATTATGCGTTTTCCGTAACTAACCTATTGACGAGATGCCGAAGGGCCGCTTGCTCGTTTTCTGCTGTTTTTGGTTCCAGAAATCCTAGTAAGGAGATATTCTCGGAATCGGACGAAATCAAGGCCCAGCATCCTATTTTTCCACGAAGCTTCCAGAACACCCGAGAGTCGCCAGAGGGGAGCCCTGTGGGCCCCAGATGATAGGGCGGCGCGGCCAAGGGGGGGGCCCGCGCCCCCCTATAGTGTCGGTGCCCCTTCGACCTTCTGACGCCGCCTCTTCGCCTATTTAAGGGCCCTCGACCTAAAACCACGAGACGAAAAAGCGACGGTACGAGAAACCTTCCAGAGCCGCCGCCATCGCGAAGCCAAGATCCGGGGGACAGGAGTCTCTCGTTCGGCACGCCGCCGGGACGGGGAAGTGCCCCCGGAAGGCTCCTCCATCGACACCACCGCCATCTTCATCAACGCTCGCTTGTCTCCCATGAGGAGGGAGTAGTTCTCCATCGAGGCTCGGGGCTGTACCGGTAGCTATGTGGTTAATCTCTCTCCTATGTACTTCAATACAATAATCTCATGAGCTGCCTTACATGATTGAGATTCATATGATGATGCTTGTAATCTAGATGTCATTATGCTAGTCAAGTGGGTTTTACTTATGTGATCTCCGGAGACTCCTTGTCCCACGTGTGTAAAGGTGACGAAGTGTGTGCACCGTGTGGGTCTCTTAGGCTATATTTCACGGAATACTTATTCACCGTTATGAATGGCATAGTGAAGTGCTTATTTATATCTCTTTATGATTGCAATGTGTTTTGTATCACAATTTATCTATGTGCTACTCTAGTGATGTTATTAAAGTAGTTTTATTCCTCCTGCACGGTGTAATGGTGACAGGGTGTGCATCCGTGTTAGTACTTGGCGTAGGCTATGATTATGATCTCTTGTAGATTATGAAGTTAACTATTGCTATGATGGTATTGATGTGATCTATTCCTCCTACATAGTGTGAAGGTGACAGTGTGTGCATGCTATGTTAGTACTTGGTTTAGTTGTGTTGATCTGTCATGCACTCTAAGGTTATTTAAATATGAACATTGAATATTGTGGAGCTTGTTAACTCCGGCATTGAGGGTTCGTGTAATCCTACGCAATTAGTGGTGTTCATCATCCAACAAGAGAGTGTAGAGTATGCATTTATCTATTCTCGTTATGTGATCAAAGTTGAGAGTGTCCACTAGTGAAAGTCTAATCCCTAGGCCTTGTTCCTAAATATCGCTATCGCCGCTTGTTCTATCGTTTCTATCGCGTTACTACCGCCGCGTTACTACCGCTTGTTTATCGTCCTGGGCAAAGCACTCTTCCGGTGCCGTTGCTACTACTTATTTATACCACCCGTATTTCACTATCTCTTCGCCGAACTAGTGCACCTATTAGGTGTGTTGGGGACACAAGAGACTTCTTGCTTTGTGGTTGCGGAGGTTGCATGAGAGGGATATCTTTGACCTCTTCCTCCCTGAGTTCGATAAACCTTGGGTGATCCACTTAAGGGAAACTTGCTGCTGTTCTACAAACCTCTGCTCTTGGAGGACCAACACTGTCTACAGGAAAAGGAGGGGCGTAGACATCAACATGCGGGTCCCATTTAGCAGCAGCGGTATCACCGTTTGAGAGGCGGCAGGGGATTGAAAGAAAAAGGCAAGTGACCAAATTTGAGGTGCCAAAAAAAACTCCAAGAAAAGAAAGTTGATTGCTCATAGAGGATGACATGCGGGTCCCAATTAGCAGCAGCGGTGTCAACGTTTCCAAGGCGGCAAGGGATCAAAAGAAAAAGGAAGTAGCCGGAAATCGGGGGTCAAAAAAATCCAAGAATAGAAAGAATTTTGGTTCATAGAGGATGACATGCGGGACCCATGATCCCGCATCGTAAACGGCTCGATCGGAGAGCGTTGAACGAGATGGCGCGATCGAGAAAAAAAACAATGCCGGAGAGGCTGCCATCCGGGCCCTACATCCCTCGGCGGTGCGGATTTGCGTTGACTCGGCCGGCGAACCCGAGAATTCGAGATGCACCACGTCCCGGGCCACCATACGCAACGTTTTGGCTGTTTTCGTCGGGCTAGGTGGCCTCAAAAACGAGAAAAAAACGTTTTGACATGCACAACGGACAGACCCAAAATCGTCGGCCATGGTACACCAGCAACCACGGCGCGACTTCAACTTCGTCGGCCATGGCAACTTTTCTTGTAGTGGTACAAAGGACCAAAGGAGATGGGTATCTCAACTATAGGCCATCCGTACCGGGACAACATGAACAACAGACGTTGAGCATCCTCTCTAACTCCTCTCTCACTTTTTTCTCATACTATTTTTTCTTTCTTTTTCTTTTCTTTTTCCACTCTCTTTTTTCACAACTTTTTTCTCTTACTTTTTTCACTCTTCCTATTGAGGATGCCCGTTGCTGAAACTTTCACCATGATTAAGCATGGCTGCGGTTAGCTTCCCATTGCTCTTCTCTAACAATGTATGCATACTTGCTTAAATAACCTCCATTCATTCCACAAGATATACCATCAACAAAACAAAAGAAATGACGATCAACGCAGGGTGCAATACCCCAATAGTGCAATGCTGAAATACTTCCCCAGTAAACATGGTTATGGTCTAGCTCATTACTCATAATTAGTTAAACCCACAACATGCATAGTGGTATTTTTCTTCCACACCTTACTTTCTAATGAGCTTTAAATTACACAAAAATGATATTTTGAAAAGGTTGGAGGAAAAACACACACATTATACTTGGAATAGCAAGTGCTATATAGGTAGGTATGATAGACATTGGATTTGAGTTGAGATTGGAAACAAGTCTATGCTTGTGTAAGAATTCAAATCTTGTGGCTAGCAAGAGGTCTAAAAGCATGCAATAGTATCCATAGACTATTAATTCATCATCAATCATTGATACTTAAAATTAAACATCTATGTATACTAGCAAGAAGTAGCACTGAATTAGGCACATAACAAATCATCACTCAATAGAGCATGTGAAACTAGAAATACATACACAAAATAAATTTCAGCTTTTAGGCACTCCTCTTTTTCTTTTATATTCATGCAACTTAATTTACTTTAAACATTCAGAGATAAAGATTTTGGTACAGTAGCTCATGCATATGCATTATAAACACTCAATATGATGTACATTTCATTTTTTTAAACAAAACTAGATACAAATAAAACAATGACGCTTCAAGTTTATGCGAAAATTCTATGTTGCTCAAAAAACAAATTTTAGAGGTGCTCAAATCAGGAGTTTTTGAATGCATCCAGTGGGGCGTCATTGAAATCCCAAGCTTATGATATTCATCATACTTGAATCATCTTAGTGTGATATTCCTCCATTACCTGTGAAAAAACTTCAACACAAACTTTTATGCCCATTCTTTTCTATGAGGTGACATTAGAGGTACAAAGAAATTATTCTTGCTGCTACTTTACTCAAGAATAAAATTATATCTTTATTAACCAGAGAGAACATAATGTTCTACTCATTATAGCATGTCAAAAGGTCCAAGTAAAAACCATTTGATACTCAAAAGAATGGATCTAACAAAGTAAGGCACAATCTATCCGGTAATTTTTGTTGCAATAAAACTGGATTTTTGTCACGACTTAGACACCTCATAAAATTTAGTAAATTTACGTGCATATAGAGGATAAAAGTTACATCTACTTTGATTTTATCAATATTTTAGTAGTTACCAAAAATTCAAAAAATCGTGCACTAAAAAGTGCAGCGCAAAAATCAGCAACTCCATATTATGTTTGCAACTTTAAACATCCAAATGGGTAAAAACTCGATAGTTTATTTAAAAACCAGATATTAAACTAAAATAAAACTAACATGCTACATCAGGCATGCAAAATAAAAACCAAATATAAAATACATCTAGGGTTGCCTCTTGTAAAGCGCTTTCTTTATAGCCATATAGCTAGGTTTACTTACTTGATTTAATGACCAATGATGTTGTAGAAGTGATTTATTACTAGCCATATAGCTAGCCATAAAATAGTCTTGATGACGTTGGGACTCCAAGTGCACTTGGATTTAATAGGACCAATGATGCTTGTTTTATGGAGTATAAGAGAGATGTGTAGCATCATCTCTATGTTAGGACGTGATGCACATATTAATTCTGATCTTACATATACTATTATCTGCACCTTCATATCTCATTAATGAGTTGCTATTTGTCCACCACAACTTTAAGAGAGAATAGTCAAGTAAACTCATGAATCCCGGTCCACTTTTTTATCATAAGAAACACCTTTAGATTGCTTTTATCTTGTTTTCTATTTGCTGCACTATTTTAATACTAAAATACAAAAATATACTTTTCTTATTTGCATCCAAAACACCAAAATCAATCAACATCTTTACAGTTTTTACTTAGTTATTTTATCTAGTTTAGTATTTACTTGTTTTATTTTTACTTGTGTTATTTACTTACGCGAAACCTTGTGCTGGACAACCACACGGTGAAGTTGGGACACAAGGCATTTATTTTACTTGTAGGATTGCTAGAAGAAGGGAGAATAGAATACTCTTTTGTCCAGTTTCCCAAGAGTTGGATATAAACCCTCGAGTCACCCTTGTGGGGAAGATACGCTGCTGATACAACACTCTGCACTTGGAATCCCAACGTATCAAGATCTTTTTGGTGTTGCTCATAGCCGTCATCAACCTCCTGCTGCGCTCTGCAGCCCGCCTGCGGTACGCACTTCCCCATCGATGTCACCTTATTTCGCCGCTAGCGCCCTCCCCCTAGCTGCCCCGCACTCAGCCGCCCTCGACATGCCTTCCCATAGCTGCAACGCCCTCGCCTAAGCGAGCTTCCCAACCACATTGAGAGGTATGCATTTATCTTTTTTTGTTTTCATGTTTTTTGTTTATTTTTTGGCCGATAGATAAAATCGAGAGGTATGATTATTGTGTGCTTGAAACTATTATTTGTTGTTGTAATGATAACTAGAATGATTATTATTGTGTGCTTCAAACTATTATTTTATCGACTGTTTTATGAAAATTGTGGTGAAATTGTTGAAACCCTGTTTTGAGGGTTTAAAGGGTCGCGCGAAGATCATTGCCCTCAAACATAGCCCGTAAAACAGAATATTCTGTTTTACAAGTTAGTTTGAGGGCACTAATCTACGCCCTCTAGATCAATCTCTCGTAGACTAGGCCTCTATGGTTATGGCTTTGAGATGTGAATAAGTGTTTAGATTTCGCTTCCTCCGTTCATAAGATGTGAGCTCCATTCCGCCTACCAAATCTCTCTTTCGCAACAAAGAATTCCGATATTGTACCCATGGGAAAGAAGTATTTCTCGGTCCAATAGATTAGGCATATCTTACCTGCCTCATGCCTAAGGACTATTGCTCACTTCCTTCATGTGTCGAAGTAGGCTTTGGCTAGTAGTATTTTGTTCTGTCTTACGATGGAATGAATCTATCTTTCATGAAGATTTTCGGCCCTCAAAAGAGGGTTTTCTCGACTAGTAAAATGGTTTTAAGGGTTGGGTTTTTAAGGGCACTGCTAGATAGGGGGCTCCTTTACACCGACCTAATAGGTCTAGAGTAGGTCTTGCACACCCCCGTGCATACGTGGGCTTGGCCCAAAATCGTTATGTGAGATCGCATTTTGTTCGGTTTGCATTCCGAATTGATCCAGCCCCACCCCCGTTCTTCTTAAGTTTTGTAAAATTTGAAAATATTTTAAAAAAATCTGAATCTAAACAAATTAAAAAATTGATCATTTTAGAAAATAAACATTTTTCAAATTGAACAATTTTAAAATTTTGAATATTTTTCGAATTTGAACATTTTTTGGGATTGAATATTTTTTATTTTTTTTCCTAAATTTGATTATTTTTCAAATTTGAACAATTTTTAGTTTGAACATTTTATATTAAAATATTTGCTAAATTTAAACATTTTTTAAAAAATGCACATTTTTCAAAAAAAAAACTTATGAAAAAAGCAATAAAAAATAAAAATAATAAAAAAATGTAAAAAACGCGAACTGGAACGACCAAACCGGCCCATACCGCGCCCGCTAGACATGCTCTAAACTCTAAAGTCTGGGCAGCGTGTAGTGGGCCAGTAAATCAGAGGCTTCTCAGCCCACTCTTTTTTTTTTTTTTGCTCGGATCCTACGAAGAGGCGAAGAACGAACGAATGAAGAACTTCTCAATTCACAGTCCAGCCGCCGTTGTTGCGGCGGCGAGCCCCGACCTGGCCTGCGCCGAACTGCTAGATTCCTCAGAGCCGAGGCTTCCGCTCGATGCAGGCGATGAGCTCCGCCTCTCCGGAACCCGTTCCTCCTCCTCCGCCCGCCTTCTCAGGTTTTCTGCTCTTCCCCCCTTTTCCGGTACCTGATTCTCTAGGCTTTGCACTTGTTGATGGCTTCGCAGCAATAGTGATTCTCGATTTGGAATTATGGACCATTTTATGGGTACCATTAGTTGCAGATGCAATACTTGATGTTTGCATAATATAGTCGTAGTTCCCTTCTGCACTCTATACGTGCATTGCATACTATTTTCTTTAACATTTTAACTTAGGGTTCAGGGCCATCTCCAGGAAATTTGGGGCCCCGGTGTGAAATATAAGATGTTTAAGCGACACTGGCGCTTAAATTTCTTCTGTGCCTCTTGGCACATGTTGATCAGAAAATTCATCTGAAGCGTGTAAAGTTTGACTATCCATAACTCGCACAGAATCGTACACTGCCGAACCACAACAGCACAAAATATTTTCCTTCTTCGACAACAAACTTGCAATATTTTATTCAACTGAAACTCAGATGTGTTCGTGATGCGTGTGATGAAGGGTAAAGGGTAATCAAAGCTAGCAAGGCAATCAGCTGAAAATCTAGGAAGGCACCCGCAAAAAAAGGTAGCAAGGTGTTGTAATTCCCACTTCGCTAGTTGATGGCCCTGGTACACTGTCCGGTGGACTTTGGCTTGGAGACGATCGGGAGATGCATGGTCTAGTCCTGCGGGGAAGGGATTTGGACCTGCCGACCGTG
This sequence comes from Lolium rigidum, assembly GCF_022539505.1. Classification (NCBI taxonomy): domain Eukaryota; kingdom Viridiplantae; phylum Streptophyta; class Magnoliopsida; order Poales; family Poaceae; genus Lolium; species Lolium rigidum. The sequence goes on along the minus strand of NC_061509.1, from coordinate 132,804,049 downwards.
GTATTGTTTTTTTTAGCAAATCGAATTGCGAGCTGTAATGCGCTTGGGCTGACTCGGGGGCCCCAAAAAATTGGGGGCCCTGTGCAGTCACAAAGGTCGCACATGCCTACCGATGGGGCTGTTAGGGTTGTACATCAAAGGGAGACATGTAGGATTGTTTTAGTACTTATTTTAAAACATGACTGCTTGACTAGACACAAATGCTTCAGAGATGCTTATGCAGCTACTGCAAATGTATATAATAATAAATTATC
>NC_061509.1:132730481-132803695 GCF_022539505.1 Lolium rigidum | reverse complement strand
AAGCACCAATAAAGAGGAATTGCACTGGAGTAAACGAAATGTAGGCAAGTGCTTAATATGTGATTGTCTTCTCTCTGTTTAAGCACTCACAGATAAGCACTTTGCATTGTACGTACCCCTAGATCGTTGCCATTTACTTTGTGTTGCATTCCATTGCTTAAGGAGTTAAAAACTCTGCCCGAAAATTATGCAGCATTTCTAAATTATGCAGTACTTGACCTAGTTCTTGAATTAAATTGTTTGACGCAGACAGGTTTACTATAGATTGGGGTGCTTTAGTTGGACCTTTCAGTGTTGAAACACTTCAGGGAACTCGTATGTGGAAGAAAGCAGCACAGGTCGACAGGGGCAGATACAAGGGGTGGGGAGGGACCCCAGTAGATATTGCTGCATTGTCTTTTGAGGGAATAGATATTGCTGGTTAATAGTACTAGTATTGCAGGTTATGTAGTTCAAATTAGTGATCGGCTCATTAGCATCCTAATCCCAAAGAAAACTACCAATACGTGACTCATAACCCACAAAGCCAACATCCACATGCCACAATACAACCAGCCCAATCCAGACATCCAGTCACCTAGACACCTAGTCAGGTTGATGTGCGGCACTGAAAAAACAAGGTCCACGTTAGTCCAGAGAGAGATTAACTATTTTCTTTGAGCTACTGGTGCCGCTCATGGTACTCAAGATAGCGATCTGTTGAACCATATATTGTTGTCGATGTTGCTCACTATGGTAGCCACAGCGTCTCAGCTAGGCACGACCTGCCGCCACTTTGGCCAGCCTAATCAACTGATCAAGGATTCAAGTATACTAGTAGCTATGTGTTCGATCAATTGTAAATTACTGGCTAGAGGAAAGAAATTACTTGATCACTGATCAATCTAGTTTATTTATTTGTATGGTCTGATCCATGTCATTATTATTTGGTTTGTTTTTTCTAGATTAATATGCCTCTTTTCAGCTATTCGTTTTGCTAAACAAAAAAAATATATATCAACTTTGTCATCTTTCAAGAGTGAAGAAAAGACATCAATGATACATAATCAGTTGGTTTATGAGTTTGATAGTCGTAGATCTACAGTTAATTAAAAGAGATGTCCATTTCTTTGTATTGCTATATGCAATGTATCCCGCAATTTTTTTTTATCTTGAGCTATCATTGTCTTCTTCACCCCCCTCTGGTGAAAATCTTTGGTCCGCCCCTGCAGGTCGAAGCATTGGCAGTTTTGAAGAGGTCTGTGGCGATTATACACCACGCTTGGGTCAAGAGTTTTCCTCTGATCATGAGGCATACGAGTTTTATCGGTATTATGCTTCGAAGCTGGGATTCAGTATCCGGAGAGAATATGCAAACATAAGCAAGAAAACTGGTGAGATATCCTCGAGAAAATTTGCTTGTTCAAGGGAAGGGTTTAAAGCCCTAGATAAAAGAACCAACTACACGAGATCTCCACAGCCCGATACAAGAACAGGATGTCATGCTAGTTTGGTTCTTAGGCGCAAAAATGAAAATGCGAAGTATAAAGTATATGCTTTCGAGCCTCAGCATAATCATCCTTTATTCATTCCGTCATGTGCTAATCCTTCGCAAAGAAAGTTAAGTGATGTTGAACCTTTGGAAGCTGGTAACTATGTTAATGCTAGAATTACCAGTGAAACAGAAGGCAGAAATTGTACTCTTGCTGAGAATGTTGTTGATTCCAGAAAAAAAATTCAAAACCCGTTACACATTAGGCGGCAAAGTGAAACCAGGTATGGGGAAGCTGGTGCTCTGTTGAACTTCCTCCAAGACCAATCTCTGTCAGATCCTTCATTTTATCATGCTGTACAGCTGGATGCTGAAGATAAAGTTGCGAACATTTTCTGGGCAGATGGGAAGATGGTTACTGACTCTCGTCAATTTGGTGATGTTGTCTCCTTTGAAATCGTCTCCAGAAACAACTCTAGCCTTCGACCATTTGCCTCTTTTGTTGGGTTTAATAATTATGGGGAGACTGTATTGCTTGGGATGGCACTTATGTATGATGCTACTGGTGAATCTTTCCAGTGGCTATTGGAGACTTTTATGCGTGCAATGTCTGGAGGAGTACCTAGAACTTTTTTTTCACATCAAGATGCAGTTTTAGCAAAGGCTATCTCATTTGTGATGCCTGAGACACGCCATGCTATCTGCACAGGGCACCTAAAACAGGCTGCAAAAAAGAAGCTAAGCCACCTCATCAGAGGGGACTGCAATTTCATGAAGGAATTCAAAGCGTGCATCAACGATTATGAGGAGGAAATTGAGTTTTTTGCTTCTTGGGAAGCTATGATTAGTAAGTATAACCTTCATGATAATGTGTGGTTACAAAAGGTATTTGAAGAAAAAGAGAAGTGGGCTAGACCATACATGAAGCAGACATTTTCAGCTGGAATGAAGAACACTCAATTGAATGAACGCCTGCATTCGGATGTTCTGGATTATCTAAGATCTGATGTAGACATAATTTTTTTCTTGAAGCGTCTTCAAAAAGTGATCAATGACATCCGATACAGAGAATTAGAGGTTGAATTTAGTTCGAGACTCAAGTTGCCAGGCTTCAAGATTAGAGCTCCTATTCTTAGACAGGCTTCTGAGGCCTACACAGATATGATATTTCAGCTTTTCCAAGAAGAATACGAAGAGTTCCAATCAGCTTACATTGTGAATCGTGATGAAAGTGGACCATGCCGTGAGTATATTGTTGCAATTATTGAGAAGGAAAGGCGATACAAAGTTTGTGGGAACCCTTCTGAGCAGTCTGTTTCATGCTCATGTAGGAAGTTTGAGACACTTGGTTTCCTGTGTAGCCATGCTTTGAAAATTCTAGATACCATGGATATTAAGTATCTGCCAGATTGTTACCTCTTGAAACGTTGGACCAAACATGGCAGGTGTTTGACTGCACCGCATGTTGAAGGTCGTAAGGTTCAGGCAGATACCACATCAGAATTTTCTAGCCGCTACCAATACTTGTGCCCAGTATTTGTTGAGCTTGTTGCTCGAGCTTCAGAATGTGAGGAATCCTACAGAGTGCTAGACCAATGTTCAGTAGAACTCCGGAAGAAAGTTGAAGAAATCTTGCAAAAACAAACCAGCATTGATGCATCTGCCCCCCAGCCTGATGTTGAGGATATCCAGATATCCTTAAACACCACTGACAATGAGTCAGAAAGAGCAGTGGACTATTCTAGCAGCACAAGGGCAAAGAGACCAAAGAAGAAAGGTCATAAAGGGATGTGCCCACCAAGTCGTTGCATTGGGAAAGGCTTGCAGAAGAAGAAAAAGGTGCAGCCTGAAGAACCTGCAACACAGCATACTGTGTGGGATGCTCCGACTCGACCTGGAAATGTTTTCCTTCAGGTAATTTCAGCATTTTCTTTCGCTATGGTAGTGTATTTGTATTCTGCATCCCTTATAGAGTTGCAGCGCGACTTTAATCATATACTCGTTTTATTCTAGACAAATAGAATAATGGTGCTCCTGTTTCTAAAAACTGAATTGGACAAATTCTAAAGCAGTACTTCTAGGAATGTAGTTGGTAGAGACTCGGGGTCTACCAGGCCGGGGATGTAGGTTGTAGCCGGCTCCCGCGGATCGGTGGACCGAAACGGAGGAGGCAGAGGTCGTGGAAGCGCTCCCACGGAGGCATCCCGCCCTCGTCCTGCTCGAGGGCGTAGTACCACGTCTGTGCGGCGCCGCGGAGGTGGTAGGAGGCGATCCAGGTGCGGTCGGACGCCAGTGTCCGCTGGCCTCGGAAAAACTGGTCGCACTGGTTTAGCCAGTTTAGGGGGTCGACGGTGCCGTCGTATGTGACGGACTCCAGTTTGGAGAAACGAGGCGGCTGTGCAGCGGGCGGCCCGGCGGTGTAGTGCTGCATCAGGGACCCCGCCGCGTAGGGGTTGGCGTAGCCGGTGAATCCCCCGAGGGCAGTCGTCGATGGTGACGCCGGCGGCTGCAGCACCGTGGGTTGGGCGAGTGCCGTGGTGAAGACGGGCGCGTCGAGCCACGCCGGGCGCTGCGACGGCGAGGGTGGGAACCGAATTTGAGTTATCGGCACCCCTGCGGGGAGCCGGTGGAGGCCGGCGGTGGTGCCGGGAGGGTGGCAGCGGGCGCAATGGCGGCGGCCGATGGTTGCGGTGGCCCTGGAGGTACGTCCGCAGGTTGGCAACCGCCATGGTGAGGTCGCGGACGGCTGCAGACAACTCCGCCGGGGAGAGGACGGGAGGCGGCTCGGCGCTCGGCGGCACGTGCGCGGCGGTGTTGGAGGCCGGTGGCGTCTCGGAGGTGGCCGCGATGGTGGCGGCGGGTTGGCCCGAAGACATGATCGCAACCGAGGAATCTGATACCAAATTGGTAGAGACTCGGGGTCTACCAGGCCGGGGACGTAGGTTGTAGGGGTGGAAGTGCACGGATCGCGGGGGAGGAAGGCGGCGCCGGCAGCCAGCCGCCGTCGTGAGGGAGAGGGAGGAAGGCGCACGGAGGAGAGGTGGCGGCTAGGGTTTGGAACGCCAACTCCTCAGGGAGTTGGCAATAATAGATTGATTATTGCTTGTCCTTTCACGTAGCTATTACAGGGATATATATAGGCTAATGACCTAAAGATAAATGGGCTAAGCTCCTAATTTAGGCCCACTAATGGGCTTCTTCCTGCTATAAGATAAACCGGTCATAACAGTAGTAGTAGGTTCAAATCAGACTCTTAATTATCTTAAATTTACTATAAAAAAAAGTGTGTCGATATGTGTATCTATCAGTAATGATTTAAATGTGCTATCCAGAACCTTTCACTTCAGAATGTTTCCAGTGTCATTCAGGAACTCTTATGCTGAATTGGGGCATAGTATCCATAGTAATAATCTTCATCTGCTACAACTCAAAAAAAAAAAAATCTTCATCTGCTTCTGCTGACCTATGTGTGTGGTCATTTTGTCACCAGATATTTAGTTTACTTTAATTCTTCATTTCTCCTCTGTTCAGGGGATTGACCTTTCGCAGCCATTTCCAATGGGGCAAATGAATTATGAAGGAAATCAAGAGTACGGCCAATTTGCATTTCATTCTTTTTGTGAAAAAGAAAATGTGCATCTTACGGTCTTACCTAAGTACTTGAAAAAATTTACTCACCTGCCATTGCCTTTTCAGGAACTAAGGTTTGTTCCATATCATACTCTGCCATCAGGTAACAACCAACATAATCAGCAGGTACACTATGATGAAGTTTTGCAGGTGCTTCTATACTTACTTTCTAGTTTTAAGTGAAGACACGCTATCATTAATCTTGGGCCCTATCACTTCTTTCTTGGCCGGGGTTTCAGTAATTTGCTTTCCATATTTTCAGGCCTGTAAAAATCAGTAGCTTTGTCTCAAGTGAGAGGGACCGAGGACATGATATCCATTTGTCTGGATACATCTGACATCATATGTTCAACCCAAGCAGCACACGCGATGCAACGAACTGAGATAGCTCTTGTTCACAAGTCTCAGACAGAGCAGATTACTCAACTCCATATGCAATTTTTGTGTCAACAACTGGAGAACTTGAAGGCTACCGACTGACACTCGCCTTTGCAAAAGTCCATCGCCACTGCATGTCCATTGAACGCCACTCCCTTTCCCAGTGATGCAAGGGATTGCACACTGCAATGGATTGTGGTACTAGCTTTTTTGCAGCTTATTGGCGGAACCAGATGGGTAGGCTCTTGTGTGACATACTGGCATGGCTCCTAGTAATAGTTATAGCCTGTACATAACGAGTCAGTGCAAATTTGTGTGTGAATGTGTTGACAAGTCTCGACAGAGCTGATTACAATGCTATCGACTGACATTCACCTTGCCAAGCTCATCCTCACAGTACATTTGGAAAGAAGTCCATTCTCAGTAATGTGAACGCTTGCATGCTGCAATGAACTGTGGTGTACCTTCCTTTCAGCTGAAGCAGAATTGGATGGGTAGACTCTTGCGTAGAATGCACATAACCATGTAGTGCAAGTTTGTGCATCTCAGATTGTCTTAACACACGTATTTGTAGGTATGATGATACAATCATCTATCTTGACCAAGCAGGTGTTGTATTGCACTATGATCATTGCTATGAACTATGAAGTCTTGGGCATGTATCTCCCCAGCTTGAATGGTCCACGCCATCACATGTAGTACAAGAGCGGTATCTTGAAAAAAAAATCAAAGTATCTTGAAACGATTGTCATGCAAAATGGTTTCCTGTAGTGCAGTCATGTACACCCCGAAGTACTGAAATAGTAGATCTCTTTGTTAAGTGCGAAGAAGCTGCAACTGCAGATTCTGTCTGTCAGTCTTGAGCTTTGCAGTTTCTTAAAAAAATGAAACTTAAATACTGGATCTGAAGGCCACACAAAATCAGATGAAAACATGAAACTGGCAAACATTCAAAGCTGAATCGGAATCCAATCGGATGGAACGAACAGGAACTGGTATGGAATCATAAGGACGAACAGGAATTGTAGACAACATGACACACAGTACAATAATTGGAAAGAAGATTTCAGATAACATCACATTTGTTCGAAGATAAAGTCATTACAGCATCATCACAGGATAACGAGTAGGTTACCCATCTAACAGATCAGAGAACACAACGCCTAGCCCTACGAACCAAACGGAACAGACACGGGACGAGCACAGGAACAGACACACGGATCCTAAAAGGCAGAAGAAGCAGCAGCAGCTCCAGTGAGGAGGAGGCGTCTAAGCCCTCTCGCCCCTGATGCGGCGCGCGAGCTGGATGTCCTTGGGCATGATGGTGACGCGCTTGGCGTGGATGGCGCAGAGGTTGGTGTCCTCGAAGAGGCCGACGAGGTAGGCCTCGGCGGCCTCCTGCAGGGCGGAGACGGCGGAGCTCTGGAAGCGGAGGTCGGTCTTGAAGTCCTGCGCGATCTCGCGCACGAGGCGCTGGAAGGGCAGCTTGCGGATGAGCAGCTCGGTGCTCTTCTGGTACTTGCGGATCTCGCGGAGCGCGACGGTGCCGGGCCTGAAGCGGTGCGGCTTCTTGACGCCGCCGGTGGCGGGCGCGGACTTGCGCGCCGCCTTGGTCGCCAGCTGCTTGCGCGGCGCCTTGCCGCCGGTGGACTTGCGGGCGGTCTGCTTGGTGCGGGCCATTGCTCTGGGATGGGGGATGCGAGGAGGATTTGGGAATGGAGAGGATTGATTTGAGCGTGGTCTGGGACGGTGGGATTGGGTGGGTATTTGTAGTGTGGGATGGGGGGAGCGGCCAGGCGGGAGCGGAGGAAATTTTGGGGAGTGAGCGCGGGGGACTGAGGTGTTGGATGGAGATGGACGGCGGAGATGGGGTGGATAGGGAAGGCGATCCGCGGGGTGGACGCTGCTGGGTTTCTATTGGTTAAGATGGTACTGGAGAGGATCGACGGTCCCATCTGACAGCGTGAAGTATGTGGTTTTCGCTCCTTCTGCTTGCCGCCGGTGGCGGGCCATGCCGGGAAAGTGGAAATGCAGATCTGAGACTACGCTCTTGATTCATATGCTCCAGGGTTAGGGCTCCTTTGATTTGAAGGATAGGAAAAGCATAGGAATATGAAAGATATAGGATTGGAATGGCATGTCTAATTGAATCCTATAGGAAGATGAAGTTTGTTTGATTGTAGCAAAGGAATTTTTCCATGAGGTATGAGCTAATGCTTTTTTCCTATAGGAATTACACTACAAGATTCCTATAGGATTTTTTCTTATAGGATATGTTCCTATGAATCAAACAACATGTATAGGAAATTTTCCCATAGGAACCAAATCCTACACAATTTCTATGCAAATCCTTTGAATCAAAGGAGCCCTTAGAATAATCTTGATTCATATGCTCCAACCTCCAGGGCTAGACAAGTTCATGACCACGTTCCATGTGTAAATGTAAAATTTCTTCGAGAAAAGACAAGTTTGGTGACATGCGCGGTTGTGCTAAGAAAACAATGATACTTTTAAAAATTATTACTTGGAGTATCATTTCAAGACATTTTTTGTTAATTTTGCTCGAGCCACACCATATGTCTTTCTTCCTGGAACTTTCTGCATGCATATGAAAGATATCTGCAACGATGATATTCTAATGAATAATAAGGCTTATGTTTTTGCTGAAAAATTAACCCAAGTTTGATCAACTTTTTATAAAATCGATCAACAAATATGGTATTCTATAGACATCATATGAAAATATATTTTATGATGTCTCTTGCATTTAATGATTTTTGTACAAAATTGATCAAATTTTACATGGTTTAAAAAAAATTTAAAGTCTTATTCATTGAAATGGAGTTAGAAGAAGAAAATAATTTTTAAAATTACTAAATATTTTAAGTGCTTTTAATGTTCATCCTAATATTGAAAATGCAACCAGGCTAGGTTGGGATCCTAAAACAAAAACTGATGTATATGGTGATTGGTGGAAGAATCACCTAGGTGTAAGTTATCATATTCACGACTTGCCTTGTCTTTATATCTACTATTTTTATTACAATAATTGAACTCATCTATCAATTATGTTCTTATTTTCATATTTGCCCTAAGCATATATGCAAAGTGTAGGAATGGGCCACCTCCCAACTTGGAATAGCAAGATGTTATGTTCAGGAAAGCAAATGTCGCGGGAGAATTAGCAGCCATTGCAGGATAAGAAGAAGATGGTAAGGATGGTCCAATATTGATGGACGATGATCGTGATGCCTCCAAAATAACAGTGAAACGCAACTTGGGTGCTGGATACAAGGAAATCTCTCAAAGCTATTTTAACGGTGTACCGTGCAGAAAGGATGACAAGGTCCCAACTATGAAGGAAATTTTAGGAATGATTAGAGAGTGAAAGAACTAATATCATGTTCACATCGAGCAAGTTAGTCTTGAACATGGATCACATAAAGGTGTTTGCATCATTTGCAGCTAATGAGGGCAAGTTTGATTGGTTAAAGAGGACACATGATGAGATGGACAAGTAGATGAGATGAACAAATTGGGTGGTGGCAAGCAGACTCTCTATTTCGGTGTTTTTGATCTCCGTCTCCATCTTTTTTAAGATCGCGTCGGGGACCCCTTTTATAGAAGGTTTTAGGGCAAACCAAAGAGTATGGTAGTGAGATCGACGACATCCGAGCAACGAGCCGCCCAATCATACAGGTGGTGTGGCCTAGGGTACGCCACCCCCTCTTTTTTTTTGACCCCGGGCTCCGTTTTTTAGACTCCAAAGCTCCATCTTGATTGTATTCGTGAAATATTAAGCCTCGAAAACATGGATATAACATTATATACGATCAAAACATAGATGAATATGTGGCAATAAACTAAAAGTTCATGTATGTATTTTACATGCATCAACATCACCAAGCTTAACCTGTGGGGTCCCTCGAGATCGGGGCTAGAAAATTCCAGATCTCCATGTGACATAAGCTTAACCTAGAGCCCAAGAGTCTATAGTGAGGGAATCGGTAACACAACAGTGACTATACAACTCGAAGAAGTAATACAAGCTCATAATAGAGCAAAGAACCAAAGTATTACAAACAGAGTTCAGTGACCTAACATTACATCAGTCAACGAAAGGGAAGTTCTGCTATTCTACATAGAAAGATAGCAAAAGATCTAAGAGGCTAGGGGTATAACGGCGACGTTCCAACCCATAGATTCCAGGCTATCACCTGGGAACCCCAAGATAATCGTCGATGTCGACCTATAAAACCACCATTTGTCGAAGAGACTTCGTCTGCAGCATAAATGTGACAAGCTGAGTACATGGACTCAACAAAGATTTAATACAACATGTTAGTAAAGCGGGTATGTGAGGCTTTATGTAGAGCTTCTTTTGCATAAAGCTAGTTTTCCTTTGTAAAACAAGAGAGATAAGAATTTCGTCTACTCAAATCATTTAAAGGAGGATAAGAGAGCGATATCACTAGCGTATTCATCAGAGGCTGGCCCTCCAGAGGGGCCGACTTGTGTGGCGGACAATATGGTTAGGTACGTCATCGATAGCATCAGCCTACCAGAGTGAGAAGCCGACCCGACAGCCCTACCCATCAGCCACAAAAATTGGCTCGCGGCAGGGGACTAAAGCCTCCACTTCTGATGGGCCGGGGCAACAAATCCTACATGCCCTGGCTGGGGAGTCATCCTCAGATCCCCATGTATAGTGAGGATCACCACTCTTCTGCAAAAGGTCGTCCTCCTTGTCATGAACCGGAAAAGAAGAAGCAGAGGTTGTAAAAAATCAAAACAAAACCAAGGAGGCAAAACAGAGGTGTAGGTTGTCAAGCATCATAGGCGGGTACGACCTAACACTTGGGGTCGCTAGACTCTATGCCTCCCCCCCCCCCCCCCCCCCCAGCCAAATTTCCAACTCCTCATGAATCTACTCGATCTCCTCACCTCCAACCTTGATCTCTTTCTTCCTCCAGTACCATGGCTCCCAATACCTACACAAGGAGGGGGTGCGGAAATTTTGTCTCTAGGACGTTGGCAATAAGGGATGGCAATCGGTACCAATTACATGCATATCCGAGATGTAAAAACGTTATTAGGGCAATGGTATGGGACAAAAAAAACATCATTACCTATATGGGAGAATATCATGCCCCATCGGGTAGAGAGGGTACAAGTATGGGATCATATGACCCGTACCCGCATACTCATCTACCCATCGAAAACTTTAACAAGTGGCCTTATGTGCTGCCAAATTCCTTTTATATTTTGTTGTGAGTTTGTGAACTTAGAGTGTATGACTATGTGCTGTTGTTTATAACTTCGTGTTGCTCTTTATCATTTATGACGTGTTGTTATTTGTGAGAAATTGAGAATATTTTATTTTACATTATATGTTGCTATTCATACGTACACTAGTCAATTGTACTTGCTTTGCATGTTATCTTGTTATTCATAATTACTATAATGATTTAGTGGACGGAAACTGAAGGAACAATGAATTTGGCGTGGAATCTTAGTATGTGATATTTGAAACGAAAATTTATGTAAGTGTCTTCTTATGTTTGCATCAAGCACAATGCATAGACCAATGATATTAATTGTAACGAATATAGTAGTCCGGACAAATGGCTCTTGTGTTTCAGTGAGCCTTTTCGTTTGAAAATTTCGAAAATCATTTCCAAAAAATTCAAAAATGTAGTCAATAATATATACTAGAGGCGTGCAAAATCTCAACGCAAAATTCTTGATATTCAAGGCTACACAAGAAATGGAAAAAATCTAATAACTTTTTTGAGTTTTGAGAATGTGCACTCTTCACTGTGCTCATATTCACACTTCTATAAATTTTGCGTATCCTAGAATATTAAGTACTATCCCTGTTCATAAAAAGATGTCTTAGTATTTCACATTGAGATTTTGCATGCTTGTAGTATATATATCATTTGACTACATATATGTTTTTTAGATTTTTTTGAAACTTTGTAATATGATTCTTTTTAATAATTGTGCTCGTCCTACCTTTTGAGTTTCCAACAAAGCATAGCCTTTTCACAAATACTTTATTTATTGATGAAGTATTGTGAAATCTTTGAGCTTATCAAATTAAAAATTGAAGTTTCCCATACTAGGTGGAAGGAAAAAAGAAGTCTTTTTTATCTTCTCATTTTGTTAGTTTTTCTCATTCTGGTGTTAGCTTTGAAGATAAAAAAGAGTGATTTTTATGGGTTATTTGCAGATTTCTCTCCGTTCTAATTCTCGTCCATATCATCATACTTAACGTATCTTTTTTTATATATATTTATATGTCTACAACAGTACACGAGTAGGTTGCCATGAGTGCAACCACATGCATGTTTATCCACTTCTATCAATCCAAACTCGCTCACACACAGTACTACCAGCGTTGCATGAGTCGTGTTCTCTGGTGAAAGTTCTAGAATGTGAGTCACACACTGCGTATGGTAGACCCAACACGAATCCCAGGAATAATAACCATAGGATTGCCTTTATCCAACGGTATATGCGGTGCTACGAATTATGGAATTTGATTGAGACAATAAGAGCCATCCCATTGTATATATAGATCCAACGGTTCATATGATGTGCTATTTGTACACTATATAGTGGTAGATAAGTGTGTCGTTGTTTACAATGTGATTATGTTCATAATATATGGTTATATGTTGCTATTTACCACTATTTATAACTAATTTAATATGTTGTAAACATGGGTATTTTTACCCGGGATATCCATTACCCAGTTGGGACGTTGGGTGGGAGTGAGGGGTTATGGAAGATAGTTATACCCATCGACGAATGTGGGTACGGATTAAAGATAAGCTCGAGATGGATGGTAAGGAAATTGGGTGACTCCACCCGAACTATACCATGCGGGTGCTATCCCTGCTGGCAAGTAGACACCCTTTACCAGAAGTTGAGTCCATCCTAGCTGGATGCCTGAAATTGTGGTGAAATCATGGAATTAGAGTGTGAGCAATTTTCTGTATGTGACCAATGTCATTATTGTGTGAATCCTTCGTTGCTCCAGAGACTAAAAAGAGAAACAAAGATATTTTATACTGAAAATTTTCTTCCTGGTTGGTATTGACAAGAATGGAAAGGTGCAGGGCATAGCTGATCGGCCTTTCCACTCCGCACGTCCTACTTGCGCGGAACTCATGGAACCTCCGTGTCACTATCTAGAAGTGACACACTAAGATTCACACCCGCCTTACATGGAGATGGAGCGGCCCGAGAATGGCATCCCGTAAGGCCATCGTAGCGCGGAAGCAGACGTACTTGCGTCCTGACTCTTGAGTCCCTGTTCTAGAACCTAGAACGGCGCACACTGCTTTGGTTTGGAAGCTTGCGTTGCGTGTGGCCATTTGCTCAATGTTCACCTACCTAACCTCCAATCTTGCTAGAGATGCCCTTCATTTCTTCCCATCCCATGTGTCCGTTTTCTCCATGCAGGCGCGACTTCCCTCACCCCTCGACGCGCTACATAACCTCAAGCGTCACTAGCACTTGAGCGAAAACGACGACAAACCAACCTCATCACCTCAACACGAACGTCTGCTAGCTAGCTAGCTAGACAGCTCACTCATCCATGGCGGACATACGGTGCGACCAGCGCAAGGTGACACCGCCAAGTCCGTCGTCCCTGAGGATCTTCGGCTACGACGTGGCCGGCGGCGCCACCAGCGTCACGGAGGTGCCGTCCGCGCCGCCGACGCCGCAGGCGGCGGATGGGCGGAGGTTCGAGTGCCACTACTGCTGCCGCGAGTTTGCCAACTCGCAGGCGCTGGGCGGCCACCAGAACGCGCACAAGAAGGAGCGGCAGCAGCTGAAGCGCGCGCGGCTGCACGTCGACGCCGGCATGGGCTACTTCCCGCCGCCGCCGGGGCACGTGATCGCCGTAGGAGGGCACGCCGGGCCGTCGGCCTACCCGCGTGTCGACCTCCACAGATGGGTCTACCTCGCACGCCAGCCGACGGTGGGCCTGCCCTTCCATGCTCTTCCGGCCGAGCCACGGCTCCACGACGCAAGCGACGGTGCCACCAGCACCAGTGCCAGCAGTTTCGCTCGTTTATACGAGGCGGATGACGGCACCGAGGAAGCCTCCGCGATGGGGCTGGACCTCCATCTCAGCCTTGCTCCGGCCAGTTCATCGTGATTCGTCAGTAAATTGAATCGTCACCTCGCTAATTTTACCATATGTAACAAGTTGCCAAGTCCCATCTCCCAAAGCTTATGATCATGTCGCTTCTTTCCTTTCTCTTGGATGTCCCTTTTATTCGCTGTTCGTTCGTTCCTGCTTTCACCCTCGCCAAATGTCCAGTGGATACATATTGATAATATACAAATTTGGGTCGGCCTAGCGCTCTACCATGATGGAACTACAAATTTTTAGTTAAGAAAAATTCAATTGCAACCAATGTGCAACTACAACCATTGTGCAGATGGAAAAAAAAAATCGGTTGCAGCCATGATGCAATTGATCAGCATGGATCTCCTTGCCTAAGGAGTTGATTAAGTTCTAAACGAAAAAGACGTAAACACAACATCTCAAACAAGATTATACTGAAATTAGATATTTTTGGTGTATATCCCATCTCAGGCTCAGACCAAAAAAATACAACTCTCGTCCATTATGAATTATCGTCAAATACGAACTGAATATTTTTTTTGTTAAATTGAAATGCGAATGGTATCACTTATATATATTTTGATCCTTCAGAAATTAGGATCAACCCTCAGCCCACTGCCACCCATCCCCACCAAAGAGCATCCTTCCCAATATGACATCGGACAACAACGCCCGATCTAATACAGGAGTAGGTTTTTTTTTTCTTGGCCGGTATTTTCGATATTTTGGCGGGAACCAATTTTATCCGTTACCACAGAGAAAAAATAATAATAAACGCAGTTTTCCGATATTTAAACAATTTTTCAAATTCGTTTTTTTGATAACTTTTGAACGAATAGTAAACTGGTTTGACAAATCTCAGACGGTATTTCCGAAATACCGTTCTTCACCGGTATTTTTCGCCTACCGAGAAAAGAAAACCTCAGACAGGAGTAAACTAAAATCAGGTGGTAGTAGTAAATATTTCTAGCGCATATCACATCTCAGGCTGAGACCAAAAAATATTAAACTCTGGGTCTTTATCCTGAAAATGCAATCTGAATATATTTATTATTAAATTGGAATAATGGTTCAACTTTTGCACTTTGACCGTTAAAAAATTAGGAAATTAAATAGTAGCAGTTCACTACCACCCATCCTTGCAGCTGCATGGTCCCCAGCAAGACCCGGCGGAGCAAAAGTTTGTCTGATTGGATGCATGGGTTCCCTCTGTATTGTGGCCCGCACGGTTCTTGAATCACCTCTGGGCCAGTCCCGCTAGGAAAATAGCCTAATCAGTTGTTTCCGCAGAGCCACCCTCGTCTTGCGCTTAGCCGACGCAAAAGGTAATCTTTCCCTGCGTGAGCTCAACCGACCATGGAGATGGCGGGAGCACGTGCGCGCTGCAGCGAAACGGGAAGGAAAGGATTCCGTCACCTCGGCCTCGAAACCCTTCCCCTATTTTTACCCTCCACTCTCACATTCCGATTCGAAACACTCCCTCCTTCGAGCTCCATTGCCAGGTCCCAAAGCAAGTAAGCGTGACACTCACCTCCAGTCGGCGGCGCCAAGACCACTTCCTCCTCTTCCTCGAGTTCATCTTTTCCACCACCCATGACTGTAAGGAACTACACCTTCAGCTTGTTATGGTAGGGTTAGATCTTTGTATGGTATGGTAGATCCATCTGGATATGTGTTGCATGTGTACCTGTGTAACATCTCAGGTTCTGAGGTTACAAAAGAGAGGAAACTGACGTGTGCATTGCAATCATGCATAGAATATCCAGGGAATTTTCGCGCTTTAAAAATAAAACCTGTCACACTTACAACAATTTCACTTGAGTTGATGGAATTGAAGTAGATCATCAAGTCAAGCGTTATAAACTTCAATGTGACATTTGCTAAAACCTTGTTTTGGGGTAGATATGAATTGATCTATCGGTTATATCAAATGGAACTATAACTAGAACTACAACACTTAAGTGAGGATCAAATATGAGTTCTTCCAAGGGATCATAATATGATATTCCTTGATAAAATATATGATTACCTATTCAACTAAAAAATAAAGAAACATAATAGAACTTAGAAACTATTCTTGACTTATCTTTTCCATGTATTTAACTAATTCCCATTCCTACCATGACCTTCATGGTATATCTTCACTTCAAATCTTGAATGTATGACAAGGAGATCAACACTAGTCTTGTCATCAAGTTTCCACTTATTCAATCCTTATTTATTCAAATCTATCTTAGTTAAGCCTCATATAAGGGAGGTAACAATCCATATATCCAGAGGATCACATCATTGTCCCTTGAGTAGAACTCTAGGTGATCATTCAAGTCATTTACTATGAAGTGAAGTCATGGATACTAACCTTAGCTATGCCTATACCTAAGAAGGTACCATACAAGTGCTACACCCTAGTTGATCAAGCCAATACTTGAAATTGGAGATGAGAACCATGTGTCACTAATAATACCTTAGGAAGCCAAATTGATCGACACAACTTGGTAATGATCATAAACCCTAAGAACTTGAAGTAGAAGAATTGTGAATAAGTTGATCATATCCAATGCACCTCTATCCCTCGAAATCACCTGGTAGCCGCTGCCGGTGTCGAGTAAGAAGATGGAGCCACCCCAGCGTCCGTGGTGAGGTCGAGGAGAAGTTCTTCGGTGAGGAGATCATCCGAGCAAAGCTGAGCATCAAGGGGAGGCCGGAGCTGAGCGAATTTTGTCGATCCTTTTCGTCGGCCATGTCGAAATCGGCGAATTTCAGCTCGAATCCGACATCAATCGCTGATGCTGACCACACTATTAGCTCCAGGGTATGAATACGCACCCATAGCTCTCTTGTTTGCATCATTTGGTTATGTGTAGCTCGGTTTTTAAATCTCACCGGAGTTGCGTCGCCGTGGACATACTCCCCGGTGATGCTCATGTGGTCTTTTCAGAAAAGCCCCAACACCATCGTTCTGAGAAGCTCAAGGAGTCAAGGAGAGCCGTTAAAACCTAATCGTGCAACTCCGGGGGCCCAAATCGGCGGCGCAGTCGCCGCGTGGCCGCTGATACGTCTCAAACGTATCTATAATTTTTTATGCTCCATGCTTGTTTTACACCAATTTGTATATGTTTTGCTAATGCTTCGTTGCACTTTTATACATGTTCCAGCACTAACCTACTAACAAGATGCCATAGTGTCAGTTCCCTGTTTTCTGCTGTTTTGTATTTCAGAAAAGTTGTACATGAAATATTCTCGGAATTGGACGAAACAAAAGCCAAAGTCAATATTTTACCGTAACGAAGACGAAGTTCAGAGGGGAGTCGAAGAAGGGCAGCAGGGCGGCCAGATGATACGTCTCCGACGTATCGATAATTTATTATGTTCCATGCTACATTATTGATGATATCTACATGTTTTATACACATTATATGTCGTATTTATGCATTTTCCGGCACTAACCTATTAACAAGATGCCGAAGAGCCGCTTGCTCGTTTTCTCGTTGTTTTTGGTTTCGAAATCCTAGTAAAGAAATATTCTCGGAATTGGACGAAATCAACGCCCAGGGTCCTATTTTGCCACGAAGCTTCCAGAAGACCGAGGGGGAAAGGAAGTGGGGCCACGAGACGCCGCCACAACAGGGCGGCGCGGCCTAGGTCTTGGTCGCGCGGCCCGCGGCGTGTGGGGCCCTCGTGTGGCCCCCGCGTTGCCCTTCCGCCTACTTAAAGCCTTCGTCGCGAAACCCCCGGCACCGAGAGCCACGATACGGAAAACCTTACCGAGACGCCGCCGCCGCCAATCCCATCTCGGGGGATTCCGGAGATCACCTCCGGCACCCTGCCGGAGAGGGGATTCATCTCCCGGAGGACTCTTCACCGCCATGGTCGCCTCCGGAGTGATGAGTGAGTAGTTCACCCCTGGACTATGGGTCCATAGCAGTAGCTAGATGGTTGTCTTCTCCTCATTGTGCTTCATTGTTGGATCTTGTGAGCTGCCTAACATGATCAAGATCATCTATCCGTAATACTATATGTTGTGTTTGTCGGGATCCGATGGATAGAGAATACTATGTTATGTTAATTATCAAGTTATTACCTATGTGTTGTTTATGATCTTGCATGCTCTCCGTTATTAGTAGAGGCTCTGGCCAAGTTTTTGCTCTTAACTCCAAGAGGGAGTATTTATGCTCGATAGTGGGTTCATGCCTCCATTAAATCTGGGACGGTGACAGAAAGTTCTAAGGTTGTGGATGTGCTGTTGCCACTAGGGATAAAACATTGATGCTATGTCTAAGGATGTAGTTATTGATTACATTACGCACCATACTTAATGCAATTGTATGTTGTTTTGCATCTTAATACTGGAAGGGGTTCGGATGATAACCTGAAGGTGGACTTTTTAGGCATAGATGCATGCTGGATAGCGGTCTATGTACTTTGTCGTAATGCCCAATTAAATCTCACTATATTTATCATGTCATGTATGTGCATTGTTATGCCCTCTCTATTTGTCAATTGCCCGACTGTAATTTGTTCACCCAACATGCTTTTATCTTATGGGAGAGACACCTCTAGTGAACTGTGGACCCCGGTCCTATTCTTTTATACTGAAATACAAATATGCTGCAATACTTGTTCTTTACTGTTCTTGCAAACAATCATCTTCCACACAATACGGTTAATCCTTTGTTACAACAAGCCGGTGAGATTGACAACCTCACTGTTTCGTTGGGGCAAAGTACTTTGGTTGTGTTGTGCGAGTTCCACGTTGGCGCCGGAATCCCCGGTGTTGCGCCGCATTACATTCCGCCACCATCAACCTTCAACGTGCTTCTTGGCTCCTCCTGGTTCGATAAACCTTGGTTTCTTTCTGAGGGAAAACTTGCTACTGTCTGCATCACACCTTCCTCTTGGGGTTCCCAACGGACGTGTGTCAACTGCACGCATCACCAGACCACACCTAGGTGCGCCCTGGCCGTGGCCCGCACCTAGGCGTGGTGTGCCCCCTGGCCTCCACCGACCTCGCCCTTCCGCCTATTTATTCACGATCTCGGGAAAACCCTGAACACCTGAGCCTCCATCCACGAAAAGTTCCATCGCGGCCGCCATTGCAGACCCTAGCTCGGGAGGGTTCTGAAGCTCTTCCCGGCACCCGGCCGGAGAGGGAAATCATCGCCATGCCCGCCTTCGAAGTGATGCGTGAGTAGTTCATCCCTGGACTATGGGTCCATAGCAGTAGCTAGATGGTTGTATTCTCCAATTTGTGCCTAATGTTTAGATCTTGTGAGCTGCCCAGATCATCCTTATGTAATGCTACATGTTGTGTTTGCTGGGATTCGATGAATATTGAATACTATGTTGAGATCGATTATATATTCTTGTCATATGTTATTTGTGATCTTGCATGCTCTCCGTTGCTAGTAGATACTCTGGCCAAGTAGATGCTTGTGACTCCAAGAGGGAGTATTTATGCTCGATAGTAGGTTCATGCCTCTAGTTTTCTAGAAGAGTGACAATAACTTCTAAGATTGTAGATGTGTTGTTGCTACTAGGGAGAAAACAACAATGTTTTATCCAAAGGTAATTCTATTGTTTACTTTACACACATTACTTAATGCGATAATATGTTGGCTGCAAGTTAATACTAGAAGAGATTCGGACAATAACCGGAAGGTGGATTATTAGTCATAGACGCAGTTGGATTACGGTCTATGTATTATGTTGTAATGCCCAAACAAATCTCATAGTAATCATCTTGTCATGTATGGTCGGTATTACAATTGCCTAGCTGTAATTTATTCACCCAGCATGTTATTTATCTTTATGAAGAGACACCTCTAGTGAACTGTGGACCCCGGTCCTTTCCTTTATACTGATAAATT
Organism: Lolium rigidum; assembly: GCF_022539505.1. NCBI lineage: Eukaryota > Viridiplantae > Streptophyta > Magnoliopsida > Poales > Poaceae > Lolium > Lolium rigidum. Next base: position 132,784,200 of record NC_061509.1, on the reverse strand, counting down.
CAACCACTGCAATCATGTTTTGTTTACTTTCCGCAAGCACTGTTCTCTTTAATTACTACAAACATCTCCTTCCACTCGATATGTTTAATACTTTGTGTTCAGCAAAAACCGGTGATATTGACAACCTCACTGTAAGTTGGGGCAAAGTATTTTGGTTGTGTTGTGTGCAGGTCCCACGTTGTTGTTGACGCCAGTAGTGCGTCCTACCAATAGTCAGCTAGCAATACCTTCAGAAGTCACGCCTTTCTTCTACTGGTCGATTAAACCTGTTTCTTACTGAGCAAAAACTTGCTGATGTGCTCATCATACTTTCATCTTTGGGTTCCCCAACGGTATGCAATCTGCGCTCATCAGCCATCAGCGTCAAGTCACCGGTAGGGGGGACGTGGCCGGTGGGACCGTCTGACCGGTTTGATTTGGTCAGCGTCGCACGTGGAAGCAACATGTCACGGGTCTCACCTGTCTGTGTGTCTGTAACTGGGGTTAGACTTGGTACATTTAGTGCTTTTCTTTAAATTCAAATTCCAGAAAATGATTTACACTTTACAAATTCATACCTAATTCATTTCAACTCAGAAAAATATAAATGAGATATCAAAATGTTCAGAAAAATAAACTCTATACACTAAAACTATAATCTCAAATTTTTAATAAAAAGTAAAATTTAATTGTTCAATACCTATTAATAAGCATTTTATTTTATCCTAATGACAAGAAACATTAATAATTAGTTAAAATTTCAAAAATAAGTAATAACCATTTAGTAAATAAGTAAAACACTAAAAGTATTTTTCTTTTATCATATTAGCATCAATATTATAATTATTGGTATTTAAAACCCTAAATTGCATTTACCTTATTTATGATTTCCTTTAGATGATAAAAATATAAGAAAAATGCTCAAACTCAATATTACCTTATACTTAAGAGTTATTTATTAAGTTCAACTTTATTCAACAATTTTTTTGAAACTTTAACAATAGGAAAGGCTCTTACTGCTTTCTATATTGCTTAGAAGATAGTTTTACATCTTACATATTTACATCTATGTGAAGAGAGACTCTCAGAGCAGGCTGGAAAATATATTCAACAATTTAATTACAGTAGGTTAAAGAGGAAACCCTAGTTCAGTTATGAACAAACCCTAACTCCATGTCCTATGAAACCCTACTTCTGTTATAACCCTAACTCTATAATTTTATGTGAACCCTAAAACCCTAGGAACTCATGAAATGTGATACTACCATCTTAACCTTTACCCATAGATTCATACTTATGAACTAAATGCATGCTCATGTTCTCCTAAAATAGTACAAGCCCAAATACAAATGAGGTTATAATTTCATGTCATTATTTTGAATAATACCTTGTATGCACACTAATGATAAACCTACTTTGTTGTTTACATACTATTAACCCTAAATTACCGGCCATTCCTTAATACAACACCATTACGATCATCCATAATGGAAACCCAAGGTAGTAACCCACTTATATGTTCATGCTCAACTAAACCCTACAAGTACTACTATACATAGTTATGAATCATCTTGTTTAGGAACCAACTATGCCTTACTTAGTGAATCCAATAGTAAACGACCCTATACATCAATATCCTTGTTTTAAAATATTTCTTATTCCATAAGGAACATGTTCTTCAAAAGTTATTCTTTTGAAGTAATGAAGTAATCATAAACCATGTCTTATTGGACTTAGGGTTGACAAATATTCATTATATTCAAAGAATATGCCAACTACTGTTCACCATGTGTTACTATGATTGTTATGCTTTATATACCATTGTTAAAAGGAACCAACTTAACTAAACCTAATAAGAACATTGTTTGTAGAACCACTCTAAAAGTGCAAAACACCCTAAAGAAATTCTTACAACTCATTAAAACTAAATCATCGGGGTAAGGTTACGCTTAGAACGAATTCATCTCATACTTATGCATTATGGAATCTTTGTTAGTTCTTTAAACATTGTCCTTACCAAACGAGATGATGCTATTTCAGAATTTGGAGTTATCCTGTATCGAAGCTTTTGCCTGCATAATCTTGCAGTCAAGAAAGGCAAGTTCATCACTTGCTCATGTCACCCTGATTAGTATTATCAAATTATCTGCAAATGTGTGATGGGCAATGGAAACATTGTATGAGTTTGGTGGAGGTTCCATTGCAACTGGGTTATCCATATAGGACTTAACAACAAATGTCGTCCAGTGATTCTTGTATTGTAATACTCGTGTTAACCATAAGATCTAAAATAGGATGGAGTAGTAAGTTGTTCTTTTCCCTCTCGCATATCAACGGGTACAATTTATAGGAGGCCCACAGAGACTGCCGGGAGGAGCCCCGTATTGTTTCCACGGTATGGTGTATCTATGAGGGGTTGTAGGGTGTTGATGACGTTGGGACTCCAAGTACAGAGTGTTGTGGCAGCAAAGTATTTTCCCCACAAGGTTGACTCGAGGGTTTATATCAAACTCTCGGGGAATGGAGTAAAGAGGCAACTCTCCCTCTCTTCTTCTAGCAATCCTGCAAAATAAAATAAAGCCTTATGTACCCAACTCCATCGTGTGGTTGTCAAGCACAAGGTTTCGTGTAAGTAAAATTAAAATAAAGTAGCAACTAAAGTAAAGTCAACTAAACAAGTGAAGTAAACTAACTAAAAGTGATAAAGGTTTGTTTGTTTTGGGGTTTTATGTGCAAATAAGATAGATAAATATTTTTTGTATTTTCGGATTAAAATAGTGCAGCAAATAAAAAGTAAGATAAATGCAATGTAAAGATGTTTCTTATGATTAAAATTGGACCGGGTTCATGGGTTCACTTGACTATTATATCTATTAAGTTGTAGTGGATAATAATATTTCATCAATGAGATATAAAGAATATAATTTCAACATGTGTAAGATACGCATTCATATGAACATCACGTCCTAACACAGAGATGATGCAACACATCTATCTTATACTCCACAAGACATAAAACAACTTCATGCAATCTTATATTAAGAATTAACAGAGTATAGCCATAAGTACTTTACGTGACGAACATAGCACATACATTCACTTTATCCCTAGTGATATAGCTAAAGAAAAGGCAAAGCCATAATATATCATGAATTTATTGTCACTATCCAATCACTAAAACCATGCTATTCCATCTAACACTAACATCACCCCACACACGTTCTTGCATACAAGTTGGATCAAAACCAATACTTAAGGTACATAATATGCATATATCACTACATATTACACAAAGTAGAGTCAAATCGCATAGCACAATGTCATAGAATAAAGATCCACCATATAGAGATTACATATATGACCATAATCATGTTGGACAGCTCATATCACTAGTAGGAAAAGGTATACCCATGGTGCACCAAAATGGTCCACTCTTGGCGCAGGTCGTGTGCCACACATATCAGGCCACTAGTGTACCCTCACTCGTGGCGCACGGGCTGGTGTGCCACTAGTATATGAACTACCCGCGGCGCACAGGCTGGTGGGCCACGGGTAACTATCCATAGTGCGTCATAGGGTATTTTTTTCAAAAAAATTAATACGTTTTCAAACCCTATATCTAGATCTGATGGCAGTTTTGTGATTGCGCCCCCCTGCGCAGCTGGATGTTTTTGCCATCGGATCCTCACCAAGTGTGGAGCATGACATGGTCGTTTGAAGACGAGCAGATCATGGAACCATCGTCCATGGTAGGGGCGGAGCAGGGCGCTGTCGTCCATGGAAGGGGCGAAGCAGGGAGTTGTCATCCATGGTAGGGGCGGAGCAGGGCGTCTTCGTCCATGGCAGGGGCGGAGCAAGGCGTCATCGTCCATGGCAGGGGAGGAGTGTTGGAGATATGCCCAAGAGGCAATAATAAAGTGGTTATTATATATCTTCATGTTTATGATAAATGTTTACATACCATGCTATAATTGTATTAACCGAAACATTGATACATGTGTGTTATGTGAACAACAAGGAGTCCCTGATACGTCTCCGACGTATCGATAATTTCTTATGTTCCATGCCACATTATTGATGATATCTACATGTTTTATGCATACTTTATGTCATTATTATGCGTTTTCCGGAACTAACCTATTGACGAGATGCCGAAGGGCCGGCTCCGTTTTCTGCTGTTTTTGGTTTCAGAAATCCTAGTAAGGAAATATTCTCGGAATCGGACGAAATCAACACCGAAGATCTTAGAATCCCCGGGAGCTTCCGAACACCCGAGAACCGTTAGAGAGGGGCCACGTGGGGCCCACACATGGTGGCGGCGCGGCCCAGGAGGGGGGCGCGCCGCCCTAGTGTCTGGTGGCCCCAGACCCCCTCTGACCTTGCCCTTCCGCCTATTTAAAGCCTCCGTCGCGAAAACCCTGACACGTTCGACGAAACCAGAGAAAACCTTCCGCAGCCGCCGCCATCGCGAAGCCAAGATCCGGGGGACAGAGTCTCCTGTTCCGCACGCCGCCGGGACGGGGAAGTGCCCCCGAAGGCTCCTCCATCGACACCACCGCCATCTTCATCAACGCTGCTGTCTCCCATGAGGAGGGAGTAGTTCTCCATCGAGGCTCGGGGCTGTACCGGTAGCTATGTGGTTCATCTCTCTCCTATGTACTTCAATACAATAATCTCATGAGCTGCCTTACATGATTGAGATTCATATGATGATGCTTGTAATCTAGATGTCATTATGCTAGTCAAGTGGATTTTACTTATGTGATCTCCGGAGACTCCTTGTCCCACGTGTGTAAAGGTGACAGGTGTGTGCACCGTGTGGGTCTCTTAGGCTATATTTCACGTAATACTTATTCACCGTTATGAATGGCATAGTGAAGTGCTTATTTATATCTCTTTATGATTGCAATGTGTTTTGTATCACAATCTATCTCGTGTGCTACTCTAGTGATGTTATTAAAGTAGTTTATTCCTCCCGCACGGTGTAATGGTGACAAGTGTGTGCATCGTGTAGTACTTGGCGTAGGCTATGATTGTGATCTCTTGTAGATTATGAAGTTAACTATTGCTATGATGGTATTGATGTGATCTATGCCTCCTTTCGTAGCGTGAAGGTGACAAGTGTGCATGCTATGTTAGTACTTGGTTTGGTTATGTTGATCTGTCATGCACTCTAAGGTTATTTAAATATGAACATTGAATATTGTGGAGCTTGTTAACTCGGCATTGAGGGTTCGTGTAATCCTACACGCTTAGTGGTGTTCATCATCCAACAAGAGGGTGTAGAGTCTAGCATCTATCTATTTATTCTGTTATGTGATCAATGTTGAGAGTGTCCACTAGTGAAAATATGACCCCTAGGCCTTGTTCCTAAATACCGTTATCGCTGTTTGTTTATCGTTTTATCGCATCTTTACTTCCTGCAATATTACCACCATCAACCACACACCAGTCCCGGACAGCAAAGCACTTTTCCGGTGCCGTTGCTACTGCTCGCATTTATTCATACCACCTGTATTTCACTATCTCTTCGCCGAACTAGTGCACCTATTAGGTGTGTTGGGGACACAAGAGACTTCTTGCTTTGTGGTTGCAGGGTTGCATGAGAGGGATATCTTTGACCTCTTCCTCCCCGAGTTCGATAAACCTTGGGTGATCCACTTCGAGGAAACTTGCTGCTGTTCTACAAACCTCTGCTCTTGGAGGCCCAACACTGTCTACAAGAATAGAAGCACCCGTAGACATCAAGCACTTTTCTGGCGCCGTTGCCGGGGAGGAAAGGTAAACGACACTCACACACCGGCACCCCCGGCACCCCCGGCAACTAGCCACTTTTCTGGCGCCGTTGCCGGGGAGGAAAGGTAAAAGGCACTCATACTCCGGTCCCAGGTAAAGTACTTTTCTGTTGCCGTCGTGTGTGTGCTCGAAGCTATTTTCTTTAGATCCTGCAATTGCATCTTTTTGTTTCTTGTTTACACTAGTTTGGCATAATGGACAACAATGAGCTTCTTATTCTATTTCCTGATTTAAGACATGGATGGTTTGATGCGAAAATTAAAAAACCCATGGAACATATTAGTATGAACACTTTGAATACCATTGTTGCTAATGATATAGAAAGTTCTAAGCTTGGGGAAGCTGGTTTTGATGAGCATGATCTTTTTAGTCCCCCAAGCATTGAGGAGAAAATTTACTTTGATGATACTTTGCCTCCTATTTATGATGATTATAATGATAGTAGTCTTTTAGTACCGCCTGTTATGGAGGATAAATTTGATTATGATTACAATATGCCTCCTATATTTGATGATGAAAATAATAATGATAGCTACTTTGTTGAATTTGCTCCCACTATTACTAATAAAATTGATTATGCTTATGTTGGAAGTAGTAATAATTTTATGCATGAGACTCATGATAAGAATGCTTTATGTGATAGTTATATTGTTGAGTTTGCTCATGATGCTACTGGATATTATTATGAGAGAGGAAAATATGGTTGTAGAAATTTTCATGTTACTAAAACACCTCTCTTTTTGCTGAAAATCTTGAAGCTACACTTGTTTTATCTTTCTATGCTTGTTGCATTATGCTTCATGAATTTGTTTATTTACAAGATTCCTATGCATAGGAAGCATGTTAGACTTAAATGTGTTTTGAATTTGCTTCTTGATGCTCTCTTTTGCTTCAACTACTATTTCTTGCGAGTGCATCATTAAAACTCGCTGAGCCCATCTTAATGGCTATAAAGAAAGAACTTCTTGGGAGATAACCCATGTGTTTATTTTACTACAAGTACTTTTGTTTTATATTTGAGTCTTGGAAGTTGTTACTACTGTAGCAACCTCTCCTTATCTTAGTTTTGTTGCATTGTTGTGCCAAGTAAAGTCTTTGATAGTAAGGTTCATACTAGATTTGGATTACTGCGCGGAAACAGATTTCTTGCTGTCACGAATCTGGGCCTAATTCTCTGTAGGTAACTCAGAAAATTATGCCAATTTACGTGAGTGATCCTCAGATATGTACGCAACTTTAATTCAATTTGAGCATTTTCATTTGAGCAAGTCTGGTGCCTCAATAAAATTCGTCTTTACGGACTGTTCTGTTTTGACAGATTCTGCCTTTTATTTCGCATTGCCTCTTTCGCTGTGTTGGATGGATTTCTTTGTTCCATTACCTTCCAATAGCTTTGAGCAATGTCCAGAAGTGTTAAGAATGATTGTGTCACCTCTGAATATGTGAATTTTTGATTATGCACTAATCCTCTAATGAGTTTGTTTCGAGTTTGGTGTGGAGGAAGTTTTCAAGGGTCAAGAGAGGAGGATGATACAATATGATCAAGAAGAGTGAAAAATCTAAGCTTGGGGATGCCCCGGTGGTTCATCCCTGCATATTTCAAGAAGACTCAAGCATCTAAGCTTGGGGATGCCCAAGGCATCCCCTTCTTCATCGACAAATTTATCAGGTTATTCCCTTGAAACTATATTTTTATTCGGTCACATCTTATGTACTTTACTTGGAGCGTCTGTTTGTTTTTGTTTTTGTTTTTGTTTGAATAAATGCTTGTGTGGGAGAGAGACACGCTCCGCTGGTTCATATGAACACACGTGTTCTTAGCTTTTAATGTTCATGGCGAAGGATGAAACTGCTTCGTTCATTGGTATATGGTTGGAAACGGGAAATGCTACATGTAGTAATTGGTATGATGTCTTAAATAATGTGATACTTGACAATTGTTATGCTCATGTTTAAGCTCTTGCATCATATACCTTGCACCTATTAGTGAAGAAATACATAGAACTTGCTAAATTTTGGTTTGCATGATTGGTCTCTCTAAGGTCTAGATATTTTCTAGTAAGGGTTTGAACAACAAGGAAGACGGTGTAGAGTCTTATAATGCTTGCAATATGTCTTTTTATGTGAGTTTTGTTGTACCGGTTCATACTGTGTTTTCTCTAAACAACCTTGCTAGCCTAAACCTTGTATCGAGAGGGAATACTTCTCATGCATCCAAAATCCTTGAGCCAACCACTATGCCATTTGTGTCCACCATTGATGACCCGCAAGTATAGGGGATCGCAACAGTCTTCGAGGGAAGTATTACCCAATTTATTGATTCGACACAAGGGGAGACAAAGAACACTTGAAAGCCTTAACAGCGGAGTTGTCAATTCAGCTGCACCTGGAAACAGACTTGCTCGCAAGAGTTTATCAAGTAGTAACGGTTTTATAGCAATAGCAGGTAGTGAAATAACGAGTAGCAGAGTAACAAAGACAGCGAGTAGTGATTTTAGTAAACAAGCAGGATTAAAATACTCGTAGGCACGGGGACGGATGACGGGCGTTGCATGGATGAGAGAAACTCATGTAACAATCATAGCAGGGCATTTGCAGATAATAATAAAACGGTATCCAAGTACTAATCAATCAATAGGCATGTGTTCCAATTATAGTCGTACGTGCTCGCAATGAGAAACTTGCACAACATCTTTTGTCCTACCAGCCGGTGGCAGCCGGGCCTCAAGGGAAACTACTCGGATATTAAGGTACTCCTTTTAATAGAGTACCGGAGCAAAGCATTAACACTCCGTGAACACATGTGATCCTCACATCGCTACCATTCCCTCCGGTTGTCCCGATTTCGTCACTTCGGGGCCATTGGTTCCGGACAGCGACATGTGTATACAACTTGCGGGTAAGATCATAAACAACGAATATCTTCATGAATCAATAACATGTTCAGATCTGAGATCATGGCACTCGGGCCCTAGTGACAAGCATTAAGCATAACAAGTTGCAACAATATCATAAAAGTAACATCTACGGATACTAGGCACTATGCCCTAACAATCTTATGCTATTACATGACCAATCTCATCCAATCCCTACCATCCCCTTCGGCCTACATGGATGGGGGAAACATGGCTGGTTGATGGAGAGGCGTTGGCGGTGATGGTGGTGATGATCTCCTCCAATTCCCCGTCCCGGCGGAGTGCCAGAACGGAGACTTCTGGCTCCCGAGACGGAGTTTCGCGATGTGGCGGCGTTCTGGAGGGTTTCTGGCGACTTCGACTTCTCCCCGTGCGCTTTTAGGTCGATGCCAATAAGTAGTCGGAAGGAGGGCGTCGGAGGCCGGCCGAGGGGGCCACACCATAGGGCCACACGGGCCCCCCCTAGGCCGTGCCGCCTTATGGTGTGGGGCCCTCGGGCCTCCACTTGATTTGTCCTTCTGGCTCCGTCGCATTCCGGGAAAATAGGCCCTTTCGTCAAAATCCCGAGGTTTTTCCCGAAAGTTGGATTTCTGCACAAAAACGAGACACCGTAACAGTTCTCGCTGAAAATAGCGTTAGTCCGTGTTAGTTGCATCCAAAATACACAAATTAGAGGCAAAACAATAGCAAAAGTGTTCGGGAAAGTAGATACGTTTTGGACGTATCAACTCCCCCAAGCTTAGCTTATTGCTTGTCCTCAAGCAATTCAGTTAACAACCGAGCGATAAAAGAACTTTCACGAACACATTTGCTCATATGATGTATATATTCTCATGATATGGCTAATACTTGAGCAGCTCATAATAAGGTACATGCAAATAAGATCATCTAACAGACTATGTCAATCATGAAGAGGTACCAACAATTAATAATAAGCATCATGAATCATGTATATAAGCAGGATTGCAATGTTCATAAGAGAGTATGATAAAGTGGTATCTCGCTTGCTCGTATTTGATTGGCAAAACATAAATGCCCGGGCACCTCCGGAGTTCACGTAAAGACTAGAAATAGTGATTGTCAAAGATAAAAGCATCAAAGTTATACCACAATCAATTATATTTTGAGACAAGCATATTATACTAAGAATGACAGCTTGTGCTCTCAAGAAAGTGCTCAAAGAAAGGATGGAGACACAACATAAAAGTAAAAGATTGACCCTTCGCAGAGGGAAGCAGGGATTAACACGCGCTAGAGCTTTTCATTTGTAAAACAGGAGTAAAATTATTTTGAGAGGTGTTTGTTGTTGTCAACGAATGGTAATGGGTACACCAACTATCTCGCCAACCGGACTTTCAAGAGCGGCTCCCATGAATTATTTGCATGTTTATGTGGCACTCCTTCCCACCTTTCTTACACAAACCATGGCTAACCGAATCCTCTGGTGCCTGCCAACAATCACATACCATGAAGGAGTGCCTTTTTAGTTTAGTTTTATTATGATGATGACACTCCCCCAACCTTTGCTTACACAAACCATGGCTAACCGAATCCTTCGGGTGCCGTCCAACAATCACAAACCATGGAGGAGTGTCTATTTAAGTTAATTAATTCAGGACTGGGAATCCCATTGCCAGCTCTTTTTGCAAAATTATTGGATAAGCGGATGTGCCACTATTCCATATGAGAGTCCGTCAAAAGTAAATGACAAGGTTGAAAGCTAAACACCACATACTTCCTCATGAGCTATGAAACATTAACACAAATTAAGAAGCATTTTGAAGATTTTAAAGGTAGCGCATGAGAATTTACTTGGAATGGTTTGAAATGCCATGCATAGGTATTTATGGTGGACACTCGGAATAACTTGGTTTTCATGTGTTTGGAGGCACGAGCAGCGTTCCCGCTCAGTACAAGTGAAGGCTAGCAAAAGACTAGGGAGCGACAAATCAAGAGAGCAAGAATCGTCATAATCATGCTTGCGGCAAAATAAATTAACCGAGGCATAAAAGTGATACAAGAACTCGAAGCAATGTAAATCATTGAGGCTTAATTGACTCTTGTTCAGTCATATGCATGCGTGAGCATGTGCCAAGTCGATATAAATGAATTATTCAGAGGAGGATACCACAATGCCATACTTACTTATGAATAAAACAATGCAAGCAAACATCCATGACATGCTACTCATATTAATAAATTGGAGCTAACCATGAGAGATCATGAACTACTAGACTTTCTTAAATGACATATACCTCACATGAACCAACTAAGCATGCTCACATGGATGAGTATATGTACAAAAATGAAAACAAATAGAGTTCATACCAGCCTCTCACCACAATCAGATTGTCGTAGGTCGTCATTATTGCCTTTTCACTTGTGTAGCTTGGATAATATGAAATGAAAACCACGCTCCAGCCACCGAAGACCATTGAACTCATAATGAACTTTACAAACCAAAGAAGAACAGCAAATATTTTTGGTGTTTTCGAATTTGAGAACAAGAACAAAAGGAAACAAGCAAACTAAGCAAAATCTTTTTGGGTTTTCTTATAGCAGACTAGCAATAGCAAATAAAGCGAAACATATGCAAGAAACCAAGATAAACAAATGGTGAAGAGAAACAACAGAAATATTTTTGGTCTTTTTGTGTTTTGGGAAAGAAACAAAGTGGAAACAAGAAATAGCAAACTAAAAGAAACACAGAAAAGCGAGATGGCAGAAATCTGCCAAAACCTGACAGCAGTACAGAAATCGATTTTTACAAAAATCTTACGTTGCTCAGTTCAAAAAGTGTTAAACTAATTAAAGTTATATAATAACCTGGGGAACATGCACAAAAATTGGCTTCACAAAATACTGTTCTGGCTGTGCGCACGAATTTTTACGGTAACAGCCCAGAATCTGTTTTCAGGCAGCACTTCCCCAAATATCATCTTCCTCTCATTAGAAAACCACTCAAAGAGACTAAACAAGTATATACAAGTATCCAGCAACCATAATATGCAAAGAATGAGTGATGCTGGTATACCTCCCCCCAAGCTTAGGCTTTTGGCCTAAGTGGAGTTCAATCCCATCGAGACCATGAGGTAGTGTCTCCGTGGTACGACGAAGATGGATCATATTCCGGGTATGTGCTAGAAGAAGCACCCGGATACATGACGGTGTAATCGTAGGAGGGCTCGGCGTCCTCGGAGTCATGCTGCTGATGGAAATCTTGTATCTTCATATGTTCATCCACCTCCTCCTTAGTGCGCGACCATGGTTGCCTGTCAATATCGAACAAACATGGCTGGGGAAGAGGGATTTCTTTCTCATCCCCGTCAGCAAACAACATTCTATAGGCCATATTATCTAAAGTAGACTCGGTGGTAACAAATTGATGGCTTTTCATAGCAATGATATCAAGCCTCCTAGGGGTTAATGGCACATCATTAGGATCAATAGGAAGCTCTAAATGTGTTAAAATGCGCAAGTGCAATAGTTCCTCCAAAAATAGGCCCCTTGGTAGACAAGCGGCGAGCAATAAGAGAACCAAGATGATAAGATGTCCGTCCAATAAGTGCAATATTCAAGAAAGCAAGATGGTAACTAGAAATATTGCTAGTGTTCTCCCTACCAAGTATGCTAGTGGCAACGTAATATGCAAAATATTTAATGGCGGGGAGTTGAATGTTCCTTATCTTGCCCCGCTGAATGGTGCGACAGTCATCATTGGTGATCCCTCGATAGAGCTCCAACAAGTCCCGAGGGTTGTTATCGATCCTCCTTGCTGTACCTACAGGGGCAATATCCAATGCACGACAAAATTCCTCCAATTCCATAGTAACAGGAGTACCATAGATCTTGAATGCAACTCGTCGGATTATATTCCGTGTTTTGGAACTTGAAGCTCTCGACAAAAATTTTGGTGAGCATGTAGTATTGCTCCCTTTCATCTCCAACGTAGGTGGTTAAGCCCGCCCTGTTGACAAGGGTGAAGAAATCATCCAATATCCCCGCATTTGTCAGAAAATCATAACATGGGAAGGATGAGGCATTAGGAGCCCCATTGTCCTCTTCGGGCGCGAAGCTAGGCGCGATGATGTCCTCATTGTACGACCGCCTAATTTGGGTGGCGGTCCTAGAAGGCCTCCCGGTGCTGGTTGTTCCTTTCTTGAACAATTCTCCAAATTTGAACTTCTTCATTTTCTGAAATTTTCAACAAACAATATAAAACTTGATTTGGTGACATATAATTGAGGGAAACTACCATAGGAACTTGCTAGAGTACTAATCATGCATCAAAACTAGTTTCTACCACTTAGAACAAGCATGCAAGCTCACTAAACATGTTACCTACAGCAGCAAAATATTCAAGATATACTCAACCAAACAAAATTCTATTTGGATAATCGAAGGAGTCACATACCGGAGAGCAAATGTGCCAAATTTCAAACGAAATCTGGGCTGAGCAAAGAGATCGAAAAATCCTGAGCTCTTGAGCAAAAACGCGAGTGAGAGAAAGTTGGTTCGAGTTTTTTCGGGAGAGAGAAGATGCTGGAAGAAAGAGATGAGATAGTGGGGCAAGGAGGGGCCCACACCACATGGTGGCGCGCCCTCCTCCTTGGCCGCGCCGGCTCGTGGTGTGGCACCTCGTGGTGCCCCACAGGTCATCCTCTCGGTGCTCCCATGTGCCTCGTCGAAAAATAGGACCAACGGTGTAATTTTTGCGAATTTTTGAAAACTTTGAAAAATGCACATTTCTGGGTATTAAGTTTATTATTACTGGCCAGGAAAAATTTTGAAATCTCAAATCAACTAAGAAACTTTGCAAATTAAAATGCTACAGCAACTAAAGCAAGAGGAGGAAGAAAGAGATGTTGTTTACCTCCTCTATGCATATAAAAGGTATTTGTTAACAAGGTTGATCAAGTCTTGCCACCAAATAAGTTTTACATAGCATATGAAGAAATAAACCTCAAATCAATCATGTTACCTTGAATTGTATTGATATGGATCCAATAACAAGAGTTTGATATTCTTCTTTAGGCTCATATATAGGACAATCGATGGTTCCAACTTTGATAGTTCTCACATTAGAAATAGTATTAACTCCGCACGCTTTCTCAATCCTCTTGGGGAAATAGACGGTGTGTTCCCTATCATCAACATTGAAAGTAACCTTTCCTTTATTGCAATCAATAACAGCCCCTGCGGTGTTAAGAAAAGGTCTCCCAAGAATAATGAACATATTATCATCTTCGAGCATTTCCAACACAAGCAAAATCAGTTAATATCAAGCGCTTATTAGTAACTTGAACAGAACATCCTCACATATACCAACAGGAATAACAGTAGATTTATCAGCCATTTGCAAAGATATATCAGTAGGTATCAACTTATCTAAGTAAAGTCTCTTATAAAGAGAAAAAGGCATAACACTAACACCGGCGCCCAAGTCACATAGAGCAGTTTTAACATAATTATTCTTAATAGAACAAGGAATAGTAGGTATACCTGGGTCGCCCAACTTCTTTGGAACTTTGCCATTGAAAGATTAATTAGCAAGCATAGTGGAAATTTCCTCATTGGGGATTTTCCTTTTGTTAGTAACAATATCTTTCATATACTTTGAATAAGGAGGCAATTTAATAGCATCGACCAAAGGGATTTGCAAGAATAAAGGTTTCATCCAATCACGGAATTTATTATAGTGTTCTTCTTCCTTTGATTTTAGTTTCTTAGCAGGAAAAGGCATTTGCTTTTGCACCCAAGGTTCTCTTTCATTACCATGTTTCTCAAGCAATAAAATCTTCTTTAGTATACTTTTTATTTTTAGCATGCTTTTCAGTGTTCTTTTTCAACCTCTTCTTTATCGAGAGTATCATTCTTATCATTATCTTTATCATGTTCATTACCACTTTCAGCTTCAGCATCGAAATAGAAATACTATTAGGATCATTAGCAGGTTCGGAGGATTCTACAACATTTTTATGTTTCTTCTTCTTTTTCTTAGATGGAGCACTAGTTTTAGTTTGTTGAGAATCTTGTTCAATTCTTTTGGGATGCCCTTCAGGATATAGAGGATCCTGGGTAGAGACACCACCTCTAGTTGTTACTTCATAAGCATGTTTTTCTTTAGAATTATTTCCTAGCAAGTCATTTTGCACTTTAGTGAGTTGATCAATTTGAGTTTGAACCATATGAAAATGTTTAACAAGCATCTTAACATCATTGGAGGTTCTCTCCACAATATCATGCAATTGACTAATAGCTTGAGAATTTTCCATTAGATGATTCTCTACTCTCATATTAAAATTTTCTTTCTTAACAATATCATTATCAAACTCATCTAAGCATTGCGCAGGAGGTTTTGAGTACGGAATATCTTCCCTAGTAAAGCGTTGAAGGGAGTTCACCTCAATCATGGATGAAGGGGGAATTATCTCACATATATCTTCTATAGGAGGTAGATTCTTCACATCTTCAGATTTAATACCTTTCTCCTTGAGAGACTTCTTGGCTTCCCTCATATCTTCATCATTCAATTTAATTAAACCCCTCTTCTTCACTATTGCCGTTGGAGTTGGTTCAGGCGTATTCCAATCATCATAATTCCGGCCTATTTTAGCCAATAATTCTTCGACGTCGTCTGGAGTTCTTTTCCTGAAAACACAACCAGACACAACTATCCAGGTATGCCCTAGGCTCAATGGTTAATCCACTATAAAATATATCAAGTAAATCATGCTTTTCTAAATCATGGTCGAGCGAGCTCTAATAAGAGAGCAAAATCTCGCCCAAGCCTCGTGCAATTTCTCTTCATCTCCCCGATCAAAATTATAAACTCTCTGCAAAGCAGCATGTTGAGCACTAGCAGGAAAGTATTTCCGAAAGAAAACAACAAGCAATTCTTTTGGACTTTTAATAGAACTAGGTGGCAAACTATTATACCAAGTTTTAGCGTCATCCTTTAATGAGAATGGAAAGATTTTAGCAACAAAGTAAGTACGCTTCTTAACATCATCGGAAAACAAGCTACTCAAAGTAGATAACTCAGTCATGTGTTCAACAAGCACTTTCTTTTTCAGTACCACAAAAAGGTGTTTTCTCAACAATAGCTATATGAGATAGATCAAGAGAAAAATCATAATCTTTATCCCTAATGTTTATAGGAGATGTGGCAAATTTAGGATCGGGAGACAGCTTATATCTAACGAGTATGTTCTCGCAAGCAACTTTTTAATTTTTCTTGCATCAGTAGTAGCATTGCATTTTTCAATAAAATCATCATCAAGTTCCACATAATCTTCATCAAGATCATCACTAGAGTATTCAAGTTCAGGTGAATTAACAGGTGTAGTAACATCGGAGTTTCAGTATTTTCAATTTGTCTAGATCTAGCAATTGAAGCATCTAGAAAAGTTCCCAATGAACCACTATCATCAAGCACAAGCAGAAATATTATCAATATTATGAGAGTTTTCAGATTCAGCAGAAGTACCAGCATTTGAAGCATGTGGCGGTGAAACAAGTTTATCAATCACAGATGGTGAATCAAGAGCAGCAGAGGTACTCAGAGTTGTACCTTTTCTTGTAGTGGATGGTAATATAGCGACCTTAGTATCGCGAGGTTTACCCATGATGGAGAATTTGCAGCGAACAATATCAATCCAAGTGAACTTCCAAATAAAGCTATGCTCCCCGGCAACGGCGCCGTGAAAATAGTCTTGATGACCCACAAGTATAGGGGATCGCAACAGTCTTCGAGGGAAGTATTACCCAATTTATTGATTCGACACAAGGGGAGACAAAGAACACTTGAAAGCCTTAACAGCGGAGTTGTCAATTCAGCTGCACTGGAAACATACTTGCTCGCAAGAGTTTATCAAGTAGTAACGGTTTTATAGCAGATAGCGTAGTGAAATAACGAGTAGCAGAGTAACAAAGACAGCAGTAGTGATTTTAGTAAACAAGCAGGATTAAAATACCGTAGGCACGGGGACGGATGACGGGCGTTGCATGGATGAGAGAAACTCATGTAACAATCATAGCAGGGCATTTGCGGATAATAATAAAACGGTATCCAAGTACTAATCAATCAATAGGCATGTGTTCCAATTATAGTCGTACGTGCTCGCAATGAGAAACTTGCACAACATCTTTTGTCCTACCAGCCGGTGGCAGCCGGGCCTCAAGGGAAACTACTGGATATTAAGGTACTCCTTTTAATAGAGTACCGGAGCAAAGCATTAACACTCCGTGAACACATGTGATCCTCACATCGCTACCATTCCATCCGGTTGTCCCGATTTCTGTCACTTCGGGGCCATTGGTTCCGGACAACGACATGTGTATACAACTTGCAGGTAAGATCATAAACAACGAATATCTTCATGAATCAATAACATGTTCAGATCTGAGATCATGGCACTCGGGCCCTAGTGACAAGCATTAAGCATAACAAGTTGCAACAATATCATAAAAGTAACATCTACGGATACTAGGCACTATGCCCTAACAATCTTATGCTATTACATGACCAATCTCATCCAATCCCTACCATCCCCTTCGGCCTACAGCGGGGGAATTACTCAGACATGGATGGGGGAAACATGGCTGGTTGATGGAGAGGCGTTGGCGGTGATGGCGGTGATGATCTCCTTCAATTCCCCGTCTCGGCGGAGTGCCAGAACGGAGACTTCTGGCTCCCGAGACGGAGTTTCGCGATGTGGCGGCGTTCTGGAGGGTTTCTGGCGACTTCGACTTCTCCCCGTGCGTTTTTAGGTCGAGGCGAATAAGTAGTCCGAAGGAGGGCGTCGGAGGCCAGCCGAGGGGCCACACCATAGGGCCGCTCGGGCCCCCTAGGCCGCGCCGCCTTATGGTGTGGGGCCCTCGGGCCTCCACTTGAATTGTCCTTCCGGCTCCGTCGCATTCTCGGGAAAATAGGCCCTTTCGTCAAAATCCCGAGGTTTTTCCCGAAAGTTGGATTTCCGCACAAAAACGAGACACTGAACAGTTCTGCTGAAAACAGCGTTAGTCCGTGTTAGTTGCATCCAAAATACACAAATTAGAGGCAAAACAATAGCAAAAGTGTTCGGGAAAGTAGATACGTTTTGGACGTATCAACCATACCTACCTACTACATGGTATTTCTCCGCCATTCCAAAGTAAATTGCTTGAGTGCTACCTTTAAATTTCTATCCTCTACCTTTACAATATACAACTCATGGGACAAATAGCCTAAAAACTATTGTGGTATTGAATATGTACTTATGCACTTTATTTCTTATTAAGTTGCTTGTTGTGCGATAACCATGTTCCTGGGGACGCCATCAACTCTCTTTGTTGAATATCATGTGAGTTGCTATGCATGTCCGTCTTGTCTAGAGTAAGGGAGATTTACCACTTATTTAATGGTTAGAGCATGCATAATGTTAGAGAAGAACATTGGGCCGCTAACTAAAGCCATGATTCATGGTGGAAGTTTCAGTTTTGGACAAATATCCTCAATCTCATATGAGAACATTAATTGTTGCTAAATGCTTATGCATTAAAGAGGAGTCCATTATCTGTTGTCTATGTTGTCCCGGTATGGATGTCTAAGTTGAGAATAATCAAAAGCGAGAAATCCAATGCGAGCTTTCTCCTTAGACCTTTGTACAGAGCGGCATAGAGGTACCCCTTTGTGACACTTGGTTAAAACATATGTATTGCGATGATAATCCCGGTATTCCGAGCTAATTAGGACAAGGTGCGGGCACTATTAGTATACTATGCATGAGGCTTGCAACTTGTAGGATATAATTTACATGATACATATGCTTTATTACTACCGTTGACAAAATTGTTTCTTGCTTTCAAAACCAAAGCTCTAGCACAAATATAGCAATCAATGTTTCCCTCTGCGAAGGGCCATTCTTCTACTTTTATGTTGAGTCAGTTTACCCATTTCTCTCTATCTTGGAAGCAAACACTTGTGTTAACTGTGCATTGATTCTTACATACGTGCTTATTGCACTTGTTATATTGCTTTGCATTGACAACTATCCATGAGATATACATGTTAAGTTGAAAGCAACCGCTGAAACTTAATCTTCCATTGTGTTGCTTCAATGTCTTTACTTTGAATTTATTGCTTTATGAGTTAACTCTTATGCAAGACTTATTGATGCTTGTCTTGAAAGTATTATTCATGAAAAGTCTTTGCTATATGATTCAATTGTTTACTCATTGCATTAACATTGCTTTGAATCGCTGCATTCATTACGTATGCTTTACAATAGTATGATCAAGGTTATGATGGCATGTCACTCCAGAAATTATCTTTGTTATCGTTCACCTGCTCGGGACGAGCAGGAACTAAGCTTGGGGATGCTCATACGTCTCCGACGTATCGATAATTTCTTATGTTCCATGCCACATTATTGATGATATCTACATGTTTTATGCATACTTTATGTCATTATTATGCGTTTTCCGGAACTAACCTATTGACGAGATGCCGAAGGGCCAGTTCCTGTTTTCTGCTGTTTTTGGTTTCAGAAATCCTAGTAAGGAAATATTCTCGGAATCGGACGAAATCAACACCGAAGATCTTAGAATCCTCTGGAGCTTCCAGAACACCCGAGAACCGTCGGAGAGGGGCCACGGGGGCCCACACATGGTGGCGGCGCGGCCCGGGAGGGGCGCGCCGCCCTAGTGTCCGGTGGCCCCGCACCCCCTCCGACCTTGCCCTTCCGCCTATTTAAAGCCTCCGTCGCGAAAACCCCGACACGTTCGACGAAACCGAGAGAAAACCTTCCGGAGTCGCCGCCATCGCGAAGCCAAGATCCGGGGGACAGGAGTCTCCGTTCCGCACGCCGCCGGGACGGGGAAGTGCCCCCGGAAGGCTCCTCCATCGACACCACCGCCATCTTCATCAACGCTGCTGTCTCCCATGAGGAGGGAGTAGTTCTCCATCGAGGCTCGGGGCTGTACCGGTAGCTATGTGGTTCATCTCTCTCCTTTACTTCAATACAATAATCTCTTGAGCCGCCTTACATGATTGAGATTCATATGATGATGCTTGTAATCTAGATGTCATTATGCTAGTCAAGTGGATTTTACTTATGTGATCTCCGGAGACTCCTTGTCCCACGTGTGTAAAGGTGACAGTGTGTGCACCGTGTGGGTCTCTTAGGCTATATTTCACGTAATACTTATTCACCGTTATGAATGGCATAGTGAAGTGCTTATTTATATCTCTTTATGATTGCAATGTGTTTTATATCACAATCTATCCGTGTGCTACTCTAGTGATGTTATTAAAGTAGTTTATTCCTCCTGCACGGTGTAATGGTGACAAGTGTGTGCATCGTGTAGTACTTGGCGTAGGCTATGATTGTGATCTCTTGTAGATTATGAAGTTAACTATTGCTATGATGGTATTGATGTGATCTATGCCTCCTTTCATAGCGTGAAGGTGACAATGTGCATGCTATGTTAGTACTTGGTTTGGTTATGTTGATCTGTCATGCACTCTAAGGTTATTTAAATATGAACATTGAATATTGTGGAGCTTGTTAACTCCGGCATTGAGGGTTCGTGTAATCCTACACAGTTAGTGGTGTTCATCATCCAACAAGAGGGTGTAGAGTCTAGCATCTATCTATTTATTCTGTTATGTGATCAATGTTGAGAGTGTCCACTAGTGAAAATATGACCCCTAGGCCTTGTTCCTAAATACTGTTATCGCTGTTTGTTTACTGTTTTACTGCATCTTTACTTCCTGCAATATTACCACCATCAACCACACACCAGTCCTGGACAGCAAAGCACTTTTCTGGTGCCGTTGCTACCGCTCGCATTTATTCATACCACCTGTATTTCACTATCTCTTCGCCGAACTAGTGCACCTATTAGGTGTGTTGGGGACACAAGAGACTTCTTGCTTTGTGGTTGCAGGGTTGCATGAGAGGGATATCTTTGACCTCTTCCTCCCTGAGTTCGATAAACCTTGGGTGATCCACTTCAGGGAAACTTGCTGCTGTTCTACAAACCTCTGCTCTTGGAGGCCCAACACTGTCTACAAGAATAGAAGCACCCGTAGACATTAGTCCCTAGTAAGCCTCTTGTATAACTAGCTTGTTGATTAATAGATGATCATCGTTTCGTGATGATGAACATTGGATGTTATTAATAACAAGGTTATGTCATTGATGAATGATGTAATGGACACACCCAATTAAAGCGTAGCATAAGATCACGTCATTAAGTTTATTTGCTACAAGCTTTCGATACATAGTTACCTAGTCCTTTCGACCATGAGATCATGTAAATCACTTATACCGAAAAGGTACTTTGATTACATCAAACGCCACTGCGTAAATGGGTGGTTATAAAGGTGGGATTAAGTATCCGGAAAGTATGAGTTGAGGCATATGGATCAACAATGGGATTTGTCCATCCCGATGACGGATAGATATACTCTGGGCCCTCTCGGTGGAATGTCGTCTAATTAGCTTGCAAGCATATGAATGGTTCATGAGAGACCACATACCACGGTACGAGTAAAGAGTACTTGTAGGAGACGAGGTTGAACAAGGTATAGAGATACCGATGATCAAACCTCAGACAAGTAAAATATCGCGTGACAAAGGGAATCAGTATCGTATGTAAATGGTTCAATCGATCACTAAACTCATCGTTGAATATGTGGGAGCCATTATGGATCTCCAGGTCCCGCTATTGGTTATTGATCGGAGAGAAGTCTCAACCATGTCTGCATAGTTCACGAACCGTAGGGTGGCACACTTAAGGTTTGATGTCGTTTAAGTAGATATGGAATATGGAATGGAGTTCGAAGTTTTGTTCGGAGTCTCGGATGGGATCCAAGACATCACGAGGAGGTCCGGAATGGTCCGGAGAATAAGATTCATATATATGAAGTCATATTCCAAGTTGGGAAATGATCCGGTGCATTTATGGCAGGTTCTAGAAGGTTCTAGAAAAGTCCGGAAGAAATCACCATGGAAAGTGGAGTCCCGGAGGGACTCCACCTTGCATGGCCAGCCAACCCTAAAGGGGAGGAGTCTCAGGTGGACTCCCCAAGGGTGGCAGGCCAACCCCCCCAAGGAAGGGGTGGGAGTCCCACCTTGAGTGGGATTCCCCCCTTGGGTAGGTTTTGTCCCTATGGAAGGCTTTGGTTTCGGGTCTTATTCGAAGACTTGGATACCAACACTTGGGGATTTCCACCTATATAATGAGGAGGAGAGGGAGGGGCTGCCCACTCTTGGCCGCACCACCAAAGGGTGCCCATGGCCGGCACCCTAGCCACCCCCTCTCCCCAAACCCTAGCGCCCCTCCTCCACATACTACTCCCGCAGCGCATAGGCGAAGCCCTGCCGGAGTTCTCCACCACCACCGCCACCACGCCGTCGTGCTGCCGGGATTCCGAGGAGGATCTACTACTTCCGCTGCCCGTTGGAACGGAGAGAAGGACGTATTCATCAACACCGAACGTGTGACCGAGTACGGAGGTGCTGCCCGATTGTGGCACCGTCAAGATCTTCTACGCGCTTTTGAAAGCGGCAAGTGATCATCTTCTGCAACAACGAGATCTAATCTCGTAGGCTTTGGAAATCTTCAAGGGTTAGTCTCGTTCATCCCCTCATTGCTACCATCTTCTAGATTGCATCTTGGCTTGGATTGCGTTCTCGCGGTAGGAATTTTTTTGTTTTCTATGCTACGAATCCCATCAGTGGTATCAGAGCCGTGTCTATGCATAGATTGGTTGCACAAGTAGAACACAATTGTTTTGTGGGCGTTGATGCTTTGTTGTCTTTAGTTCGTGTACTTTGCATCTTGCGGCATGGTGGGATGAAGCGGCTCGGGCTAACCTTACATGACCGCGTTCATGAGACTTGCTCCACGTTCGACATGCAACTTGTATTGCATAAGTGGCTTTGCGGGTGTCTGTCTCTCCCACCATAGTGAAGATTCAATTTACTCTTTCTATTGACAACACTAGTATCACCGTTGTGGTTCATGTTCGTAGGTAGATTGGATCTTACTCGAAAACCCTAAACCACGTAAAATATGCAAACCAAATTAGAGACGTCTAACTTGTTTTTGCAGTGGTTTGGTGATGTGATATGGCCATGATGTGATGATGAATATGTATGAGATGATCATTATCTGTATTGTGGCAACCGGCAGAGCCTTATGGTTGTCTTTAAATTTCATGTTGAGTAGTATTTCAAAGTAGTTGTAATAGTTGCTACATGAGGTGAACAACTATGAAGACGGCGCCATGGACCTTGACGCTACGCCGACGATGATGGAGATCATGCCCGTTGATGATGGAGATCATGTCCGTGATTTGGAGATGAAGATCGAAGGCGCAAAAGACTAAAGGGCCATATCATATCACATATGAATTGCATGTGATGTTAATCCTTTATGCATCTTATTTTGCTTAGATCGCGACGATAGCATTATAAGATGATCCCTCACATTAATATCAAGATAATAAAGTTTTCTCCCCTCGTATGCACCGTTGCTACAGTTCGTCGTTTTGAAGCATCTTGTGATGATCGGATGTGATAGATTCTACGTTCACATGCAACAGGTGTAAGCCATGTTTGCACACGCGGAATACTTGGGTTTGCTTGACGAGCCTAGCATGTACAGACATGGCCTCGGGACAACGGAAACCGAAAGGTTGAACACGAGTCATATAGATGATATGATCAACATGTTGATGTTCACCATTGAAGCTACATCATCTCACGTGATGATCGGTTTTGGTGTAGTGGATTTGGATCGTGTACCACTTAACAACTATGAGGGATGTTGTATTAAGTGGGAGTTCATTAGTAATTATATTAAAACATGAACTAATTATCATGAACATAGTCTGAGTAGTATTTTGAATTAATTTTGTAGTATTGGCATCCGTTTTCTACCATGCGCTAGTCTTGTAATTGAGATAGAAATACTTGTTAAGTCTGACAAGAAACTTTACGGACTGGTACCGTATTGTTAAAGAATCAAGAAATGATTAAGTCCTATTGCAAACTTTTAGTAAACCTCACATTGTTGATTCAAAGAGCTATGGTTTCAATTAGTACCTAAAGTCATCTTGTCTCCGTGAAACTTGAAGTTCAAATCTGTTTGAAAAGTAAGGAGCTGGAAATTTTGTTTTCAGAAATAAGCAAGGTATGAGATATATGTGATATCTAAGACCTTATTGCAAGGTGATAGAATATAATTTGGTGAGACTACATAAACTCATAAGTTTTATGGGAATGTACGAAGGTTGAAGACGCAAGGAGGACAGTCCTCCAACTAAGTTGGGCACTAATGATATTCGCATATCCATGAAGTGATCGTCCTTAGTATGCACCGTTGCTAAGACTCATCATTTCGAAGCATCTCATGATGATCGGATGTTATAGATTCTACGTGTGCATACAACGGGTGCAAGCCAGAGTTGCACATACGAATACTGAGGTTTAACTTTACGAGCCTAGCATGTACAAACATTGTCTCGGAAAGTCGTCATGATATGATGGATAAAATTATGAGTGAAATTGTTCATCATATTACAAAATTACTAATAGTGAAATCTGGAACACTTGTCATATGATGATCAACTTCAAAGAAAGAACCTCAAGGTTATTGGTATTTGACCAACAAATCTAGAAGTTATTGATGTTGAAGTGTTTTTCTGAGAATGAGGAAAGCTAAAAGAGAAACTACAAAAGATATTTTGGCAGAAAGAAAGAAAAGACTAGAAAGTCTAGCTCAGGAGTATATAAATGATATACATGTTATGGATGTATTCCTTGTTTGGTCACATAATGAAATTCTTGGGTACTTGTACCAGATTGGTTGGTATGAGATGTCATACAATATAACACAATACAAGAATATGATGGCCTAAGTGACTAATAAGGAATATGGTAATAATGCACGTCTGGAACATAATAAAGTGTTATTATGCTTGTCGTTGGCATTCTACCTATCCCTTAGAATTTATAATAAAGAACTTAATAATTGTTATTTTGCTCTGGTCAAATGAAAACAATGAGTTGTTCAAATTATGACATTACTCCATGTACGATGGATAAGTTATTATAAATCTTAATGGTGAAACACACATACATAACATCGACGCTAAAATGCCATAAGGCAATTGATTTGAATTCCACTTATTTGTGGAACCGCTATTTAGGTCATGTTAGAGAGGAACGCATGAAGGAACTCCATGCAAATGGATTTTTGGAGTCATTCGATTTTTGAATCGTTTGGCACTTGCAAATCTTTTCTAAAAGAGAATGACTAAAATACCGTTCGTAGGCAAAGAGTTGAACGAGCAACTAACTTAGTGGAAACATACATGATGATGTATGTGGTTCACTGGGCATAGTTGTGTGCGGGAGATTCTTCTACTTCATGAAAACTTCCAACAATGAATTGAGTATATAAATGTGGATATATTCGATAAGGAAGAAGTTTAAAACATTTGAATGGATTCAAATAAAATTCAGCATGAAGTGGAAATCATCGTAATAGAAAAGAAAAATATCTATGATTGGATCATGGTGGAAATATTTGAATTACGAGTTTTAGCGAACATCTAAGAGAGTTATGAAATTGTTCTACATCTCACGTTTCTTGGAGTATCATAGTGATGATGGAATATCCGAGAGAAGTATCCAAACCTTGTTGGGTCAATGATGTGATAAAATATTGATGCCATTATATTTTTGTGAATTATGCTTTAGAGACTACCGCTTTTACACTAAATAGAGCACCATCATGATCCGTTGAAATGACACCATACAAGTTATGGCATGGGTATAACCATAATAGTCATTTCTTTAAATTTTGGTCTAAGAGTTTACAACCAAAATCGGATGAATGTCTTTGTTGGTTATCCCAAAGAATTGATTGAGAATTCTTTTCACTATGAAGTAAAAGACAAAAGTGTTTGTTAATGTTACTTGCTTATTTCCAAGAAATTGTTTTCTAGCGAAGTATTTGAGTGGGAGGACAATAGAACTTGATAAGGTTTATGAACCTGAGCATAATGATCGTAGTAGCGCAAGCATCGGAAATTGGTTCCGAAGCGGCCACGACGATCATGGCTTCCATGACTACAAATTGTTTTAGCCATGGAGATCGAAGTACTTATTGAACCTTGTAGGCATGGTTTACTTTGTGATCAAATAAATGATTTGTGGACAAAGGATTGATTTTGAACAATGATAAACCAACTACAAACAAAGAAGTTATGATGGGCCCCGACTCTGTTAAAATGGCCATGCGCCATGAAATCCATGATAGATGAATATTTTTTGAAAGTAAATGGATCTATAAAATTGATGGACTTGGATGGAATATCCTTGAAGAAGCTCGACTTGTCGAAAAGTTGTTTACGATAAAGTTCAAAGAGTTGACTACGATAAGATTAGATCTTCCGTAGCGATGCTTATAGTCTATGTGGATTATTCTAGTAATCACTACATATTTCTTTTATGAAGATATGCTAGTGGGATGGCAAAATACATTACTTAAACCGAAGTATGTATTAAAGGTGTATACAAGATACAACCAAGAGTTTTGCTGGTCCGTGGAATACTAGATAGGTATACGAACTTCAATTGAATGAAGTGAGTATCGCGGAGTTGGAATCTTCACCGGATGAAATGATCAAAGAGTTATGATTTCATCAGAGACGATGAAGAGGCTTGCATTTGCAAGAAATTAAGTGGGAGCGCTGAGGCATATTTGTAATACTTTATGTAGATGACATATCGTTGATTATAAATAATGTAATTATATAATTGATTAAAAAGGTTTTAATTGAGAATTAACTTCAATAAAAGGTTATGAACTGAAACATATTTAGTGTCAAGATCTACGAAGATAGATTGAAACACATAAAAAGTTTAAGTTAAAAAGTACATAGAATGAATATTGAAGTAGTTTAATATAAAGAAGGTGTTCTTTTCGTGTGAAGGTTTTACAAGACTTGAGTGTATCTGACACTCAATGAGTAAAACACATGAGTGATTTTAGGTCACGGATAATATGTACAATATCAGATGTCCTGTGCTCTAAAAGGTTAGGAGCATATACCAGAATGATTCATGTGATGATCATTGGACGACAGTAAGAATATCCTTGAGTACTTTAGAAGAACTAAGGATATATATTTATATAGTTTTGTATGGGGTAATGACAAACAAATCGCTGTAAATTGTTGCACCGATATTAGTTTGATCACATATAAAAATAAATTTCAATCTCAAATTAGGCTAAATGTTGTTTAAAAGGTAGCACAATGAGCTAGAAGTTGTCTATGCTAGATTTAGATGAGTTCTAAATGTTGTGACAGATTCTACAAATGAAGGCAGAGTATGTCATTGTTTTGACAATAACTGAGGATGTTAAGTCAAGAAGTTCTTTGAGAACTTGGTGTAGTTCCGATAGTGTCAGAACTTTGAAGCTATATTGTGTGTGACAATATTAGTGACATATTTCAGACCGCGAAATTAAGGTTCCACTAGAAGACCAAACATATTTAATGCCAACTCATTTGGAAAATGAGTGATGCGTTAAGACGTAAATGAATTGCAAAATACATACGTTTCTGAGCATGTCAGATCCGTTGACTAAAACCTCTCCCGTGAGCAAAACATGATAAAGCACCGGAAGGCCAAGGTGTTATATCTTTACAAATATAAACTAGATTATTGACGCTAGTGCAAGTGGGAGGCTGTTGGAGATATGCCCAAGAGGCAATAATAAAGTGGTTATTATATATCTTCATGTTTATGATAAATGTTTACATACCATGCTATAATTGTATTAACCGAAACATTGATACATGTGTGTTATGTGAACAACAAGGAGTCCCTAGTAAGCCTCTTGTATAACTAGCTTGTTGATTAATAGATGATCATCGTTTCGTGATGATGAACATTGGATGTTAGTAATAAAAAGGTTATGTCATTGATGAATGATGTAATGGACACACCCAATTAAAGCGTAGCATAAGATCACGTCATTAAGTTTATTTGCTACAAGCTTTCGATACATAGTTACCTAGTCCTTTCGACCATGAGATCATGTAAATCACTTATACCGGAAAGGTACTTTGATTACATCAAACGCCACTGCGTAAATGGGTGGTTATAAAGGTGGGATTAAGTATCCGGAAAGTATGAGTTGAGGCATATGGATCAACGAGTGGATTTGTCCATCCCGGTGACGGTTAGATATACTCTGGGCCCTCTCGGTGGAATGTCGTCTAATTAGCTTGCAAGCATATGAATGGTTCATGAGAGACCACATACCACGGTACGAGTAAAGAGTACTTGTCGGAGACGAGGTTGAACAAGGTATAGAGATACCGATGATCAAACCTCAGACAAGTAAAATATCGCGTGACAAAGGGAATCGGTATCGTATGTAAATGGTTCAAACGATCACTAAACTCATCGTTGAATATGTGGGAGCCATTATGGATCTCCAGGTCCCGCTATTGGTTATTGGTCGGAGAGAAGTCTCAACCATGTATGCATAGTTCACGAACCGTAGGGTGACACACTTAAGGTTTGATGTCGTTTAAGTAGATATGGAATATGGAATGGAGTTCGAAGTTTTGTTCGGAGTCTCGGATGGGATCCAAGACATCACGAGGAGGTCCGGAATGGTCCGGAGAATAAGATTCATATATAGGAAGTCATATTCCAAGTTGGGAAATGATCCGGTGCATTTATGGCAGGTTCTAGAAGGTTCTAGAAAAGTCCGGAAGAAATCATCATGGAAAGTGGAGTCCCGGAGGGACTCCACCTTGCATGGCCAGCCAACCCTAAAGGGGAGGAGTCCCAGGTGGACTCCCCAAGGGTGGCAGTCCTATATAATGAGGAGGAGAGGGAGGGGGCTGCCCACTCTTGGCCGCACCACCAAAGGGTGCCCATGGCCGGCACCCTATCCACCCCCTCTCCCCAAACCCTAGCGCCCCTCCTCCACATACTACTCCCGCAGCGCATAGGCAAAGCCCTGTCGGAGTTCTCCACCACCACCGCCACCACGCCGTCGTGCTGCCGGGATTCCGAGGAGGATCTACTACTTCCGCTGCCCGCTGGAATAGGGAGAAGGACGTCTTCATCAACACCGAACGTCTGACCGAGTACGGAGGTGCTGCCCGATTGTGGCACCGTCAAGATCTTCTACGCGCTTTTGAAAGCGGCAAGTGATCATCTTCTGCAACAACGAGATCTAATCTCGTAGGCTTTGGAAATCTTCAAGGGTTAGTCTCGTTCATCCCCTCGTTGCTACCATCTTCTAGATTGCATCTTGGCTTGGATTGGTCGCCATCATCCATGGCAGGGGCGGAGGAGGGCGTCATCATCCATGGCAGGGGCGGAGCAGGAACCGTCATCCATCGCGGGCGGAGCAGGGCACCATCATCCATGGAGGAAGGAGGAGAGGATTGGATAGAAAGGAGAAGAGGAGGAGGAAGGAGGAGACGATGGATGAGGAAGTAGGAGAGGAGAGGAGGAGGAGGGGATGGAGGAGAGAATGTGTGGTTAAATTTCGAAGGGGGGAAAGTTAGCAGTTTTTCCCTCGTTCGAACTTTTTTCTAAAAGCTGGAAAAACTCATGTTTCTGTTTTGAATTTGATGAATCCAAAAATTGTCTAAACGATCCTAGGTCTTTAAAATCTGATAGGAGTTTTGCGTAGATACATTTTGATATAAAAAGATTTTTCATCGGAGGTCGTATGCAACCAGAAATCCCGTTTTACCGAACAACACCGACATTTTGCAAAAAAAGTCGAAATTAATGTTTGTTAATTTTCCTTACAACTAGATTACATAAAATATGGTCATCTTCAAGTATTTTGTTTTTTTAGATTTCTATAATTTTCTTTTATTTATTCCAAAACTGAAAAAGGCGATCCACACGGGGGGTGGGTGGAGCAAAATATGCCCAAACATACATGCGGCGCACCAAGATGGGGTGCGCCACATGTATTTATTGTCCAAATTTTGGCACTCGGGACCGCGAGTACCCGTGGTGCACAAAAAAAGATACCCCACGGGCAGTAGGTTAGCCATGGCGCACCAAAAAATAAATAGTACGCCACGAATATGTGGGCGCGCACCGGCCGCCTATGGCTTTGCATACCCGTGGCGCATAGATTTATTGGGTGCGCCACGGGTAAGGGCATAGTTCTGGCCTACCTGTTTTTGGTGCGCCACGGGTAATATCTGTGGCGCACCAAAAAATGGCGCGCCACGGCTAAGTTGTACATCTATAGCCCTTTTCCTAGTAGTGTATGGTATTAAGAGCTATGAAGAACATGAGAAAAACATATCAAGCTACCGCCACAAACCAGTAGCCTAGAGGGGGACTATTCCCTCTTGATCATGGGTATGATGATGAAGACGTTGGAGAAGGTGGGGATCCCACTGGCGGCGTCTATGACGGAGTTTCCCCCTCTAATCTTCTCTGCTGCAGTCTCCGTTTTCGTGTTTCTGTGTTTCTGCGGTGCTCCCCTTCAGAGAACCCTCGAGGGTCATATATATAGTAGTTTTTAGGTCAAATATGTCGGTTTGCATAAGAATCAAGCAATTTGGGCGACCGACGACTGAAAGAGGGTGGTGGCGTGCCCACCCTGCCTAGGCGTGCCACCTCATCCCTTTTGGGCCTCCAAGGTCCCCATGTGAGTTTCAAGTGCTCCAGGTCATTCTTTCAGTGGAAAAAAATGATGTCCCCGAAATCCTAGCTCAATTTGACTCCGTATAGGTTTCTGAAAGTGCAAAATATACAAAAAAGGTTTTCCCGTTCTATAGAGTTATAACCCAAATAAAGGGGATTATTGGTAAATCCCCACAAATCAATGTAAAACATGGTATTGTCATCATATATGTTGCAAATATGTGGGAATTTATGTTAATAAAGGGCAAAGTTCATCTATGAATTTTACATGCATCAGGTGTGTCTGAGGGTCACGGGCCGATGAGTAAGCAACCAAGGTGAAATCGGTACTAAACTCAGCATAGCTATAATAACGGGTGGGTATGTGAGCTCGCGGGAAAGCACAATGATTGCTAGGATCTTATACCTGGCCCCATACCAAGGAAGTGTGAACGAGCACGTGGCTCGGTTGTGAAACAAGGATAAGCTCTCTTATGGGTAAAGTAACACAACTCCGTGGAGTATATAGAATAGTGGCTTGTCACTCCCTGTTCCGAATTTGAAACTGCGAACGTGGTTGGAAAAGAACTTCATGAAGTTCTAGATATCCGGTGAAGGCTGACGGACATAGATTTCAGAATAAAAGGAACCTTTTGAAGAAATAATTACGAAAACTTGCATTTGCCTACGACTTTATGGTCTATGCCTGTAGCTATAGTGCATGGTACACCCATTTCTATTATTGAACTTGCTGAGTACGCTCGTACTCACCCGTTCCCTCTTGAACCCCCCGCTTAGATCGGAAGGCATCGAAGGGAGATCTATAGTGGAACCCGAAGATGGAGGAGCCAACTGCTACCGGGGACAGGATCATGTCAGTGGAGTCAACAA
Organism: Lolium rigidum; assembly: GCF_022539505.1. Taxonomy (NCBI): domain Eukaryota; kingdom Viridiplantae; phylum Streptophyta; class Magnoliopsida; order Poales; family Poaceae; genus Lolium; species Lolium rigidum. Next base: position 132,752,933 of record NC_061509.1, on the reverse strand, counting down.
AGTCGACTGCTACATACACCATGGTAGAAACCTAGACTAGGAATAGAAGGGAACCAATTCCTTAATCCTAGAACCTAAGTAGCTAGAGCTCAGGTATAGTTCTTTAGTAAGCCACATATCCCTATAGGTGGAGCTAGGATAAGTCTAGTCTACGAGTTATTTTTCTGGAGTTTATTTGCAGTTTACCTTATTGTAATTAGGAGGTTGTGTTGAACTTTTGTAAAGAGTCCATGTTGTAATTCTATAGATATGTCTTAGACCCGCAAATGTTTCTGTTGTACCATTATGAGAGATGTAATACTAGCGGAACAGTGTTTCACTGGTGTCATATCAACAACTTGCATACTATACCTTGCAGTGGTATGCTGGATCACCACAACCTACATTGGTATGCACGTGTAGTGTTTGTTCAAATGTGCTTATAGTATGGTGATGCGATGTATCACTGTCATGTCTTGTTTACCTTTAACTTGTAACTATTACATGCGTATCTTGTGTTGATTCAGCTCTTGTGTACTAGATTAATGGATGTGCATCTGTGTAAGGTTCGATCTGCATGTTGTTATATTGATCTGTCATGTGTGGTGAATGTAGGACTCGATGTGTAATGATTTTAGCCAGGCAATGGTATGCGTTGACGACTCGCAGATTCCCTCCACTTTAGATGATTCATAGCCTGTACCTAATATCCAGGTGGTGGAGGTGATGGTAGAGGAAAGTCTCTGCCCAAAACGGCAACTCTAACAGACCCGCCAAAAGGATCAGGCTAGATAGAGGCTCTATAGCCCCGCTCACGCTCCTCGTTGTAGTAGTATTGCAGAGATTGGTAGGGGTTTATAACTTGGCATGGTTATTGCAAAACTAAGTGCCTATACTATAGAAATATTGCAGAATTTCAATTTTGGTGAAGTTATTTTGATACAGAAGGTGAAAGTATTTTAGAAAATAGAATTACAAGCTTAAAATATAAAAATAGGAAAAAGCTATTTCTATGGCATAGCTGCATAATAACAATGTTGAGCTAAAGAGTAAAATATGACTGTGCAATCCGACTGTTGATACAATGATAAGTATATCTGGCTATACCTTTGCACTTAACCATTACTCTTGTACCTACGGTGTGTTTTAGTTGTCTAGCTTGGCCGGTTGTCTTATGGTTTTTCTTCAAAAGTTTCTTAAATCTATGTTGGATTTTGTTTTGGATCCAGTTCCTGCATGGATCTTTGTAGAATCAAAGGAAAAAAGAACCGCAACCATCCAACGACCCTTCTTTTACTTCAAAATGGAGGTTTTACCCCCAACCTCTGCATCTAAAAGATGCACATAATTTTTTTATTAGATTATTCGGCAAAACCTTACAAGAGAGATACACAACTCAATTCGAAGCCACCAACCGGCAACACCGCTACACCTGATGAAGAAGGGGCGATCATGAACAGGGCAAGTACCCTAACATCACACCAACGCACATCATCTGAAAAACCAAAGGCCTTACCAAACCACCCATTGGCGAGTAGGCAGCACAACCGGTCTAGGATACCCTCAACACTCACCAGCGCACACGTCGTAGAGGTCGCTAACTCCGTCATCCGTGAACCCATCTCCAAGAGGGATCAATGCATAGACCTAGGCAGGCCTGCCGTCGACACCGCTATGACGCCAGACGGCGCCACCGCCCTAAGCGCGTTGATACGTTGCAAACGTATCGAAATTATTTGATGCTCCATGCTTGTTTTAAACCAATTGCTATATGTTTTGTTTACACTTCCTGGCACTTTTATGCATTTTACGGAACATACCTATTGACAAGATGCCACAGTGTCAGTTCCCTGTTTTCTGTTGTTTTTGTATTTCAGAAAAGTTGTACAGGAAATATTCTCGGAATTGGACGAAACAAAAGGCAAAGTTCCTATTTTCCCGGAGCGAAGACGAAGTCCAGAGGAGAGACGAAGGGGGGCCACAGGGTGGCCATACCTTCCCTAGGCGCGGCCTAGCCCTGGCCCGCGCCTAGGGGTGGTCTGGGGCCACCATGCCTCCACCGACCTCACACTTCCGCCTATATAAATCTCCCGATGCAAAAACCCTAAATATACAAGCCTCCACGCACGAAAAGTTCCGTAGCTCCGCCGCCATCGCAGACAAGATTAAGGAGACATAAGACTCTGTTCCGGCACCCTGCCGGGACGGGGAATGGCCCCCGGGGACATCTCCATCGACTCCACCGCCATCTCCATCGCCGTTGCTGACTCCCATGATGAGGACATAGTAGTTCTCCCTCGGGGCTGAGGGCTCTACCGGTAGCTATGTGGGTTATCTCTCTCTCCCATGGTATGATATTTATGTGACCATGAGCTTTGTGATCTAGATGTCGTTATGTTATTCAAGTGAACTTTACTTATGTGATCTCCGGAGACTCCTTGTCCCACGTGTGTAAAGGTGAAGTGTGTGCACCGTGTGGGTCTCTTAGGCTATATTTCACAGAATACTTGTTCACTGAGTTATGATTTGAGTTGGATGTCTCCATGAAATTGTGGTGTGTTAGTACCACCTATGAATGTTCAAAGTGCAGCGCGGGGTGTTCATTAGTACTTGGGAATACATTTTTAAGGGTTTCTTTTGCAGCCCTACGCGGTGAATTAGTATTCGTTATCCAACCAGAGAGGTTCCGAGTAGCATAGTGAAGTGCTTATATTTATATTCCTTTATGATATCATTGTTGACAGTGACCACTAGTGAAAGTATGATCCGTAGGCCTTGTTTCCAAACATCGAATCACCGTTTATTTATTGTTTTACTGCATGTTTACTTGATGCCATGTTTATTTCAGATTGTTATTACCACTCATATTCATCCATGTCACTTGCATTTTACTATCTCTTCGCCGAACTAGTGCACCTATACACCTAACAAGTGTATTGGGTGTGTTGGGGATACAAGAGACTTCTTGTATCTTAATTGCAGGGTTGCTTGAGAGGGATATCTTTGACCTCTACCTCCATGAGTTCGATAAACCTTGGGTGATCCACTTAAGGGAAACTTGTTGTTGTTTTACAAACCTCTGCACTTTGAGGTCTAACACTGTCTGCAAGAATAGAAGCATGCGTAGACATCATGATGAGAATGTTTTATGTGATAGTTATATTGTTGAGTTTATTCATGATGCTACTGAAGTTTATTATGAGAGAGAAAAAATATGGTTTTAGAAGTTTTCATGTTACTAAAACACCTCTATATATGCTAAATTTTTTGAAGTTGCACTTGTTTTGCTTTCCTATGCTTGTTACTATGTGCCTCTTTGATTTATTTTCTTACAAGATTCCTATACATAGGAAGTGGATAGACTTAAATGTGCGTCATATTTGCTCCTAGATGCTCTTTTTTACTTCAATTCATATTTCTTATGTGTGCATCTTCTCAAATTACTGAGCCTAGCTGAAAGGCGTTAAAGAAAAGCACTCTTAGGAGATAACCCATGTTTTATTTCTGCAATTTTCTTTTGTTGAGTCTTGGAAATTTTAACCTCTATAATAACCTCTCCTTATCATATTTATTTCGTTTTTGTACCAAGAATAGCCTCTAATATGAAGAAAGTAAGATTTGGGGAAGTTGTTGTCCTGAAAACAGATTCTGTGTTGTTACCATAAAAATTCGTAAAAACAGCCAGAGCGGAATTTTGAGCTGTTATTGTTTATGCATATGACCCAGGTTATTATCTAAATTTCTTTAGTTGACCACCTTTTGAGGTAAGAAACAGAGGATTTTTAAAAAAATCGATCTTTACCTGCTGATCTGTTTTGACAGATTTCTGCACTATTTGCATTTGCCTCTTAAATCTCTTTCTTTTTGAGTTCTTTTGATCAAAGAGCTTTTTGAAGAGTTTCTACAGTAGCTAATGATTTAGATGTTTGATATATTTTAGTACTGAACCCAAGTGGATTTGTTTATTTTGATTGTACTAATGCTGCTAATGGAGAATTGTGTGAAGTTTTGTATGAAGGAAGTTTTCAAGTGTAGGAGAGAAGAATGATGTGATGAGATGAAGTATGGAAAAAAGCTCAAGCATTGGGTTGCCCCTGCACCCAAGAAATATCCAAGAGGTACAAGCGTCAAAGCTTGGGATGCCCAAGGCATCCCCTCTTCATCAACAAAGCAACAAGTCATCTCTCTATGCGCTATATTTTTATTGCTTCATATGCTATGTGTTGTTCTTGGAGCATCTTTATTTTTGTTTTTCGTTTAGTTTAGTTTTTTTCTGTATCATATGGTTGCATCTTAGCATTCTTGTGTGGGAGAGAGACACACTCCGTTTTAATTGCATAGAACGCTCTAGTTTTCGCTCTTATTGTTCTGCGAGTGTTCTAGTTTTCTGGTACTGCGTTTAGCTTTAGGTTTTCGATTCTATATTTGTTCAGAGCTCATTAGTATTCTTTATTTATGTATTATTAGCTCTCTGGTCCATAATGTATTTCATCTCTGAGAGCTATTTCAAATAAGTTGATTGGTGTTGGATACGAGTAAAATATTTCATGACTATAGTGATGCAAAAGGAAGCTTGTCTAGACTGTGGCATAGACTTTGGCATGTCATGTTGGATGTTATTCTTGTCATATGCTTAGTGTTTATTTTTTTAGCATGACTTTTCTCAAAAAGCTGAGAGTGCATAATGTGTCATTGAAAGAATCATGTGTTGTTTCTACCATAAAAGCATGATATTGTGGTATCTCCTTTGATGCTTTATTGGGTTGACTTGGCGCATGCTATACCTTATTATGACTATAACCAGTCAGCTAAAGCCTCTATGATCATTTAGTTTTTGACTTGTAATATCACTTTAGCTTTGATTATAATTTTTTATCGCTATGCATGATTATGGCCATTATTGCTCTCTTAGTTGGCCGCTACCAGCCTTTTGCTAGCCTTCGCATGTACTGAGTATGATCTCTACTCGTGCATCCAACCACCATGAAACAAAGTTTGCCAATTGTGTCCACCATATCTACCTAGTAGCATTATTTCTATTTCAAGTAATTCATCATGTTTTTATTTATATTCCAAATTAAATCTTGGCATGAGAAAATTAGTCAGTAAAGCTCTCACGAACTTGATTGCACATTTATTTTCTTGTACTTAATAAATTTGATCATTGTGCCTATCTTATGAAGTTTATATGTTTGCAAATTGCGAGTTGGGAGTTAGTAGAACCATGATTTCATGGGGAACACTTTCGACATTGCACTTATATTTAGTTGATGTCATGTTCTTTTGTTTATGGATGCCTAGCGGTGCGAAATAAAATGGAAACTTATAAGTCCATGGAGTTTGTATATGAGTTAGGGAAACGCCTGGGCCGCTAATCTAAGCCATGCATCATTCATGGTGGAAATTTAGAGCTAAGCCATAGTGAGAATTCTATGAAGCATTTGCAATAGAAAGCTATACCAATAGTAAATAAAAAATTGCTGAGGTGCTCACTGCCTGTTTGTCTTGTCATTTTGGCATGGGATTGCTTCACAAGAGTACCTCCATATCATTGGACAAGAGGTACCCCGTTGGCGGTTCTCAATGATACATGTATACTTACAATAACAAGAACTTATTTGGGACTTAAGTTGAGTAGCATGAGGTTTAGGTACTCGCATTCAAGGGGCATGAGATTTTCAACTTGCGATTTGCAAGCATATAGCTCATTTTTGACCCACATTAACTTTAACCATTCAAGATACTTATGATAGGGGCAATGAGAGCTCAAAGCTAATAAGTACCATACTTTTTGGAAGGTTTATAAAACTTGTTTATCTTGCTTACTCTGCAAAGAGTCTCTCTTTTACTTTTATGTTGAGTCTTCATCTTCTGCTTTATGCACCAATTAAGAGAGCATAGTTGTCATTCTTAGTGCAATGTGCATAGTCCCAAAATTATTATTGATTGATTCATGATTGTGTTGTTGCTTGTTCTTAAATTACTTGTATCTAGTCACCATTTGAACTTTAAAGGTGTCCTAGCATTTATGTTTTGCTACTCCATAAAGGACATGTTGAGTACCACTTTGCTATGTTTTCTCTATGCTCATAAACAAACAGTTGCTTTCAATGCACTAGTATTCATAATCATTTGTTTGGGTTACTCTTCATTTTATAACATAATTTCTAAGTTCTATTGAATTATATCTATCATGCCTATGTTTAGAGTACTTTGATCCCAGCTTACAATGCTTTACAGTAACTTGATCAAGATTGTGTTGGCTTCATGTTACCTCAAAAATTATTTTTGTTATCACTTACCTACTCGAGGACGAGCAGGAGTTAAGCTTGAGGATGTTGATACGTTGCAAACGTATCTATAATTTTTGATGCTCCATGCTTGTTTTACACCAATTTATATATGTTTTGTTTACACTTCGTGGCACTTTTATGCATTTTCCGGAACTAACCTATTGACAAGATGCCACAGGGCCAGTTCCCTGTTTTCTGCTGTTTTTGTATTTCAGAAAATTTGTACAGGAAATATTCTTGGAATTGGACGAAACAAGAGCCAAAGTTCCTTTTTTTCCCCAGAGCGAAGACGAAGTCCAGAGGAGAGACGATGGGGCCACAGGGTGGCCAGACCTACCCTAGGCGCGGCCTGGCCCTGGCCCGCGCCTAGGGGTGGTCTGGGGCCACCAGGCCTCCACAGACCTCGCCCTTCCGCCTATATAAAGCTCCCGACGCAAAACCCTAAATATACAAGCTTCCACCCACGAAAAGTTCCGTAGCTCCGCCGCCGCCGCAGACAAGATTCAGGAGACATAAGACTCTGTTCCGGCACCCTGCCGGGACGGAGAATTTCCCCTGGAGCCATCTCCATCGACTCCACCGCCATCTCCATCGCCGTTGCTGACTCCCATGATGAGGAGGGAGTAGTTCTCCCTCGGGGATGAGGGCTCTACCGGTAGCTATGTGGTTTATCTCTCTCTCCCATGATATGATCTTTATGTGACCATGAGCTTTGTAATCTAGATGTTGTCATGCTATTAAAGTGAACTTTACTTATGTGATCTCCGGAGACTCCTTGTCCCACGTGTGTAAAGGTGGAGTGTGTGCACCGTGTGGGTCTCTTAGGCTATATTTCACAGAATACCTGTTCACTGAATTATGATTTGAGTTGGATGTCTCTATGAAATTGTGGTGTGTTAGTACCGCCTATGAATGCTCAAAGTGCAGCGCGGGGTGTTCATTAGTACTTGGGAATACATTTTTTAAGATTTGCTTTTGCAGCCCTACGCGGTGAATTAGTGTTCGTTATCCAACCAGAGAGTAGTTCATAGTAGCATAGTGAAGTGCTTATATTTATATTCTTTTATGGTATCATTGTTGAGAGTGACCACTAGTGAAAGTATGATCCGTAGGCCTTGTTTCCAAACATTGAATCACCATTTATTTACTGTTTTACTGCATGTTTACTTGCTGCCATATTTATTTCAGATTGTTATTACCATTCATATTCATCCATATCACTTGCATTTTACTATCTCTTCGCCGAACTAGTGCACCTATACACCTGACAAGTGTATTGGGTGTGTTGGGGACACAAGAGACTTCTTGTATCTTAATTGCAGGGTTCTTGAGAGGGATATCTTTGACCTCTACCTCCCTGAGTTCGATAAACCTTGGGTGATCCACTTAAGGAAAACTTGCTGCTGTTTTACAAACCTCTGCAATTGGAGGCCCAACACTGTCTACACGAATAGAAGCGTGCGTAGACATCACGCATCCATCATCCCATGTTCATTGCCGATACCCCGATGCAGCATGCCGTCAGGACTCGTTGCCGTAGATGGTAGATGACATGCCGCTCCACCTTAGTCCCCACGTGAGGAACACACGGAGACTGAAGCCCAACCACCAAGCCATCCACACGTCCGTCCAGCTGATGAATATCTCCAAAGATGATGAGACCTCTTTCTCTATCCTGTTTACATACAAATTATGCTCCCGGGGGAACATGTATGGATGAAACAGATGGTGCATTTGGAAGATCCTAGGTGTTCCTGTATTTTTTTTGGATGGCGAGGTCGATGTCATATGGTTTTGCTTGCTTGGAGTTGAATCATATTGTTACTATTAGTTTATTGCTAGTTCTCGTTCCATAAAATATATCTTAGATTTGTTTAAATTTAGACGTATCTAAATTCTAGAGACTAAATAGTATAGTGATGCATCTAAGTTTACACAAATTTAAAACATGTGTGTCAAAAGAATATTAGACATTCTTTATAGGATGGAGTGGATGTACACGCTTATTTTTTTGAAGAAGGGCGCTTTATTACTCAAAGTTTGACGTAATACACCCGACCTCTGCATAGCTAGGATGCACACAGCCGTTCCACGTTACAATCCAAACACAAATAGTTCAACACTGAATAGAGATGTAAAGAAAACAATCATATCATGGCGAAGGAGATGCTATCATTAGACTATGTAGCCACCCATGTTGGATAACAAACTCCTTGGCTGAATTCTCCAATCGTGTAGACACCTCCGTAAAGAGGTCGCGGTTTCCAAGCGCTAAAGCAGCGACCATAAACGGAGCGTAGCCGTAGACCGGTAAATTACCTGCATAAGAGAAGAGTTTTTGTCATTAAAAACCTTGTCATTTCTACATAGCCAGAGCGACCATATGACGGCTCACGATCCCACCCTGATAAGGCTCCTAAACATAACCTCTACCCCATTTAGCCAATTGCCAAAAATGTTTGCGATGCTACGGGGAGGGTATATATAAGCTAGATCCTATCTGGATGATTGACCATATAGCTTTAGCAAACCAGCACTGGAAGAAAAAGTGTTTAATTGTCGCGTCTTCGTGACAGAAAACACATTTCTTACATCCATGCCAGTTTCTTTTCGCAAGGTTATCTTTGGTGAGGATAACACCATGACGTAGGTACCAAGCAAAGACCATCATCTTTAGTGGTATCCTCGGCTTTCAAATCCTTTTATTATTATAAACCGGTTAAACAGGTTGAATTAATGCTTCATACATGGATCTTACTAAGAATTTACCATTCTTGGTAAGCTCCCAGTGGAATATATCTTTCCCTTGAACCAGTTGGATTGAAGCTAATCTCTGTGGAAATTCATTCCAATTCGTTAAACGGGGACCGACTACATTATGCCTAAACGTCATAGATGGTGGAGAAGTTTCCATCACCCTCTGAAGGGTTACATCCTTATGTCATACGATCATGTACAAAGTCGGATATTGTTCCCGGAGCGTGGTTGTCCCCAACCAATTATCCTCCCAGAATTGAATCTCCGACCCATCCCTAATGGAGAAAGACCCGTACGAGAAGAAGTGCTTCTTAGTAGCCATAATGCCAGCCCAAAAGTGTGAATCTTCAGGTTTCCAAAAAACCTGAGAAAACGACTTTGAGCCTACATACTTCCTCCTCAACAAGTTTTGCCAGACTCCATCCTCGGTTAAGAACCTAGCCAACCATTTACCTAGTAAGGCCTTGTTCTTAATATCTAGATCGTGGATACCAAGTCCACCTTGATCTTTAGGACGACAGACAACACTCCATTTTGTCAACCGATATTTTTTTCTTCTCACTATATCCTTGCCAGAAAAATCCTGATCGGAGGTAATCCATTCTATGAAGAATTCCTTTCGGCAATTGGAAGAATGATATCATATACAGTACCATATTTGTGAGTACTGAATTTATGAGTACCAATCTTCCACCAAGAGATAGTAATTTTCCTTTACAACTACTCAGTCTTTTCTGCAACCTTTCCTCGACCATTTTCCTTTCGGCTAGAGTAAGTCTCCGATGATGAATCGGAATACCTAGGTAGCTAATTGGAAAAGAGCCTAAACCGCATCCAAATAACTCGGTATATTGGTCGGCTTCGTCTTGGGCGTCACCGAAACAAAATAATTCACTCTTATGGAAATTAATCTTTAGACCAGATAACTGCTCGAAAGCTGAGAGGATTAATTTCAGATTTTTTGCCTTATCAATGTTGTGATCCATAAATAGAATTGTATCATCGGCATACTGTAGAATAGAGAGTCCCCCATCGACCAGATGGGGTACCACTCCTTCAATCTGGCCATCTACCTTTGCACGCTGAATTAAAATGGCAAGCATATCCGCCACAATGTTAAATAACATTGGAGATAGCGGATCTCTTTGCCTCAATCCTTTCTTTGTTTGGAAGTATTTGCCTACATCGACATTGACTTTGATGGCAACACTTCCACCAGAGATAAAGTTAAAGCGCGCCATACAGGAGAAAAGCCTTTCATCCGAAGTGTTTGTTGTAGGAAAGACCATTTGACTTTATCATAAGCTTTTTCAAAGTCGATTTTAAGGATAATCCCATTCAACTTTTTGCGGTGCATCTCATGTATCGTTTCATGAAAAGTCACAACACCATCAAGGATGTATCGACCTGGCATAAACGCAGTTTGAGTTGGACGCACTACTTGATCAGCCACTGAATTAAGTCTAATAATAGCAACCTTGCTAATTTTTTTAAAGCAAACATTACAGAGATAGATTGGTCTGAACTGCTGAATACGATCTGCGTCATTAACTTTAGGGAGAAGAATGATTTCCCCAAAGTTAATCTGGAACGATTCAAGTTGCCTCCCAGAATGTTTGATAGAACTCAGCTAGGAAAGCATCAGGTCCCGGTGCCTTGTTATGCTCCATCTGGAAAACCGCTTTCCTAATCTCCTCCTCCGTATATGGGGCGGTAAGGGCGGCATTCTCCTGAGGGGTCACTTGTGGGATCTCATCTATTCTGGATTTATCCAAAGATATATGTGACTCCTCGGGTACCACAAACAAACTTTTATAATACGAAGTGATGTAAGACTTTAAATGCTCATGTCCCTCGATCGTGGCATCATCTTGTATAAGGGAGTGAATACGTTTCTTTCTGTGTCTGCCATTAGCAACACTATGAAAGTATCTAGTATTTGAATCTCCTCCAACAAGAACTGAGCGTTTGATCGCTGGTACCATTTGAGTTCCTCCTCACGTAATAATCCGGCTAACTTCGCATTGTATTGATTCTTTAGATCAGGTTCATGCGTCAGCAGCTGTCTAAATTCTACGATTTCCTCTAACTCGTCAATTGACATCGAAAGGCTGAGTTTCTCCTGTTTAAGCTGTCCAGTCATGTGTCGCACCCACCCTCCTAGGTATTTTTGCACAACCCTATGCTTGATATTCCACCTTTGGATCGGAGAGCCCGCGACGAACTGCTGGTGCCATACATTTTTAACCATATCCGAGAACCCCCTCTCTATGTAACCATCCTAGTTCGAATTTGAACGGACGTTTACGAGGCGGAGAAGGGCCCCCGGTAGTTAATAGTATGGGAGCATGATCCGACAAAGATTCAATTCGAGGGAGAGCACGTACCGAGACTAGAGGGAATTTCAATTCCCAGTCTGAGTCCATTAGTACTCTATCGAGCTTCTCATATGTCGGATCAGGAAGACTATTTGCCCAGGTGAATTGCCTCCCAGTCATTGATATTTCCTTCAGGTCCAAACTATCTATGACATCATTGAATAGAAAAGACAAATGACTGTCAAACCTGCTCTTACTCTTCTCATGTGGATATCTAAGCAAATTAAAATCCCCTCATATGATAATAGGATGTGGATTATCCTTCGCCAGATTAACCATCTCTCGAAGAAAGGCCGGTTTTAAGGCATCCTGAGCCTCCCCATAGACCGACACTAAAATCCAAATAAAATTCTCAGATTTATTTCGTATGTGAAGCTTTATATGAAAGTCACCACCATAATTATCCAATATTTCCATAGTCGAAGTTCGGACGCCTATAAGAAAACCCCCGGACCGACCTCTAGGGGGTCGTGACACCCAAGCAAAATCTTCACCTCCAGAAAGGCGGTTTAGAAAGCTTGTGGAGTAGTGACGCTTCCCAGTCTCAGAGATCGCAATAAAACCTAAAGCATGATCACGAATGGAGTCAGAGATGTCTAAGTGTTTAGCCAAGTCACTAAGACCTCTGCTATTGTTAAACATGCCATTCATTTGGAAACATTAGAAGATTTTGCCACTCTTGCTTTTTTATTAGTCCAACCATTTTTTTAATAGAAGAGGCCCTAGACTTGCGATCTTTTGCTTTGAGTCCATAGCATGAACTAAGCATCACGTCTTCTAGTCCAACCTCTGATACCCCCCCTACAATATGTGTGAGAAGCTGGCCATGCGAAATGGCGTACGCTTCATCATCATCACTTGTATGGGAGGTATCCAACTTGCTCTTCAACACAGGAGTACATTTCAATCCATAAAACTCCATGTGTTTCAGTGGCTTAGTTGAAACAGAAACTAAATCAAGGGAAGTACCCAACGAAACGCCCAGATTATTCAACTTGAAAGAAATATGCGGCGTGGAAAAATAAGAAAAGATTTATCACTTGAAACAATGCGCGCTTATGTAAGCTTGTTGTAAACAAATTTCACATTTTGCATCTATGCTTGCTATTAGGTAGATGCACATATATGATGAGTGTGGATAGCAGAAAATGTACCATTCACGGGACCTCCCGTGCACCATATCATCAGGTTTCATTGCATATCAATCCAAATCATTATTCTGAAACACAATAAAACATATATAATGATACACCACTGCACGAATCACAAAGCACATAACTAAGTGAAATCAACGTCTAGAAAGATATTCCTGGATGAGTGTTAGAACATATGTGTTGTTAAAAAGAATACTCAAATTTTAGAGCGTGACTATTTTTCAGTTGACTGAGAACTAACTCCATTCTCAATTAGATGATGTCATCAAAGTTCGGTTACAACTCATGTTGCAACTCATAGCTAGTACAAATCATGATCCAAATCAGATGGTGTAAAAGTTGCACGAAGTTAGATCCCCAAATTTTAAGTTTAGAACTAGTACTAGTATACCGTGTCTGGTGACATGTCGATGGAAGCTCGACAACATCACACGTACTTGATGTCCTAATCTGATCCGCGGTGTGTGTCTCTTCTTCGCTGCTGACTCCTTAAATCACCGAGCGATCGCCTAACCCAGACTTAGATCGACGGCCGAACAACTTCCCCTCTAAGCCTAACCAGACGTCCACCCACCTTCCAGTCGCGATGAGGAGTCCCACGGCTGTCATGGCGGTGGCAGCGCTTCTGCTTCTGCTGGTAACCCTGGCGGCGGCGGACACTACGGTTTCATCACACAGGGAGCAGGAGAGGATCGCGGAGGACGAGCGGCGGGTCATGGGGGAGTGGCTGGCGAAGGACAGCAGGAGCTGCAGGGAGGGGAGCGAGGAGGAGGATCGGCGGCTGTTTGCGGAGTGGAAGGCGGAGTGGGAGGCCCAGCACGGCAAGAAGTTCAGGGAGAGGAGCGAGAAGGAGACTCGATTTCTCTTCGCGGTGTTACAAACGCGACAAGAAAATAACGAAGAACGATAAAGGAACACACGCAGGGGACACAAGATTTTAACGTGGAAAATCCCTTCCAAAGGGGAAAAAACCACGGGCGCCAGCCAGCAAAACTTCACTATATCGGTGAGTGTTTACAAAACACCGTGGGATATTTTATAATCTGATAAACCCTAGCCGGCGGCTTACAAGAGGTATATATAGACGATGGCATCGATCCGTACCCTAACCCTAACCCTAACCCTAACCCTAACCCTAACCCTAATCCTAACCCTAACCCTAACCCTAACCCTAAACCTTAACCCTAACCCTAGGTTGAAACGTGGGCTCTGATACCACTTGTTACAAACGCGACAAGCAAATAACGAAGAACGATAAAGGAACACAAGCAGGGGATACACGATTTTAACGTGGAAAACCCCTTCCAACACAGAAGGGGAAAAAACCACGGGCACCAGCCAGCAAAACTTCACTGTATCGGGGAGTGTTTACAAAACGCCGTGAGATATCTTATAATCTGATAAACCCTAGCCGGCGGCTTACAAGAGGTATATATAGACGGTGGCATTGATCCGTACCCTAACCCTAACCCTAACCCTGATCCAAGCCTACCGGCGACGGGCCTCGCTCCGCTCGTCAGAAGTTAGCTTCCCTTTAGAATGAATTTGGATCACAATACAACACGCGGCGTGGATGGCCGAGCATGGCAAGAAGTACAAGGACGCCGGCGAGGAGATGCGCCGTTACGCCTTCTTCAAGGACACCCTCCGCAGGATGGATCAGTACAAGGCCGTCTTAGGTAGGAACTCGGTGATCTTTGTCTACAACGGGCCGTTTAGCGACCTCAGCCACGAGGAGTGGAGGGCCATGACCTGCGGGATGCTCCGCAACGACGACGAGATGTCATGTTGGATGCTTCACTATCCATAGCAAGCGAACGATATAGAGGAATGGAGTACTATAGATGAAGTGCAGTTCTTACAAGCGATCTCTATATGGTTTGTACAAAACGAATGTCCCTGTGGACATGCTTGCAATTTATATTTTTCCTGGTAGAGACAAGTTTCCTGTGATGGAGGGAGTACTACACCATGACTGAACTGACTTCTTACATGGTTTTATCACAACTTGTTGGTCACTTGCATAATCGTGTGACTCTATCGCCTGAAGTACACCATGGAAGTCAATAGATAGAGTTCTTTGTTTTCTTAGTGATTCATAGGAAAAAAATGAATTAATATGTCTTCATATGTAACTCTTACTAGTAGTCTAGTACCAGTAGAAGGTAAAATATACTGTACATTATAGAGGTTTACACCGCTGCGATCTGTATGTTGCAGCACCACCGTGCAATATGCTGAGTGTTCACACTAACTATCAAATATCCTCTGTGTTTATACTCTCTTCTATGACCTGAATGCAGGATCCAACTGATATCCCAGAGGACATTGCCTCCGCAAGCTTCGATCTAGCCTTTTCGTGGCGGCGCAGTAACAAAATAGTGTTCAGCACAGCCCATCTCACCTGTGAATCAGCTTTGTTCTGGGTGAAACCCAGGCTCTTGAACAAACCATCCAGCTGTTAATGGAAAACATAACAGATAATTAGGGGGTTGGAGTTACAGGATGTCTGGAAATATACAACATAAGTAAACTGATGCCTAAACACCTTGTTAACGTCAGCTAGTCCTCCTTCAGCATATCCATACAGAAGATACTCTGTTGCTACTCCAGCCAGCGCAATACATGAGAACTTGTTCAGCATCTGCCATTAGATCAAACTTATATACAGCCAACTAAACCTCAGATATGAATGATTCTCGGAAGACCACATTTGTGTGATACCTAATGATACTGCACATAGATATCCACTGAAAAAGTAGTAGTTGATGGGGTAGCAACAATTGTGCACGCCCATATCCCAGAATATACGAATTATGTGTTAAAGTGATAGTAAGTCCAGTTCGGGCTGCCAAGTATAGCACACAGCGAGCATTGGATAGGGATTGCTAGTTGCCTGGTGTTTTTCTTACGTCAATACATCCCGTGTAATTCCATATTCTAAACAATCCAATACCAGCTAGAACCTGACCATCTTCAAGTTTTATCTTCAGCGAAAACATATAATCAATGCATAGATTGTAGCAGGTCCAGGTTCTGATGCTTATATACAGTTGGGATTGGAACTTTTAAGGCGATGGATCACATCTTACAACATTTCTACATCCTTTGCACAAAACGAAAATACTAGAAATTCTCACCTTCGCGGACAGTTTGCCTGAATTGATCTGAAAATGAAAAATAACTTTTAGGCCAGTGCATATATAACTAACTTGTTTGTAGGAAAATATATAGAACAACAGCTTAAAAACATAAAAAGGGTACATCCTCTCATAAAATATGTACAATTTAAAGTAAAGAATTAGGTTTTCATAATGTGTTTCATCAGAACATTGCAAGAGAAGAGCATCTCACTCTGTACAAAGATAGAATTCTATCACAAAATGAACCGACAAAAATAAAAGATTTGGTGATTGGGTGGTACTTGGCCAAGCTAATAAAATTAACTAGTAAATTCAATAGTTTAGAAGGTATGCCTCGCACACTACTAACACTGACAATGATAGGTGGTGTGTATCAGTTAAACAATAATATTACATCAAAGATTATCAAAATATTAAGAAGCTAGACTCAAAAAAATATTAAGAAGCATTGAATAAGAAAACTAACCTCTTCAACAAATTCAAAGTCCACAAAAGCTGTCCCAGCTTGTACATTCAATGATCCTTTTTTCTTAAGTGTTTCTAAACTTGTGATAGTATATTCCTTCGGGAGCACTCCAAGCAAGTATGCTATCAAGAAGTGACCAGCTTCATGCTTCACACATTCCACATGTAAGCTATTAATTGCTTCTACTATGATAAACCAAAATTTTAAAAGTGGAGAAGTGAAAAGTTCTCATATTTTTAAACAATGGCAAATAACTGACAGTGCTGGATGAACCATACTAGTCATTCCATAAGTTCTCATATTGTAGTTTCAATAAAGGCAAAAGGTGCTTAAATATTAGCATTTATCGTCCATCAACATTGATACCTAGAGAGTTCTATTTTTACCAAGTTGAAGATGACGCTATACAGTTGATACTCAAACAAGGTCAACAACATGCATGGTTTGTATACCTCAATAACTCTGTTATGGTACTTCTGGCTGAGACTGTGACCAAGTGTGTCGAGAACCAAGTTTCTAGCCCCTCCATTTAAATATATCTGGAAAGCTGAGCTATAGTCATGTAAGTTCAAGCGACAGATGAAAATGCCAGGTGATTATAATGGTAATATAAAAAGTACTATCATTTCTGCGAGGGAAATAATACAGACTAATGTTCTACTTTACGTATCCGGTACCAAAGAAGCGCATGATAAAATGAAAGGACCAGTCTTGCAGAGCTATATCTATTCACTACCATAGATTGTTGATTTCTCCTTTAAGAAATCAAAGATTGTAGTTAAAAAAATGCAACAATGTAGCCTCAAAGCATGCATGGCCCAAGCATATGCTTTGAAATATCAAAAGAATGCAAATAGTAACAGTTCAACAACCGGTCAGCAACAAGATATGTAACAAATGTAGTCAACTAACTGACTCACCAAATCAACAGACCACACGAATAGTAGGCCTACAAAGAGAAACAGAGCTTGGAATTGAGAAAGCTCAAATGCAGCTGAAATAGAAAGGCCTCCAAGAAGTGCAGCAATTTGGAGATTTCTCTCAATTGATCCCAAAGTCCGATCCTCCGGAGATAGAAAAGAAGAGGTATCGATCCCATTTAGCTTAAGCTCATCTAGTTTATAAAGTCTTTGAGGTACCTAACAGAGATTGTGGTACAAATCAGGAGTTAGTATGCTACATAAAATTCTCGAAAAGGGATAAATGTAAAGCTTTACTTATCGAACATATAGCTAGCACATATTAACAGGTGGAAATTTTGTCACACAAAGAAGCAAAGGTGAAGTGTTTGCTTGTAAAAAATGTGCACTGCCGCACTGGCACTAAACAGCATTAATAGTTCTTTCGTATTTTTTTTAATAGAACCATCAATATAGAAATATTCGCAATTGCCTCAAATGCAACCATGGAGAAAATTTCGAGAATGACACTGGATAAATGATCGCCTGAAAATGAACTCACGACACATTCGTGCGGATTATTCATATTGATTTATCAACATAAAAAGAAACAATACTGCAAACATTTAAACAACTCTGAGATCTACCCATCTCTCTATAAAGAGCAATAACCATCCAGTTTAACTGGTAAGAGTTGGAACTACAGATTGCCATGCCCAATAATAAAAGTACCAAATCATGGACTGAAAAACCTCTTAACAATTCCATCCAGTAAAACCGTCATTTTTTTTTCAAGTTTCAAACTATAAAATAAGGTGGTTCTAAAGCATGGAACTGATCATTATTTCGAACGAAACTACGAATAAACTGCAAAGTAACCAACTAACCAAACAAGTAAAATCGTATCTGAACTTCTGAACAAATCATTAACTCTCTCTGTTCATCAATTGGTCCGCAGATCAGTTCAAATGCATGGAAATACTCTAATTCAGAGATGATCGAACCCGAATAATTGTAGGGTCACCCTAAATAATCGAAGGAGCTACTAACACAACATAACAAGACAAAACGACTCATTAATCGAATCAAGAACCCAAGAAAATATTCAGTATCAAGAGAAGAACAACCTGCCTGGCGGCGCCAAAGCACCGGAGCCCGCCGCCCTCCCCCTGCGAGCCGCGCACGAGGGACAGCGCGCCCTCGTCGTTCCCTTTCCGCAGCTCGTCGTCCACCTGCTCAAGCACTGCCCTCAGCCGCGTGGCCGAGTCGGAGGTGGTGTTTGCGGCGCGAGCCGGTGGCAGGCGCAGCCTTGAAGCGGCGGCGGGCTGCAGCTGGGTGAAGCAGGAGCAGCAGGGCGGTCCACCCAGTCTCATCTTCCACGTACAGTCGAGCTGGTCCACAAACGCCAGTTGCCGGAGGATTTATCCAACGGAACAGCTAGCGAAGCGGAGACGAGGATCGAGGACTCAAATTGTGTGCCGCAAATGTAACTTTTTGTTTGGGAAACACGGTACATATACTCACCCCTATGAGCTATGAACGTACGCGCATCCATTCCATCTCTATAAGTATCTTCGAGAGACTGAGTTTAAGAAACTGATCCGGTGAATCTTAAAATTGAGAAAGTCACCATAAATACCTCGCTGTCGATTGAAACGTTGCCTCGCGCTGAAAAATATTCCGCATTTTAATGAGACACCAAAGTATCAAATCTAAAATTTAAATACTAGTGGACTAGAAGTGTTCAATGCCCTCCTAACCATCCAACCACAACTTACTTACCAAAGTCCAGCGTATTAACGGTGGGTATACATAAAAAGTCACAGATTTACTCATGTTTTTTTTTGTGGACATGTTAATGTAAAAAAGAGGGTCGCAATGTTTTACTCATGTTGCATGGAAAACCCTTCAACCCTTGTTTACTTTTCTTGTATATTTGCACTTCTAAAAAGTTTTGGGATGATAGAGACTTGGCGATTCATCTAATCCCCTACCATCCCCTTAGATACTCTTTCCTAACAATACACTACAGTACAAGGTAGAGTTTTTAATCTAATAAAAAATAAGGAGATATGTGGGATATCTTGGAATTATCCCATCTAAATATTAACAAGTAAACTGGTCACTGGAATTATTTTGGAATTCAAAATAGTAATTCCCTCAGATCTCGTAAACTACACTAGAAGTAAACATTACCTTAATAGGTTTTTATTGCATATGATCGTTGATTTTTCTACGTTGACATGTCCAATATATTACACGCAAGTTTTGTGCAGATTCATTTTGACACAAATAAAGTAAGGAAAACCCTACTATATTATTTTTCATTTAAAAATGAAATATTTACAATGAGTTAGTCACTTAAGACTAGGATAATTCATAGGGTATCATGGCTTGCATCTCTTCCTTGAGGCTAGCTAGGTCTAGCTCTAAGCATAGTTAAATTAAAGAAAGATTTAAATCTAGAAATACATCAACCGTGATAGATCTAACAGGGCTTGCATCAAATATTGCAACATTTCTCTTATCCCACATTGAAATATGAGACAAGAGAAATGTTACAAAACAATGTTGCATTTGTAAAAAAAATTCCTACATACACAAAAAATGTTATGTTCCTAATTTTTTTCATCAATAACCACGTTTTTGAAGCAATGACGAGGAGCACTCATGCATATGAAAGTGACATGGAAGTCAAACCGGCTGATGCTACATCCGACATATGTCTAACACTTGCCAAAATTTATAGGAAACATTATTAATCGGGCAGGCAAAGATCAGTTATTGTTGCGCTAACTACTCGAACCCTTCGTGGTAGCAGAAAGACCACCCATCGTATATGTTGCTTCTACCCCATGCACATGGAGCTGCCAAGGGCTCGAATCTGCAAGGGGATCCTCGGTGGTCCTGCGAGGATGCTTCCTCGTTGCATCCCGGATGGTGGCGATCTAGGGCACCGATAGTGGATGTCGGGAGCTTCCGAGGGTTTGAAGGTGCAAGGGTGTTGGGTTCGTTGCATGTAAAACAAAAAATTCTACCACAAAGACGAATAAATCCAAGATCCAATCTATGGAAAAGCCAAGATCTAATCTATGAGAACGGAGCAACGAGATAGATGAAAAACTAACCCTCGAAGATCCAAAGCCTTAACGAGATTAGATCTCGTGGTTGATGTAGATGATCGTTCTGGTGCTGCAATCTGGCAGCACTTCCGTACTCGGTCGCACATACGGTGTCGATGAAGTCCTTCCTCTCCCCGTTCCAGTGGGCAGCGGAGGTGTGGTAGATCTCCTCGGAATCCCAGCAGCACGACGACGTGGTGGTGGAGGTGGAGGAGAAATTCCTGCAGGGCTTCACCAAGCCTGCGCAGGAAGAAGGAGGAGGGAGAGAGGGGCAGCTAGGGTTTGGGGAATCATGTGCTGCGCCCCAACCCTCCCCTCCCTCTTATATAGGCGTGGGGGGCTGCCTTGGCCCCTCCTCCAAGCCCTAGGGTCGGCCAAAACAAGGGGAACCCCCCCCCAAGTTAGGTCCCTATTTTCAAGGGATTTGATCTTATCCACTTGTCCAGCCACATGGTGATGAGGACATCCCTACTACACTACTACCTCCGTCATTGCAAGATGAAGACGATGCTGCTGTGAAGCTCAAGTCCAATGAAGTCAGGATTGGACCCATTACAAGGGCTCGTGCGAAGCTACTTAAACAACATGTGAACTTGTTCCTAAGTGATACTTTGATCGATGAAAACTTTATACTTCCTAAGTCCTATTACTTATGTATGATCAGGTATGAAGAGGGAGCAAGCATCGCACGAGAAGAAGAGGAGCAGTTGGACGTGAAGCTGGACATGGAGCTGGACATGAAGGCATCCCATGGACGCGTGAGGGAGGAGCGGGAGGCATGCGCGAGGGAGGAAGACGAAGCTGTCCAGGCCGGTGCCAGGCCCGGTCCAACCGACCGCCACGCCGGCCGACCCGGTCGCAGGCCCGGTCCAACCGGCTCCCATGCCGGCAGCGCCCGGTTCCGACCGGCTTCTACGCTCGTGCCATCCGGGCGGGTGTACTGAGCCACACGTCCAGCACCCGGTCACCACCCGGTGCCATGCCCGGTTTCAACCGGCCTGACCCGGTCCCAGGTCCGGTCGACCGGTGATACGCATGAAGCACACGTTCGTTGGGAACCCAAAGAGGAAGGTGTGATGCGTACAGCAGCAAGTTTTCCCTCAGTAAGAAACCAAGGTTATCGAACCAGTAGGACACTACAAGAAAAGTTCTGATAGACAACGTCTCAAAATCGTCCGCTAAGGGGTATTTTTCGTCGCCTATGGGCCTAACCCGACGATATGGGTTCTGTTGTCGAAACTGCGTCAGGCAAAGTCCTACGACGATTTTTTCGGTCCGTCGCGCTTGGGCGCCCTTCCGCCACGGAAAATCGGACCGTTGCATAAGTGTTTCCGGGAGCCCGTTGACTGCTGACGTCATGCAAACTGACACGTGGCAGACGCCGTTAACTGCGGTTAACGGCGTTAACCGGCTGAAACCCCGTGGTAGATGGTAGGCCCACACGAGGCACCGCCACGTCTTAAGCGGGCCGGCCCATTAAGTTTGCGGGCCGGGCCAGCTGACTTAGTTTGACCGGTCAACTATATAGCTGGGCTGGTCCATTAGTTACGTGGGCCGGGCCTAACCTCTAAGGTTGATCGAGTCAAAAGATTAATGGGCCGGCCCACTAAGCATGTGGGTCGGGCCGAATGCACTCGTTTGACCGGTCAACGAGCAAAAGGGCCGGCCCACAAAACATGTGGGACCCACTTTCTGTTATCGGGCCGGCCCATTTACCAAGTGGGGTCCACCTTAAAGCAAGTGGGCCGGCCCAAGAAGTTATTGGGCCGGCCCGATTAGCATGTGGGTCCCACTTTCTCGCTATCGGGCCGGCCCATTTAGTACGTGGGGTCCACATTAGATCAAATGGGCCGGCCCACCAAGCCGGTGGGCGGGCCAAAGCACGAGTGGGTCCCACTTTCTCGTTAATGGGCCAGCCCATTTAGTATGTGGGGTCCACCATATAGCAAGTGGGCCGGCCCAACAAGATAGTGGGCGGGCCAAAACACAGGTGGGTCCCACTTTCCAGTTAAAGGGCCGACCCATTTAGTATGTGGGGTCCACCATATAGCAAGTGGGCCGGCCCAACACGCTAGTGGGCCGGGCCAAAAACACAGGTGGGTCCCTCTTTCCTCTTAAAGGCCGGCCCATTTAGTATGTGGGGTCCACCATGCAGCAAGTGGGCCGGCCCAACAAGATAGTGGGCCGAGCCAAAAGCACAGGTGGGTCCCACTTTCCTGTTAAAGGGCCGGCCCATTTAGTATGTAGGGTCCACCTACACA